>NC_059215.1:45796293-46113491 GCF_020615455.1 Coregonus clupeaformis | reverse complement strand
AGGACCTTAATGTGCCTCTTCTTGAGCCACTCCTTTGTTGCCTTGGCTGTGTGTTTTGGGTCATTGTCATGCTGGAATACCCATCCACTACCCATTTTCAATGCCCTGGCTGAGGGAAGGAGGTTCTCACCCAAGATTTTACAGTACATGGCCCCATCCATCGTCCCTTTGATGCGGTGAAGTTGTCCTGTCCCCTTAGCAGAAAAACACCCCCAAAGCATAATGTTTCCACCTCCATGTTTGACAGTGGGGATGGTGTTCTTGGGGTAATAGGCAGCATTCCTCCTCCTCCAAACACGGCGAGTTGAGTTGATGCCAAAGAGCTCCATTTTGGTCTCATCTGACCACAACACTTTCACCCAGTTCTCCTCTTAATCATTCAGATGTTCATTGGCAAACTTCAGACGGGCCTGTATATGTGCTTTCTTGAGCAGGGGGACCTTGCGTGCTCTGCAGGATTTCAGTCCTTCACGGCGTAGTGTGTTACCAATTGTTTTCTTGGTGACTATGGTCCCAGCTGCTTTGAGATCATTGACAAGATCCTCCCGTGTAGTTCTGGGCTGATTCCTCACCGTTCTCATGATCATTGCAACTCCACGAGGTGAGATCTTGCATGGAGCCCCAGGCCGAGGGAGATTAACAGTGCTTTTGTGTTTCTTCCATTTGCGAATAATCGCACCAACTGTTGTCACCTTCTCACCAAGCTGCTTGGCGATGGTCTTGTAGCCCATTCCAGCCTTGTGTAGGTCTACAATCTTGTCCCTGACATCCTTGGAGAGCTCTTTGGTCTTGGCCATGGTGGAGAGTTTGGAATCTGATTGATTGATTGCTTCTGTGGACAGGTGTCTTTTATACAGGTAACAAACTGAGATTAGGAGCACTCCCTTTTAGAGTGTGCTCCTAATCTCAGCTTGTTACCTGTATAAAAGACACCTGGGAGCCAGAAATCTTTCTGATTGAGAGGGGGTCAAATACTTATACTTATTTTTTTGTTATTCTGTCTCTCACTGTTCAAATAAACCTACTATTAAAATTATAGACTGATCATTTCTTTGTAAGTGGGCAAACGTACAAAATCAGCAGGGGATCAAATAATTTTTTCCCTCACTGTAGGGCAGCAGTCTCTAAGGTGCAGGCTAGAGTACCTGGTGGTAGCTGGCTAGAACAGTGACTAAGGCTAGTGGTGATTGTTTAACTGCCTACTGGCCTGGAGATACAGTTGCTTGCGAAAGTATTCATCCCCCTTGGCATTTTTCCTATTTTGTTGCCTTACAACCTGGAATTAAAATGGATTTTTTGGGGGGTTGTATCATTTGATTTACACAACATGCCTACCACTTTGAAGATGGAAAATACTTTTTCTCATGAAACAAACAAGAAATAAGACAAAAAAATAGAACACTTGAGCGTGCATAACTTTTCACCCCTTTGACTAGGCCTTTCCAAGATTTTTAAATGTTTCCCCTTAAACCACTCGAGTGTTGCTTTAGCAGTATACTTAGGGTCATTGTCCTGCTGGAAGGTGAACTTCCATCCCAGTCTCAAATCTCTGGAAGACTGAAACAGGTTTCCCTCAAGAATTTCCCTGTATTTAGCGCCATCCATCATTCCTTCAATTCTGACCAGTTTCCCAGTCCCTGATGATGAAACACATCCCCACAGCATGATGCTGCCACCACCATGCTTCACTGTGGGGATGGTGTTCTCGGGGTGATGAGAGGTGTTGGGTTTGCGCCAGACATAACGTTTTCCTTGATGGCCAAAAAGCTAAATTAAAGTGTCATCTGACACAAGTACCTTCTTCCATATGTTTGGGGAGTCTCCCACATGCCTTTTGGCGAACACCAAACGTGTTTGCTTATTTCTTTCATTAAGCAATGGCTTTTTTCTGGCACTCTTCCATAAAGCCCAGCTCTGTGGAGTGTACAGCTTAAAGTGGTCCTAGGAACAGATACCCACTGTATAGAGTACTGCATAAGTACTCTGATAAGTATTACATTATCTAGGAATTGCTTTGGATAAACAAATCTGCTAAATGACCTTGTCATTACATTACATCTACATTATTATGTACTGTAACATGATACAGTATTACAAATGCACACAGAAACACACACACACACAAACAAACTTGATATGGTTCCTGGCCCATGCACTACAGTACAGTAACTCACTCATTGCCCCAGTCCAGGCGCACGGTTATGTGGCGTTTGATCTCTCTGGTCTGGTCCTGGGCCAGGTGACCCTGGATGAGCTGCCGGCGCAGGTCGATGAGCTCATTCATCACATGACGCAGCTTGTGGAACAGGTCCACCTTGTGCTTCTGTGGGGATCACACACACAACAATATGATCAAAACATGAATGTAACAATACATGGTTCATTACACATTGACTCTTGGACATTCCCACAATACAGTATGTCTATATTGGTCTGGACTCTGACGTTTCCATGTTAGTATCTCTATTCTTATGAGATTTCCCTGGTCTGCTATGGAAGAACAAAGCAACTCCAGCTCCAGGCACCCTCATGATTCCATCCATGGTTTTAAATATACTTTCATTATGAAACACACAGCTAAGCAACTAGCTGCTGTTCGATTGCATGTGTTCCTCCTGACAGTAGAAGGTCAGGGTTATGAAACTGTAATGAGTGTTAATGAAACACACTAACATGGCTGTGTCATTAAATCATTATGCAGGAATTATGCAGCTATAAAGGAAAATAGACGTTCAGTGAAACCTGTTTCTCTGTTATCAAACAACCAACAAGCATCTTCATTTTCTACTGGAGGCTACAAAGTTAGAACAAGTGTTCCACTGATTGAGCTAAAGTACCAGCACAATTAATTATAAAAATAAAAATATATGTCCTACTCAGAGTCCTTACAGGGATTCATCAGCAACAGCTTTGTGGAAACTAGCTTTTCTCCATGACCAAGGACAGCACTTTTAATTCAAGCGTTTATTATTCCTCCCATCGGACTGACAAGCCCACACTACCTCCCAGGTTTGTTTATATAAGTGTAAAGATTAAGCGCATCTACAATGTTCATGTAAATTTAATGAGGGTAAACATTCCATGTTCTCAACCTGCTGGTGGCTGTAAAACAAAGATTTTAGTCAGAGCTGATGAGGCCTCTCGGACGGCTGTTCTGTGAGGCCTAATTATGTACATTACAACAGATACACTAATTCTCAGGCCATCGCTCCCTGAGGTACCACGATGCATTCTAATTGCAATATGCCTTGAGCGCAAAGCATTCAAGGAAAAACGTGTAAATATCTAGCCCAGGGGTGTCAAACATACGGCGCAGGGGCCAGATCCGACCGCGAGGGGGGTCCAATCCGGCCCGTGGGTGGTTTGAGTAAAAAATATATATAATAATAATATTCCAAAAATATATATACTTGCAAATGACTAAAATCAAATCGAAACTGTGTAGAAATTATAATTGCCTACATTCATACAGTTCTTGACTGTGTCCAGCTTGCTAATAATCACCGAAATGAAAGCTAGAAAGTCAAGGAGCATAAAAATTGGATAGAGGACTATTGAAAAAAAAAAATATATATATATATAGAGGAAATATAACCAATTTTCAGTGCAGCCCTACGGACTGAGTTTGACACCCCTGATTAAGCCAATGATACATCCTGTTTTTATGGACGGTAACCATGGTGACTGGCTACACTGGCTACCACACAGGGGGGCAGAGTGAGTGCCCGAAATGAGCAGCGTTAAATCAGTGGTTCGATTTAGTTGTGTTTGACAGGAAGTTACATCACCACAGTCCTGCCCCAGGCTCCTTGGCTGCTCTGAGCATGAGCAGTGCTCGTTGATAAGTTACGTAAAAACTCGCTTCCATCCCAGCTCAACAAAATCTCCCTCCCTCTGCTCAGCTCAAACCTCAGCTACGTACATCCTCCTGGTTCCTGACCCCTCCACAATTAGCAGGATTAGGGTTTATTTAGGTCTCCATAAACATTTATACAGTGGGAGGGTGATGATGACAATGCTGGCTGAACGTACAATACTCTATTGAGTTTTAAGATGACTCTATGATAGGCCATAACATAAACATTAGCCTGTGTTCTTTAGCTATCTCCTCTGACTATCATTGTCATGAATGGCATGCCAACGATAGAAGAGTTGGCTACAGCACGTAGAGATCTGGGACCGGGATAGGCAAAGTAGTAAGGTAATGGCAGAGTGACATTCCGTGAAATTGCCTATGACAGCTATCGACTACGCCATTATTTATTGCCAATTACTATTTTGGGATTTACATAGGCAGGATATAATGATGAAGAGTGGAGTGACAGCCTAAATGGCACGCTATGGGGATTCATGGGAAGCGGCTGTATATACAGTATGTTCAACCCCAATAGTTGTTGCTATCCCCCAGTCTTTTTCAGCTATTGAATGAGGTGAAAACTGCATGAAAACTGCATACTGCAGGTACAAATCTGTATCTTATCAAATCTTTGGAGCTAAGTATGTAAAGCAGGGGTGGGTGCAGATCCTTTTTCGCTTTCCCTTTCAGATCAACCACCCTGTACGTTGCATTTAAATGGACTCAGTGTTTTCTCTAAGCTAGACAGAGGTTTCCCCGTGAGAGGTGAGGTGGTACTGACCACGTAGAGTTGCTTCCACAACACGCCCCATTCCTGCAGGGTGGAGGTGGTCTCAGTGATAATAGGGTCTTCCAGAGGTACCACCATCTCACACAGCCTAGGGTGAGACACACACACAGTTATTGAAACAGAGTCAGACACTCAGAAACCTAAAGATTAGATAGAGACAGACATATCTACCTACAGTACAAATAGAGAAAGAAAAAAAGAACACACAAATGAACAAACCAACGCCAAACACACACACACATTTACATCCCTGCCCTGTGTTGGCACTGTAATGACATAATAACTCTTTCATGACAAAAAAAAATGAAACATTACACAGTAATGAGTTTTCACTTTGTGAAATTAGGATTATAAAGGATCACTAGAGCAAAACCACAACAGACATCATTTATATTTCAGTGCCAACCATGAGACTAAATGAAAGACAAGAGAAAGGCCTTCAGCAGGAGAAACGTGTCTTTTTAAAAACATAAGACAGTCCATCCATTACATAACTGTCAGAATGATCCTCTATAGCTCTGATGCACTGGGAGAACTGAGGAGAAACTGTAGGTGTTTTCACATCATTAACCACACTGAACTGCAAAGCACATTTCCCAAGTGCAACCCTTTGAGCGGGGAAGTGTAATAATGACAATTTCCAAGTCTGCACCATTAATTGTTTTAAAAGCAAAAGAGAGCTCTCTGACTGTGTGCTAAAAGTGCACTGTAGGGTGGTGATATAACACTATGAAGTATCCTCCCAGTCCACACTGTGTCACTGATCCCTGCCTGCAGATCTAATCTCCATCAACACTGGCTGATAAAGAGCTTTCCTGCCTCCCTTTGTCTTTGCACTGCCCTCTCTCTGCTTCCACTGCCATGAACAGCTTTTGTGCCTTGAACAGCAGCACAGCTCGGATGACCACTGGTGTTGTGTGTGTGTGTGTGTGTTTTTGTGTGTGTTTGCATGTGTGTGTTTGCTTCACTGGCAGAGCAGAACTAATGCCGTTTAAGTACAGATCCTCACAGATCAGTGATGAGGGAAATGAGGCAACGGAAATGGGCGGGACATGCACACACCACCCCATTGTTGATGAATAAATCTGACCCAATGGCAGCTCTACAGTATGTTGTGGAAAATATATAGCTTCCTTTGGCTTCCATTAACCAGTGATCCTGCACCTTATATCTGAAATGATTGGCACTCTTGATAAAGATGAGCAAAAAATACTGTATAAAATAAATAATACAAATACTGAGCTATATTAAATGCAAAAACAAATGGGGAAATTATATTATTTTATAATAATACAATTGCTCAGAGAAAAATGGTTTTTAAGACAATAATAACCCCAAGCACACATCAAAATTCACAAATAAATTGTTAATTGACCACAAAATCAACATTTTGGTCTCCAGACTTGAACCCTATTGAAAACCTGTGGTTTGAATTTAAGAGGGCAGTCCATAACCTCAGATGAAGGATATCAAGGATCTGGAAAGATTCTGTATGGAGGAATGGTCTAAGATCCCTCCCAATGTGTTCTCCAATCTCATAAAACATTTTAGAAAAAGGCTCAGTGTCGTTATCCTCGCAAGGGGAGGGTGCTGGAGTATTGAACAGAGGGGTGCCAATAAATTTGACCCCTATCTTTTTTAGATTTAACTAAATATATTTCTCTGAGCAATTGTATCAGTAAAATAATATAATTTCCCCATATTTTTCAGCATACAATATAGCTCAGTATTTGTATTATTATTATTTTTTGCTCATCATTATCAAGGGTGCCAATAATTTCGGAGCTGAATGTATCTCTGACAAACAGGGCTCATATGATTTAACAGAAAGAGACTCACCCTCTGTTGGTGACTGTGGATTTCTTCAGGTGGACATAGCTGGTTGGGAATATACCCTGATGGATGGAAAGGGCAGAAGTGTTAAAAAGAATGTAGCAAGGTGCTGCAACTGAAGACCATAGTCCTGTGGTGTACATGCATGTAAACAGTATGTCCCACATGTTGCATGTGTGTGTCCCTGTGTTGTACATGATATGCATTGGTCAACAGTAATGTGGAGCAGTTGTTCTTAACAGAGAAAAACTACTGTAGCAACAAGCTACTCTTAGATTGTGGCTATTTTAATTCTACTCTCTCTGACACACAACACACACACACACACACACACACACAAGCTGAATATGAAGCAGCTCAGCCCAAATTGTCGCTTAGCTGGGGAGGGCATGAGACACAGAACAGTGCCAACTGCCACCCTTGCAGTTCCTCTCTCTGGCTCTAATCTGCCAGATGTGATGAATTGGGCACAGTGAGCACAGCTGATTGTGGCGGCTCAGGAAGAGTATGAGGACGAGGGAGGGAGCGTGGGAGGAAGAGTACATAACAAAATGGAGGTGTGTTGGTGGGGGACTGTAACTAGCTGATGAGAGTAGTGAGAGCAGGACGGGCTTTAACATCCCATAAGACCTCTAGCTATCTGCCAGGATTCTGAGGAGTATTAGTGTGTCTTTCTGGAACAGTATGTTATCTGACTTACTGAGCTTTGATTTCAGGACGACTCAAAAGAATGATGACACAACAGAGGTATTGTCTATCACTGTCATGACATTGAAGAGGAGTAAACCACATACAGATCTGGGACCAGGGCCAGGCTAAGGTATCACAGGTTCTTCACTGGTTTCACAGCTTATTAAAGATACTGACTGAGCAGGGCCTCCCGAGTGGCGCAGCGGTCTAAGGCACTGCATCGCAGTGCTAGAGGCGTCAATACAGACCCGGGTTCGATCCCGGGCTGTATCACAACCGGCTGTGATCGGGAGTCCCATAGGGCTGCGCACATTTGGCACAGCGTCGTCCGGATTAAGGGAGGGTTTGGCCGGGGGGGCTTTACTTGGCTCCTTGTGGCGGGCTGGGCGCCTGCAGGCTGATCTCGGTGGTCAGGTGAACAGTGTTTCCTCCGACACATTGGTCTGGCTGGCTGTTAAGAAGCGCAGTTTGGCGGGTCATGTTTTGGAGGACGGGTGTAAAAAGATACTGACTGAGTGACTGGTATCATGTGTCTGACATTTTGATTTGTAACATGGAAGCCGGAGAAACAGGTACAGTTATAAACATGGTTTACTGAACAATCAATTGGATCGGAAGTGGATGTGTCAGTAATATATAATAGCCATGTACTGCCGTGCAGAACATATCGATGGCAGCAGCCATGGTGGAGCATTGCTTGGAGGTACTGTATCTATTTAGTTCAAACATAGTGTACGTACACATCCAACAAAATTCCACAGGTGCAGGCAGTTACTAATAATACCATAGAAAAAAGAAGATTAATACTTGCACACTGTTTGAATGTTCTTTGATTTCAAAAGTAACGTAAGGGTCCTCGTCAGACTTGGTCAGCCTGGCTGAAGAGACACTTAGTAATCGAATCAAAATAAAAAAGAAACCCCGTTTGTCATTTTTTGAGGTATTGTTGTATTTCTGTGCATCTTGGGACAGTATAAAAGCTAGGATACCTTGTTTTCTTACTGTACCTTTCTAGGCCTTGTGTTAATGGAGCTCTACCTGGAGGAGAGGTTTGCCAGTTTACATGGAGCTGCATGTGAGAACAGCAGCCTGAGCCGGCTCTCTGGAGGGAATGTACTGGCAGGAGATGCCTGATGGTTTGGACCACATCCTCCTCTCTCTCCCCTCTCTCATCCCCCAGCTGAACACAAATGGCTTCACGCTTTTATCTTAGATGCAAGCTCCAACGTATTCTCCCATTGCACTCATCTCATTGGAAGCAAGATGAATAGCGTACATTAAACACAGTGCCACACTGTAGGCCTCTTTGTGTGAGTGGTAAAACACTGATGGATCATCTGTGGTAAATAGTATGTGTGGGTGTGGAAGGTGAACTGAAAAAAGAAAATGGTGTAACTCTTATTGTATATGTACCGCTACTCGTCCAATACAACGCCTCCAGAAATCCAAAGTGTGTATTGTATTCTCTGCCGCGCAGATTGCACCTAACAACACATACTAATTGCAGTACCCACAAATGCTTTTTTTTTTGTGTTGTCGTGCTGAGGTTGAGGTTTTCATTAGGAATCACTTTGCTGTAAATAAATAGCTTCAAACAAACAGTGGCTGATAGCTGTCTGGTCTAACAGGACCATTCTCAATAATAATGACAATACAAGCAGTGAATGTAAAGTGTGATTCTAAAAGAAAAGTCTGATATGTTTACCTTGATTGAAGGCTTCTTGGTGGAAAACCCTCTGTACCAGCCTAAAGAGACATCAAAGATGCATATCAACCAGCTGAACAGGGACTATGACTATTAACCCAATACACACACAATGTGCTTTTTTAGATTAAGGTAAAGTGAGTATACTATACAATGTTATCCTCTATTATTCTCTATAAACTGTTATTCAGCAGTTCTTACCTTCACTCTTCTCCAGGATCTGCACAGTCTCTCCGATCTCCAGAACCAGGGCCTGACATACTGAGCCCCGGAAGTTACAAATCACTGAGAGGAGAAAGAAAAGGGTAAACAATGAAGTTCATGAAGTTATGTCTGTTTCTGCTTTAGCCAATGTGTTTGTTTGTTTATGATCAACTGTTTGTTCAGTGAATAGAGATTACTCAAAGACTCTCAAAGCTCTGCTCATCATTACATACCTTTCCCGTATACAGAAACAGTCAGATACCCAGCCTAAGGATGAGATACTCTGTCCTTGGCTTTATCCTTGTGTTACTTTCCACAAGGTGCATCCCTCCCCATCAGTCATGTTTTCACACAGCATGTGTTTTGGTTTGTCGCCGAGCGGTTATCACAGCTTTTTAATAAGCTGTTTCCTGCAGACATCTAAACAAGGCCTTGCAAAGGAGCCCCAGCTCAACCAACTGCAAACAGGCTCCCCTCCCTGAAGTGTGTAGCCATTTTAATAGGCAATTAATTCTTAAGCAGTCCTGATTTTAATGCAATGTTAAGTTAAGTCTCCAAATAAAGACCCTACACACAGCACACGTTCTGCTGCTAAGTAGTAGGGGTAACTGCTCCTTCATCATATCTTTGCATTTGCACAAATCTTCCATGCTGAACTGAACTGTGTGCTCTCTGTGTGTTTTCGCCGCAGCATAAATTCAACCAATGCCCTTTAAAGTATGCAGAGGAGTGCTGGCTGAATCAAATACTGTGACTCAGAGAAGATGATTAAGGATGCGTTAGAGTCATCTTCAGGGGACCCTTACTATAGTGTTCTACCTTTAATACCTCTTAATGGTACGTCAGTCGAGTAGCGGAGTAACTTAACAGCAGAACAGAGATGTAATGTCAACAGACCTCAGTACAAGACAAACTTGTTTGGCGATGACAGGGCTCCATTGACGATTCCAAAACCCACAAATGGTGGCCCTTGGAGGAGAGTTCCGTGTGAGTCATTATGCTAATGACCCAGTCAGGGGACCCAATGAGCGGTGGGAACAGAGGGGAGAAGGGAGGGGCCAGAGCACTTGTTCTGTTCTGTTTGTGGGAAATGAGCGCTTAGTTCCTCTGCTACGGTAGCTATGGCAACAGATCATCTATAAAACTGTAGGGCTTTCTTCACTGTATAACTGCTGCAGGGATCTGGGCATTTTAAAATGGCAGGAATATAGATGTGTTGCTGCTGCTACTGCGCACAGAGTCCAAATCACGAGCACAGGGCATAGATCAGATGGAGAGAGAGATGGAGATGGAGAGGGAGAGCGATAATCTGAACATATAACCATCTAAGTGACAAGAGAGAAAGAGACTTGAAGAGGGATCTTCTTGCCACATTTTCTAACTCTGCTTCAGGTCTATTAACAACCTGGCCTAAACATTCTCTACTAGAAAGTCATTGTCTTTTAATGTCCCCTAGTTCATTTAAATTGCTTAATTACACTGGAACCATTATGAGACCCTCAGCAGAGTGCCCATGTCAGAACAAGATGGGACTGTTTCACTGGAGATTGTGGTTCTATTTCACAGGCTCTGTTGACACTGCTCTCTTACTTGGATTTGAAATATTCCCTTGCTGAAATCTGGATCTATGTGTTATCTCCAACGCAAATCTCCAATTACATCACTGTTCCCCATATTGTGCCTCAAAAGTAGTGCACTATATAGGGAATTGGGTGTCATTTGAGACGCAGACCCAGAAACAAACACACAAAGTATTGAACTCACTTCCTTTTCCATCTATCTATTACAGGCCTACTGTGAGTGCGTTGGACCAGTAACTGAAAGGTCGCTGGTTCGAATCCCCGAGCTGACTAGGTGAAATATCTGCCGATGTGCCCCTGAGCAAGGCACTTAACCCTAATTGCTCCTATAAGTCGCTCTGGATAAGAGCGTCTGCTAAATGACTAAAATGTAAATGTAATAAGTGCATAAACACACTATCTTTTATCAGAGGCCATAACCTTTATGGATCACATGGTCTGTGGCAACAAAGTGCCCATCACCACCCCAACAGTACAGGTACTGTACACAGCAATGCAGCAACACAGGGAGTGACTGTAACAACAACAGTTGAGTTCAGCCAGAGTTCAGATGCAAACTGAAAATGTTGATGTGTGAGTAAGATACACTAGGGTGTGTGATTAATTAGACTTGGCAGAAGCAAGGCATTTTCACAATCTTAATTATCAACTGGTGTGAGTAAAATAATAACCAACAGTAAACGGTAATAGCCGTGCTCGCTCATAGGAAAACACAGACAAAGAGAAAATTGTTAGCCTTACATTAAACGTAGTAAAGTGAGACACAGTGATATCTAAATGGGCAAAATAAATATTGATGAACAAGTTACAGAGTATTAGGTTGCATGAAGTGCCACTGTTGATGATTTGCAAAGAACTGATGTTAGTTGATGAGCCTGCTTACGATAGCTATTAAGTCTGAATATAACATAACTGTGTTAGGAAGTTGTTCCTAATTCCTCAACTTTGGAATTCAGATTAAGCTTATTTTTGCAGAGATTCAGCTGAAGCTATTTTTATAAAGCACCGGCAGTTTCTGTGGGCCCACATGACAATGTACGATGAATGCAGACAGATGCTGCAGTTTTGTGCTCCCTGCAGTGTGAAAACAGAGGAGGAAAGGGCCACACACACAAACAGGCACACACACCCACAGAGAGAAAGAGACTTACACACCCACCCACCCACCCACCCACACACCGACCCACCCACACCCACAGAGAGAAAGAGACTTACACACCCACCCACCCACCCACCCACACCCACAGAGATAAAGAGACTTGCCTACACAGAAGACAGAGCTCAAGGCTACATCATTGTTGCTTTGTAAATGAGTTAGCTAATGGTGTGGAGTTACAGGCTCCTATCTGTCATCCTTTGTTAGGTTTGCAAAGTGAACGAGAGAAAGTAAGCTCAGTTGAATTGATCCTTGCTTTTTAAAACAGTGCTTACATTGTTCACTTTTATATCACATGGATGTCTACAAAGCCATTTGTACGGTTGTCTCTATCTAGTCAACCCAGTGAATCTAGGTCTTTACAGTGTGTGTCACTCTCTCAGTCCCCAGGCTAAATCAACCATGCAAATAGCCTCAATCAAATATGCACAGCACACAAAACCATCACTATTACGCACCAATTTGTTTGGTCATCAAAATGCCACAATGTGGAGAAAAAAAATGGATTTACAAAACGATCAATCAAAATGAAAATCAAAGTAGTCTCTCTGGTGATAAGATAATGAACTACAGACTGAAGTCACAGTCATCCAAGAATGATCGATCTATTCTTTCACCACAGACAGACACATCGCTCATTGCAAAGACAGCTTTATTGAACATGGAGGAGGTAGGTTACTGTTCTCTCAGTTCACTTTTGATTCTGTGTTGATGAAGGAAACATTTAGCAGACAGACAGCAGCACAGCACACATGGTCAGGAGAACATGCAGCTGAGAGAGAGACAGAGACATACTGTACTAGATTGTACTGTACTATGCCCTATAGGGCAGTGTAAAGGGTAGCAAGCATCAAACCCCACCAACAAGAGTAAACACAACCCTACATCTCTTTTTGGGCCTACTTCATTTGAACTGAAGCTAAAGCAATGTATTTACATAGTAATTATGTTGACAGGGACAGCATAACAAGAGTACAGCGAGGGTGGACATTGCTTCTGAGGGGGCTTTATGGTACCATAAAGAATGTACAGAAAGGAGCATACTGACAGATGGATGTTAAAGGGATAGTTCACCCAAATTACAAAATAGCATATCCCGTTCAAGTCTTGGGACGGATATTAGCAATTTTCACGCATCCAGTTTAAATCATCTATAAGTGACTTTGTTGAGCTTCACAATCAATTATAGATAGTTTCGGATGACTTGGACATGATGCGCAAAAAATGCTAATATCGGTCCCATGACCTGAATGGGATTTGTGCCACAAATGCTTAAACGTTAGCATGTGGAAACAGTGCCAGGGAAACTAAACCAAAGCATAGATTGCTGTCATACCTTGTCCATAGACTACTTACCGGGTAAGGAAACCAATATGTAATTTTGTAATTTGGGGGAACTATTCCTTTTAAACTGTGGCATCTTTATTTGCAAGATCATCTGAAACTACAGTGAAATACACGTCTTGAAGGACATCACATTACTGACGTACAATGTGTCTTACCCTTTTGGACCACTGTATGCATTTTATTCTTAAATCTGTGATTGTTTTACTATTATTTAAGTGCTGTATTGAATAGAAACTATCATAATGGCTTCCTGGATGCTTTTAGAACCAAAACATTACTGGTAGGGCTGATGATCACAGTGATGCGCATCACAGATTAGTTCCTTTAGCCATTCCAGTAATGCATTGTGACTAAGCATGCAGACCCCGGAGGTCCTGCTTCTCTCCTAGATTGAGTAACCCTGTCCCAGATCCTCACATGGCAAAGTAAAAAATGACACAAGGGCCTTTTCTGTTTGGCCCAGTGAGTCATGTTGTTCAGCATGACTTGAATGCACGCTCACTCACTCAGACACACATCGCATCACTGGGCTGTTCTCAGGTCCTGCTAACCTAAGGACTTCTGCCACAGGAGTGCCTGAGCGCTTTTGTCAGATCTGATTTCAGAACAGCAGCCACAGCTGTCTGAGTGAGTATGGCACCCTTCTGCAGTGGAGATCACATGACTACTTGATGATGACCACGTTACCTTTTATTAAATTTCGATGAGCAAACACTGTCACGAAAAACACACATGAACACATACACAGATGCCAACAGACACACATGCCGCCAACCCACATACAGATGCACGCAATAACACACACACAGCACAGACACAACAATGTTTAAAAATAGGCAATAATGGACTAACGCTGAACTTTTTACTGGTGAGAGAAGAAATCCCATTGCTGGAATGATTCCAGAAGCATTTTCACTCAAGTTCTGTCTAACAACCTGCAGCAGTGGAGGTGATCAGTGGTTGTGTCCTCAGTGGGTTCAAAACATTAAGAAATGGTGCTTAGGGTACACCAATCTCTGTAATCCACCCCCCCAACTGAACATTACGTTGTATATCCTGCTTTACTTGCTTATGGCTGTCCATCCACATCATTGTCCAAGATAGCATAGCTCCAAATTGCCATGCCGTTCTAGTTTATTAGTTGCACTTGAGCCATTGCATGTGGAGGTGCAAGGGCATGTCAATGTCAGAGCCACATGGGGGCAGATGTTTCTGAACCAGAGTGAGAAGTGAATACAGTCATGTGTACAGCTATCTCTAACTACCATATCACCCCAATAACCCCAGATACAACTGTCCGGTACTACCTGCAAATCACCTGCTAAGTTTGGGTAAGAGGACACATGGGTGAGATACTGTCTAGTAACGATGAAGTCGTTCACAGAGACGTATTATGTCCAATAAAAAACCAAGGAAATATTAAATAATGAGGTATTCTAAAAGGAGACATTACATTTTCATGAAGTGGGTTCTAAAAGTTCTTTGTTAGCCTGAGCCCATTAAGATAAGACAGGATGAATGAGGCCCACCGAGAACAGTACAACTGCTTTTAGACTGTATTGTAGAAATTGCCCCTAAAACAGATCTAGGAACAGATACATTTGCCTGAATCCTGACCATTAGGTGAATTAAGAAATGTGTGTCCGAAAATCAATAGTCATAGACTCCTAGGAGATGCTGCCAATCAAAACTGATAAGTCAATGTCAGTTTGTAGTTTTCAACATGGGACATGGTTTTCACAAGGACAGCTTCAAATATCAAGCATCAAACCTCAGCAGCAGCCCACATATCTGAGGAATATGATGTGGCTTTTGATTACTCTGGCAAAATTCAGAGTAGTAGAGCAAAATGGACACAGTTGGTCAACATTGGTCTTCTAACAGCGTGCAGTCCTATGCCTCTGGTTGTAGTAGGCATCATTGTATACATCGGTGTTTTTCAATTCGTGTGCCTACCTACAGGGTTTCACATTTTGTTCTAACCCACCACTAACACACCTGACTATTAGTTGATTAGCTGAATCAGGTGTGTGCAATGCAATGTTGTACTAACAAAATTGTGCAACCGGAATTGACAAACGCTGGTCTAAAAATGTCAGCACCCTGGAACGCAACACGCTAACCGCGGCGCCTGCCAGAGGTCGGTTGAAGCATACTTTTCAGCACCATGGACAGCGAAAATAAAAACGTGTCTGATTGAATCATCAAAGGTACAGTACACTGCGTGCTCTCATCAAACTGTTGCTTCTCTCCTGTCCTCCAATGACAAATCAATGGCTTCTCTTTCTTGAACACCAATCAATAGTTCTGGAGTCTGGGTATTTGTCGAACCTATACCACAACAAGCAAAGCAGTGTATGTGTATGTGTGTGTGTGTTCTGAGCGAACTGATTCAACATGACTCATTCAAATTGTCAGGAACATTGCGCAGATAGTTCCAATACTCCTGATATAATTACCCACTACCTCTGGTGCTACTAGCACTTTTCACAATGATTCGGCTAGAGCATGAAGACAAGGGATGAGATAGTGGTTGGAGATCACAGATGGTAGTAGTAGTAAGTAGTAGCGAAATAGTCGTGGTGCTATGTTACAAATGCCGACAGGTAAGCATGCGCATACTCAGTCTCTAGACTACACCTGTTGGCATAACGCTATCCCTCGTGGTTTCCAGTCGAATGCCTTTTCAGATAGATAGGGTCTGATGCTCTTCAAAGCCTATCTGAACACTATTATTGACGCATTTACAAAACGCAAAACATACAATGTACCCTAGTATGAGTGAATGATAAGCATACTGTAGGCCTAGGTTATGGATGGCCACTGGTGATACAGGCAATAATACGGAGGTAGCCTGCCTATACTAGGCTATATCATCCCACGCAGTAACCTATATTTTGCAATCTCTTATTATTGTCCGGTTATTTTCAGCCATTAAGCACGGCTGATAGACTATGTGTTTTGTAAACTATAGCCTCATTACATGAATTTAAAATATATGAGAGACATTGTGACTGTTAGCTGCGAATACCCTACCTGTGTGACCAAACATGAGATCAAATGCGAAGCTGTGATCATCACAACGCTTCTTCATAAGAACATAATCAGCTTTGAACGAGAAAAGTCAATCAAATTGAAAACAAGCCATCAAAAATGACAAATGGCCAGATAAATACTGAATGGACTCACCAACTCCGATTTTTTCCTCTTCTGTCGGTATCCACATCTTGGGATTTTTTGTTATTTTCCCACCTGGAGACCAAGCCTCATTCTATCGATATCGTGGGAGGATGTAGCTAAATGAAAGCTATAGGAATATCCCCGGCTCTTTACGTATCGAACGGGATTAGGCTACATCTCGTTAGAAATATAGGCTATTAGAGGCTAAAACAGAAAAAGGACCACCAATGTCTTCGCCCGCGGTTCCTTTATCTCCCGGTCTGCTCTGCTCGCTGGGTCTCCTAGTCACACAAAATGCAGTCTCGGTTTCCACCTACCCAACACACACGGTAATCTAATCTCCAAACGCTATTATTGCAGCAGCATCTCGATAGGAACGGGAATGTGTTTTTTAACGGTTTATTTATTTATTTCCCGGTTAGTCATTAGCCTATGGCTCATTACCAAGTCGGATTCTCAATGATCAACAACGCCATGATATCGGGTCCCGGCTGTAGGGTTGAGTCATTAGACGATAATTAACACTCGTGATATTGTCCGCCGGTCCAAACTGGTATTGAGGGGCAAGACATTTTCAGAAAACTGCGATATACTGTAAGATGCGCCATCTTCATGGTCGTCACATGACTCGTTTTGTAAATACCGATGTGTTAAGCATTTGCAAATGTAAATTTGACTGTCGGAGCGCAACTGCATGGCAATTGCGTCCATCACTAACTGTGCTTTCACTGTCATGGGCAGCTACCTAGATTCGGCAGCATCCGATTTCACCGTGCCTTAAAATTGAATCTTCAGCTCCAGGGCTGAACCAAGCTGGCCATGCTATTACATCAGTTACTGGAACCAAGACTGAGATGTGGTAGGCTTTCCTTACAGGGTCTGTCAGAAAATGGTTGCAGAACCTCTTTATTGGTCTATATAAACACTTAACATTCTCCTGGCAGATCCATTTTTATTTTGGCCAATGTTTAATGCAAATTAATTAATCAGAAATGGAAAAAGGTGAACTTGATCTTAATTATAGTCTATCAATCAACATATAGTGTATAGCCCATCAATAACATGTGAGTAGAAGGCTAATCCTCCCATCACATTGTCACTCTTTTCCCACACTCTTTTTCCACTGGCTTATGGAGGGCATAAATCATGACCAACTGGTAGGCTGTGCTCATAAAAAAAACACTTGAAAAACTCTAACTGAGAATCAAAATAACATGGCCAGACTCCAATATTTCACAATAAAGCCTTGTGATCTGAAGGGTGGCCTATTGTATCCCCCCAATGGTCCAAATGTGGAATCCGTATACCCTTACCGATATCATGGACAGGTTTGAGAACATTCCATGATTTGAGAAGACAGGCAATTCCTTTTTTCTATATTTACAATTTAGGTCAGCTATGCTGGCCTCTGGAGTCCCTTGGGAAACCCAACTGCCGAACCATCCAATGATGGGATTTATAAATTAATTATCTGGGCTCCCAAAAGGACTAATCTCTATAATATATAAACACCTTTGGAAAAGCTCACATTCAGAGTTAGATATGTAGCCATACTGTTTTAATGGCTAAGTGAATCTGACCAACCCTTTAACTGGAAAGAAAATATGGAAAAATATTACCTTGGCAACCCGTAATCTGAACCAATTTATTGATTTTAAGTTTGTTCACAGACTGTATTTAACACCAACGAAATGTTTTACCTTGAAAATGGCCCCAACTCCCAAATGTGTCCCCTAAATCAGGTAGGCACGTTCCTTCATATGATGTGGGAGTGCCCAGCAGATAAATGCTTCTGGGACAAAGTTACAAAATTCATTTAAAAATGCATGAATGTAAATATTCAATGCTTCGCATCTACTATGTTACTTGACGATGATAGCTCCTTGAATCTCTCAATCAATCAGAGATGATTTATGCAAAAAGGATGTTGGCTCTTAGATGACCATTACTTCACTCTCTTCCAGTTCACCAGTGGATATATGGGGTGAAAAACATGGTTTCCGGGTATGGGGGACTGGGGAGGGGTGGTTGGATTGAGACATGTTGGCTGGGTGGGGTTGGGGGGAATGGGATGGAGTCCCACTTATTTTTTGTACATACCACATTTATTATTTTAAACTCCGAAATATGATCAATACTTTATAGTTATGTACCTTTAGGAATATATTTTTTTTTTATCTTCTTCTGAATGGCAGCCAACAGGTACAACAATATATATAGTGCATTCAGAAAGTATAAAGATCCCTTCCCTTTTTCCACTTTGATACGTTACAGCCTTATTCTAAAATTGATTAAATAAAAAAAATCCTCCTCAATCTACACACAATACCCCATAATGACAAAGCAAAAACAGGTTTGTAGAAATTTATAAAAAATTAAAACAGAAATACCTTACTTACGTAAGTATTCAGACCCTTTGCTATGAGACTCGAAATTGAGCTCAGGTGCATCCTGTTTCCATTGATCATCCTTGAGATGTTTCTACAACTTGATTGGAGTCCACCTGTGGTAAATTAAATTGATTGGACATAATTTCGAAAGGCACACACCTGTCTATGTAAGGTCCCACAGTTGACAGTGCATGTCAGAGCAAAAACCAGCCTGAGGTTGAAGGAATTGTCTGTAGAGCTCCGAGACAGGACTGTGTAGAGGCACAGATCTGGGGAAGGATACCAAAAAATGTCTGCAGCATTGAAGGTCCCCAAGAACACAGTGGCCTCCATCATTCTTAAATGGAAGAAATTTGGAACCACTAAGACTCTTCCTAGAGCTGGCCAAACTGAACAATTGGGGGAGAAGGTCCTTGGTCAGGGAGGTGACCAAGAACCCAATGGTCACTGACAGAGCTCCAGAGTTCCTCTGTGGAGATAAGAGAACCTTCCAGAAGGACAACCGTCTCTGCAGCACTCCACCAATCAGGCCTTTATGGTAGAGTTGCCAGACGGAAGCCACTCCTCAGTAAAAGGCACATGACAGCCCGCTTGGAGTTTGCCAAAAGGCACCTAAAAGGACTCTGACCATGAGAAACATGATGAAACCAAGATTTAACTCTTTGGCCTGAATGCCAAGCGTCACGTCTGGAGGAAACCTGGCACCATCCCTGCGGTGAAGCATGGTGGTGGCAGCATCATGCTTTGGGGATGTTTTTCAGCGGCAGGGACTGGGAGACTAGTCAGCATCGAGGGAAAGATGAACGGAGCAAAGTACAGAGAGATCCTTGATGAACACCTGCTCCAGAGAGTTCAGGATCTCAGACTGGGGCGAAGGTTCACCTTCCAACAGGACAACGACTCTAAGCACACAGCCAAGACAACGCAGGAGTGGCTTCAGGACAAGTCTCTGAATGTCCTTGAGTGGCCCAGCCAGAGCCCGAATTTGAACCCGATCTAACATCTATGGAGAGACCTGAAAATAGCTGTGCAGCGACGCTCCCCATCCAACCTGACAGAGTTTGAGAGGATCTGCAGAGAAGAATGGGAGAAACTCCCCAAATACAGGTATGCCAAGCTTGTAGCGTCATACCCAAAAAGACTTGAGGCTGTAATCGCTGCCAAAGGTGCTTCAACAAAGTACTGAGTAAAGGGTCTGAGTGCTTATGAAAATGTGATATGTCTGTTTTTTTTTATGTAAAAAAAAATGTTTGTGTGTAGATTGATGAGGGAAAAAATAATGTAATCAATTTTAGAATAAGGCTGTAACCTAACAAAATGTGGAATAGGGCAAGGGGTCTGAATACTTTCCGAATGCACTGTATGTGTGAAATAATATGAATTTAAATAATGTACCTGACTAGTTCTGTCTTCTGCATTGATGTACAATGTAATCATTGTTGCCCTAGATTGCCTCAAACATCTCAGTGGGTTCTTGAATCAGCTTACTGCATTCAGAAAGGCAGAGGGCTCAAAGAAGAAGAATGCAGCCTGCCTGCCAGTACTGAAACCCATTAAAATCCTCATGAAATTATATTTTGGGAAAAACAATCTAATATGTTTGCCTTGAAAACCAGCACAGCTAACTGGAGAATACATCATCATCCTGCCTTGGGTCAGAGCATGATATGCAGAATGTCATGCTGTATATTGAGAACAAATACATTCTTGATTAATTAGCTTTACTCTACATAAAACTGTGTCCTATATAAATAAACAGATTGATAGAAAAAAATGATCTGATGATTGACAGTCTCGGAATGTTTGTTGTGTACTTACAGATGACCGCCAGTGAGTTGGATGCTGAGTAGGAGGAAGCACAGTGTTGTGCATTGCTACAGTGAGGGAAAAAAAGTATTTGATCCCCTGCTGATTTTGTACGTTTGCCCACTGACAAAGAAATGATCAGTCTATAATTTTTATGGTAGGTTTATTTGAACAGTGAGAGACAGAATAACAACAAAAAAATCCAGAAAAACGCATGTCAAAAATGTTATAAATTGATTTGCATTTTAATGAGGGAAATAAGTATTTGACCCCTCTGCAAAACATGACTTAGTACTTGGTGGCAAAACCCTTGTTGGCAATCACAGAGGTCAGACGTTTCCTGTAGTTGGCCACCAGGTTTGCACACATCTCAGGAGGGATTTTGTCCCATTCCTCTTTGCAGATCTTCTCCAAGTCATTAAGGTTTCGAGGCTGACGTTTGGCAACTCAAACCTTCAGCTCCCTCCACAGGTTTTCTATGGGATTAAGGTCTGGAGACTGGCTAGGCCACTTCTTCTTGAGCCACTCCTTTGTTGCCTTGGCCGTGTGTTTTGGGTCATTGTCATGCTGGAATACCCATCCATGACCCATTTTCAATGCCCTGGCTGAGGGAAGGAGGTTCTCACCCAATATTTGATGGTACATGGCACCGTCCATCATCCCTTTGATGCAGTGAAGTTGTCCTGTCCCCTTAGCAGAAAAACACCCCCAAAGCATAATGTTTCTACCTCCATGTTTGACGGTGGGGATGGTGTTCTTGGGGTCATAGGCAGCATCCTCCAAACACGGCGAGTTGAGTTGATGCCAAAGAGCTCGATTTTGGTCTCATCTGACCACAACACTTTCACCCAGTTCTCCTCCTTTGTGATGGCAAACTTCAGACGGCCCTGTATATGTGCTTTCTTGAGCAGGGGGACCTTGCAGGCGCTGCAGGATTTCAGTCCTTCACGGCGTAGTGTGTTACCAATTGTTTTCTTGGTGACTATGGACCCAGCTGCCTTGAGATCATTGACAAGATCCTCCCGTGTAGTTCTGGGCTGATTCCTCACCGTTCTCATGATCATTGCAACTCCTCGAGGTGAGATCTTGCATGGAGCCCCAGGCCGAGGGAGATTGACAGTGCTTTTGTGTTTCTTCCATTTGCGAATAATCGCACCAACTGTTGTCACCTTCTCACCAAGCTGCTTGGCGATGGTCTTGTAGCCCATTCCAGCCTTGTGTAGGTCTACAATCTTGTCCCTGACATCCTTGGCGAGCCCCTTGGTCTTGGCCATGGTGGAGAGTTTGGAATCTGATTGATTGATCGCTTCTGTGGACAGGTGTCTTTTATACAGGTAACAAGCTGAGATTAGGAGCACTCCCTTTAAGAGTGTGCTCCTAATCTCAGCTCGTTACCTGTATAAAAGACACCTGGGAGCCAGAAATCTTTCTGATTGAGAGGGGGTCAAATACTTATTTCCCTCATTAAAATGCAAATCAATTTATCAAATTTTTGACATGCGTTTTTCTGGATTTTGTTGTTGTTATTCTGTCTCTCATTGTTCAAATAAACCTACCATTAAAATTATAGACTGATCATTTCTTTGTCAGTGGGCAAACGTACAAAATCAGCAGGGGATCAAATACTTTTTTCCAACACTGTATGTCCCCATCATAGCGACTGCATACTGACTCCCATCCGTCCTTCATCTCAAGTGGAACACCACGGGCAGTGTTTTAATCACATTCATAAAGCTGGATGAGTGTGTGTGCTGATTTAGCACTACAATACGGGTGTCCGCTAATAACAATGTGGATCCTCAACTGGCAGCCCGCGGTCCAAATTTGTCCAACAGGGAGTTTTATTTGGCTGGCCAAGTTTTCGGAGCAAAACAATTTAAAATAAATATTATTTATTTTTTCATTGTTGGACATAAAAGATTGTAAAAACACAAGGAAATCAGCTCAAAGTGATTTTAATTTAGGAAATCTATTCCCAAGTATTCCCACGCATAATAGAGAGACGTGATCGTATACAAATGTAAGCAAGGTTTGAAAATATGAAGTTTTAGTCAAATATATCTGTTTGCGATTCTTGCAGTCAGTTTGCAAATTATTTGTAATTATGTTCTGGCCCCCCAACCATCCGCTCAAGAAAAAAAAAAAAATCAGTCTGTGGCTGAATCTAGTTGATGATCCCTGATCTAGCTTGACATTTGATTCATATTCCTACTGACAAAATAAGAACTAATGTCAACACAATGCATATATAATATAATTATGTTGAACATTGGTTGGTTAGTGACAGCCAGTGAGAGAAAATAGTATTGTAGAGTAGCGAAGTACATTACGCATCTGGGAAAATCAAACCTGGTATTTTAGAACATGTAACAGGTGCACAAGGACATTTTAAAATAAACTTCAATACATTTTTTAAGCATTTACAAGGTAATAACCAAACTATACAGTGTGATTTTCTGGCACTACTTTCATTGAAGTCAATACATACAAGTCATCTTATGAACGCCTTGATTGAAAGACGTTTTCCAGATGTTATTGTACCCAGTAGTTTAATACCGTTTCCCCTAATAAGCTTGGCTGAGGGAGAGCTTATCCCTCTGTATACCAGAGGGCTATGTAGACCACAGGTCTATAAGCTGCTATTAGTTTCTACACCCTCCATTCCAGCAGACAAAGGAAGCCAGAGGTGGTGGTAATAGGATCCATGCAGTGCTTCCTCATCAATCTACCTACACACCCACTCCAGCTCTCGCTTTCTCTCACCAACAAATACACAGTCCAGATCTCCATATCCCTGTCATACACACGTGCAACCAAGACATACGTCATGATTTTGATTTGAAGTGCTGCCTTGCCCTCCAGTTTAAAATATATTCTCTCTCCCGCTCTCTTACACACACAATTCTCTGCTCAAACATAGCATAGACAGAAACTATAGGCTACTCTATTATGGACAGACACAGAATCGGTCCTCCATCTCGAACACTCATACTATATTCACGCAGACAAGATAGCCTCTGCTTGCAAAATCACCCACAGACAGAAAAATAATGTATTCCTGTTCTCGCTCTTAGACAAGATCCTGACTGTTTTCAGCATAACACAGACATCTCCCACGCACTACTCTCCCATGCTAATATAGACCAAGACCACACACATTTAAAAATCTCTTTTAATCAAAATGAGGTTTTTAGAATGTTATGATCCCTCCTATAATTATCCAAGAACATTACATGATCCAATTTAACATATGGTAACCCATGGTGATGTAACAGCACACTACTGAATTAGCTTATTATATAGCCAATAGCCCATGTCTGTAGACAGCATGTGGTCTACATTAAACAGTAATTGAAGTAGCAGCTTCACATAACTACAAAAAAAATGTGTGTGTGTGTATGTGTGTGTATTAAACTACATATACAATTGGCTTATATTGGGTACGACAAATGACAAAATCTCTAGTACATTCTGTAGATTTCAGAGGTATATTCTATACGTTTATGTTCTGGCCGTGAACCCTTGGCTCTACGTAGGCAGAGATGAGTGAACTCTTCCATCACAGCAACTGAATAATAGCTGTTGGGGTGTATGCAGCACATGTCATATTCAATGTTCAGACTAGGGCATTCATCTCTTAATGTCAATGGGTCAGGGTCTTCCAACTTAGGCCTCAAGACGACAGAGCTCAATCTTTCATTTTATTTATAGTAAAAATACTTTGATACATACTGTGCAGGACAGGTTTTTTATGGATCTTTACAAGAGTGCCTCTAACTAAGAAATAAAAAGAGGCAGAAGGGAAAAATGAAATCAAACTAGGCAAAGATCATGATTCAGGAAGAAACATGATATGTTAGCAATACAGGTGCGAACAGCCCACATTTGTATCTTGACTGTCTCATGAAAGAAGTTGCAACTGAACAATATAGCTATCAACAAATGAATACTTTTCAGAAATAGCTTCTAAAACCACCCACCCTTCCACCCAACAAAGTTCCATAATCCAAACAAACTTGCCTCAGCGTGCTCATTTTGCACAGCCGGGGGAACGAGTTTCATTGTTTCGTTTTTCAACTCCATCCCTATAACCTGCCTCACTGGCATTTTTGAGTGGGGAAATTCTGTGTTTTCCACCGGGCTCCTAAATTGCCAATCGAGAGCCAACTTCACCCACCCCGACGTCTCCTCTTGCAAAACGTGTGCACCCAGTGTCTCTGCATTTTTGACAGTCAGCAACTAAACATCATCCAATGCAGTTCTGTCAGGGGTGTTCCATGAGAGGACCAATCAAATCCAAAGTAAAAAATAAAAAGGGAAACAGGTTGTAGCGAATTAACAACTGAACACCAAGCAATGTCCACTAATGAACCCCCAAAAAATGTTTTATCCCAAAATGTTTGTAGTCCCTCTTACAATATAACATTTGCTGTGTGTGTGTGTGTGTGTGTGTGTGTGTGTGTGTGTGTTATAGCATAAACCCACGTTTGATAAAGCACTCATCAAAATGTAAATCTAATTCATACACTGTTCGACTTTGAAATAATTAAAAAGGAAGACAGGCATCCTTTAAGGCCTCGTTATGTAGACATACACTTACATCAATCACGTGCTGATGATATTTGTCCTCGGATTTACACTCACTAATGTGCGTCCAGATTCTAAACAATTGCCAGTATTCAGCATTTTTAAAGAGCACCATGTTTAATCCATTGTTATGGTTACACAGTGAAAATTGGCGTTGGTCATCGATGGCACTACTGCGTGTGGTGTCTTGGTCGTTGGTTACGTTTGTATAGTAGGTGGTGCAGTGGAGATGAACCTGAGAATATGGCTGGTTTAGCTGCAGATAGACTATCAGCGCTCTGTGTGTGTGTGTGTGTGTGTGTGTGTGTGTGTGTGTGTGTGTGTGTGTGTGTGTTTACAGTGGCGGCCACAAGCAGCACCTTTAGCAGACCACATGGGAGCTGACGCCGTACAGAACAGTAAGCTTAAGTCAGCGAACACTCTGCCTTACCAATCCACAGAGGTAGAAGTGGTTTCCTGCAGTTTCGCCATCTAAAACAGTCTACACATGATGGTGGTCATTCAGCATTCTAGAAAATGACGGATAGTCCATATGCGGGACAAACTTTTGAAAGAGCTTTAATGAAATCAACATTTTAAAATAATCAGTCTTTGTTGTGTCTGTACAAACATTATTTTCCACTCATCAAGCCCACCGTGTAATATAAAACTATATCATATACAAATCTTCAGTTTTTTCAGGAATTCAATTTCTGTGGAAACTTTTTTGAAAGGTGGAGCTTTCTTCTGGCCCTCCACTTCTGACTCTCCAATCAGCTTCTCCCAGTATTGCTCCTGGGCGGTAGGAAGCCCTTGGACAGAATTCCAAACTGGCAGTGTTCTGTCGGCTCTCGCAGTTCATTTCCAAAATCCAAATCCCATCCGTCTTTCTCACCAACTCTAACTGTACCTTACCATCTTGTCTCAGTTGTTTATGAGTGTACACCCACGGGAGTGCTCTCTCCAGAAGTCCAGACATGTTGTCCTAGTTTCTCTGTCCCAGACACTGACAGCTCCTCACTCATTCAGGGACAGGATGATGTCATCCTCAAGGTCTGAGCTGTCTGCTGGGTTGACAGAAAGAAAGCAAAGATAGATTTAGAGGTCTGGGGAATAACGGGACAGAATACTGTACAAGTCACGGTGCATGTGTAAAAATGCCAGAAAGCAGAAACATGTCTTCTGCAACATGCCCTCAGAGAATGTGTGAGGGTTCATCTCTCTGTTTTTCCTCACTCGATCTCCCTCTTCAATAGGACAGCGGTACGGCAACTTGAATTTGAAGAGTAAAAAGCAAGCTGACCAGAATTGTCTACACAGCCAGCAAAAATAATCGGTTGGCCAAAGATATAGCTGGTAACTAAAAGGAAGGCACTGGCTGTTGTTGGCGACCCTCTGGCCATCGCTTTAGGATGCCCCTGTGCTGTGGGTTTACTAAATGCAACATGAAATGTCTTGACATATGCACTTATTTATTTATCCATAAAATAAAATAAAATGTAAAGTACCATTTTCAGGATGGAAAAATGTTTTCAGTGTAACCTTAAACCACTAAAACCAGATATAGTCAGAAGTTTACATACACCTTAGCCAAATACATTTAAACTTAGTTTTTCACAATTCCTGACATCCTAGTAAAAATTCCCTGTCTTAGGTCAGTTAGGATCACCACTTTATTTTAAGAATATGAAATGTCAAAATAATAGTAGAGAGAATTATTTATTTAAGCTTTTATTTCTTTCATCACATTCCCAGTGGGTCAGAAGTTTACATAAACTCAATTAGTATTTGGTAGCATTGCCTTTAAATTGTTTAACTTGGGTCAAACGTTTCGGGTAGCCTTCCACAAGCTTCCCACAATAAGTTGGGTGAATTTTGGCCCATTCCTCCTGACAGAGCTGGTGTAACTGAGTCAGGTTTGTAGGCCTCCTTGCTCGCACACTTTTTCAGTTCTGCCCCAGGGCTTTGTGATGGCCACTCCAATACCTTGACTTTGTTGTCCTTAAGCCATTTTGCCACAACTTTGGAAGTATGCTTTGGGTCATTGTCCATTTGGAAGACCCATTTGCAACCAAGCTTTAACTTCCTGACTGATGTCTTGAGATGTTGCTTCAATATATCCACATAATTTTCCTTCCTCATGATGCCATCTATTTTGTGAAGTGCACCAGTCCCTCCTGCAGCAAAGCACCCCCCACAGCATGATGCTAGCCACCCCGTGCTTCACGGTTGGGATGGTGTTGTTCGGCTTGCAAGCGTCCCCCTTTTTCCTCCAAACATAACGATGGTCATTATGGCCAAACAGTTCTATTTTTATTTAATCAGACCAGAGGACATTTCTTCAAAAAGTACAATCTTTGTCCCCATGTGCAGTTGCAAACCGTAGTCTGTCTTTTTTATGGCTGTTTTGGAGCAGTGGCTTCTTCCTTGCTGAGCGGCCTTTCAGGTTATTTCGATATAGGACTCGTTTTTACTGTGGATATAGATACTTTTGTACCTGTTTCCTCCAGCATCTTCACAAGGTCCTTTGCTGTTGTTCTGGGATTGATTTGCACTTTTTGCACCAAAGTTCCTGAGCAGTATGACGGCTGCATGGTCCCATGGTGTTTATACTTGCATACTATTGTTTGTACAGATGAACGTGGTACCTTCAGGCATTTGGAAATTGCTCCCAAGGATGAACCAGACTTGTGGAGGTCTACAATTTTCTTTCTGAGGTCTTGGCTGATTTCTTTTGATTTTCCCATGATGTCAAGCAAAGGGGCACTGAGTTTAAAAGTAGTCCTTGAAATACATCCACAGGTACACCTTCAATTGAATAAAAGTATGTCAATTAGCCTATCAGAAGCTTTTAAAGCCATGACATCATTTTCTGGAATTTTCCAAGCTGTTTAAAAGCACAGTCAACTTAGTGTATGTAAACTTCTGACCCACTGGAATTGTGATACAGTGAATTATAAGTGAAATAATCTGTCTATAAACAATTGTTGGAAAAATTACTTGTGATTAATATGAGCAGCTGAGAAATAAATACAAAAACACTTATTTCACTCCATGCATCAACCACTGTTTGAGGAGCACGCTCTCGCTGCCCGACAGGTGATATTCCGCCCAAACTCTGTATGCCATGGGCTCTCCAACCTTGTTGCTGCAGCTACCCAGTAGCTTAATTTGGGAAACCAAGTGAAATCTGTTCGGGAACATCGATAGTAACATGTTTTCGCAACGAAACATTTCACTAAAGTGTTGACAGCCCGTCTACGTGCTCGAGAAAGGAATAAACGAGAGAACGGAGGAGATGGAAACGCATGGTGGTGAGATCTTCTGTTATAGCTAAAGGTAAGGTCACCCAATTACTGAAATATTTAAAAAACGAAAATATATTCAAAAAAAATACTAATTCTCTAATTCTAGGCTAACTGTAAGCCGCTGTGTAAAATCAATGAACCGACAGCATCGCCTAGGGCTATACATTCTCTCCCAGTGTCATGGATAGACATTGTAGTGTAGCATAAGGTAACCAGCCCTCCCAGAATGCATAATAATACAGTCCACACTCAAAAGCTAGACTAATTATGTACCAAAGACATCTAAAATCAGTTTTGTTTTATGCGGAAAATGTGGTAGGCTATGTATTGTGTAATGGCACAATTATAATTTTAATTCAGTTTTATTAAATCATTTTAGCTTGGGCTCATAAGCCTATGCGTATACTCTAATATGTATATGGATGTTTTGAATTAATCATCACCTTAGAAAGCGCTGTCCATTTCATTGTATTAGGCTTGGAAACAACATCCACAACAACCATATTTTACACTGTTTCAACCTGCTGTTGAACTTCTGTCTTCAAATTGATCATCACAGTGAGGTGAGTTTTAAAAGTACTATAGGCCTACTGTTTTGATGATATGTGTTTGATGGGATTTTCGATTGCATTTGCATTGATGTCAGAGTGGTTATGGGTGGTTCTCTGTAGCTCAATTGGTAGAGCATGGCGCTTGTAACGCCAGGGTAGTGGGTTCGATCCCCGGGACCACCCATACGTAAAAATGTATGCACACATGACTGTAAGTCGCTTTGGATAAAAGCGTCTGCTAAATGGCATATTATTATTATATTACAATAGAGCCCTGAGTACCAGGCCATTAGGACCCGATGGTAGAGGCAAGTTGGGTACTACCAAAGCATGTCCAGAGTGCATAAAAGGAGATTACCATGCCGGTGTGGCAGTAATATGGTCACTGCAACAGCCCTAAATGGACCTATCTTTTTAAATAAGATATTTGAGAACTTACAATCACCAAAATAAAAGCTAGACAGTCAGGGAGATTCTAAAATTCTAAAAATGATGCATTCAGGAGTATTTCTGGCATGGCATGGGGCCCCCATTGATTTTGTTATAATGTTTGAGTCCAATGGCCACGCCCACCACCTACACCCCATTTTGATCCAGAAAAAAAACCTGTATGTGTTCGTGTATGCAGAACTGACTGCTTTCATGTGTATGATGTGAATGTGTTTGTGTATGGGATCCTTTTTGTACGGTAATGCCAAAGGAACATTTCCATCCTGAATGGACAATAACGTATTCTATTAATAACATAAATGGTTATGACATCTTCTATGTCTCTTAAACTCAACTCTGGACCTTCGTTTTTTCATTGTTCCCCTCTAAATCACAGATTTAGACCTGGCACACCAGGTGGTTGCAATTAATTATCAGGTAGAACAGAAAACCAGAAGGTGCCGGACCTCATAGGGTAAGAGTTGAATACCACTGTTTTATGTCATTACTTTAAAAAAGTGATGTATCCTAGCCCTTATGACAGAAGGTTTAAGTTCAACGTTACCACAAACTTCAACCTTGCCGGTCCTTCATCCAATGCCTAGATGTGTGCGTGGCTGAGGGACACACTGACACAACTGTTACTCACTGTTATCCAGGGCAAGGTCCCCATCTTCCTCATCGTCATCCGAGTCATCATCATCATCATCCTCACCGTCCCGCTCAAGCAGACGAGCTACCTCTTCATCGTCATTGTTCCCGTCTTCCTCGTCCTCGTCTCCGTTATCGTTTTCCAGCTCGGCGATCAGCGGGTCCGTGTCGTGGTCGTCATCAGAGTCATCCTCGTCATCATCATCATCATCATCATCCTCCTCCTCCTCTTCATCCTCCTGATAGGGGACAAGTGTTCCAGAACAGCCAGATCTTATATTTCGATATTTAGGCTGTATTACATATAATCTGCCACAACCAACCAATCATCCAATGTTAGCGATTGGTTATTTGATGGATTATCAACCAACATAACACAAGAGTGGCGCTTTGTGAAGGGAAGGGGTCTTTTACCTGATCTTCCTCATCCTCCTCCTCCTCCTCAGCCAGTCTCTGGCGTCCCACCTCGTACAATCTGCACACCGTGTCAGTGTTGACCGAGTCCTGGTTCTGGAGGGGAAACACAGAAAGTCTGACAACAGTTGTATGTCTCAATACTACTAAGCCCCACCACCACCACTAAACTCAATATCTGACTGTGCAAAGCGGAGTATGTGATTCAATCACTTGCAGCTTTATCGAGTTATCTAACAGATGACAGAAGATGCACCTCAATCACAGCCAGGTAGCAGTCCTTAGTATCCGTGCAGAGGTCAAAGATATTCCTCTTCACGTCGATGGTGGCTGGGGGGAAATAATAAACCTCTCATACGACTTCACAATATTGAAAGTAGTTGATACAGAAAGAATAATCTATTTTAGATGGAGTCAATTTGCTTTATACATAAGAAAAAAGCTAATCCTACTCCATTTCCAAAGCATGAAGCTGTAAGTGTTTCCCAGATGGTGGGTCAGGACAGGAGCCACTGGTGAGTCACGCCTGGGTTGCAATTTAAAACTGGATAGTCTACTCCTGATAAATACAAGGCCTTGGGACTGTTGTGACAGTGTGTCTTAGAGCAGTCTTACCAATGGGTTTGTAGTCGGTGGCGTTGAACGTCCTGAAGGAGGAGCCAAAGGGAGTCTTCATCTGCATTTCTATCATGTCATCCTCATTATCAGCCTGTAGCATCGCTGGAAAAACAACAGTAGGGTTACGTTTTCTGTACACGCCACAACTAGAGCAAATCCATAGGTGTGCTTCATATACAAAGAAAAAGCAATAGAGGTGTATGGATGGCTACAATTATTTTCACAGTCAATAAGGATACCAGTTACATCAGTAGATATTGCATCAGTAGAAGGAAAGCTGGGAGGCCAGATTAAATGGCCAGACCGATGGTCATGGACCCATGGTTCTGGCTACTAATAAGAGTGGTGTGGGTGTGTGGGTGGGTGGGTGGGCAGAGCCTTCATGGTATCCACATGGCCCTAGGTAACAGGATTGTGGTCAATTCCATTTCTATTCAGTCAAGCCAAGAACTGAATTGGAATTCCTATGAAATAATTGAAAAATTCTCCTTGAAAATAGATGGCATTGTTCAATTCTGGTACCGTAGGGCCAAGTTGTGGAAAACACGGAGGGTATTACAGGATCTAGACAGAACGGAATTCAACAATGTTCCAAAATGTATTGAACTTCGTAGGAAATCAACTAAATGTATTGAACTAATTAGAAAACACATTACATTTGCCCAAGTTAATCATAAGACATGAACAAAATGCATCAGTGATTCGTATTTTCCAGCAACTTTCGGAAACGGCACATGAATGCCCGTCTGTGTGTGTTGTGTGGCGTGCGTGCGTATGTCTAGTCTACACTTTGTAGATGTAAAGGCTTTCCCCCAAAAAAAATTCTCCATGAAATGTTAACTACAAAGTAGCCTATACCTATCTAGCAGAATGATATCATGCTCATTTGCATCAATCCAGAGGTCATTTAGCAAACTCTGCAATCACATGGTCTCCATCTGATGCTCAGGTACATTAAAAGGGTAACTATACCCCCCCAAAAAATAAATAATCCCAGACCTCAAAAGTAGTCTCCTGATGTGGTTAAAGCATTGTTGTGGACTTAGAAAAACAACAAAATTGGATGTTCTATTAAAAAGTGAGACGTGAAAAGATTACCAAAAAAAACTCTGGGGAAAAACAGAAACTTGGAAAAACTAAAACGGATAAAACTGAATTTGGGAAAAATGTCATGCATTTTGGTAATGCGAGGATCCACGATGGCAATATAACACTAGTTGCATACGTACATACCACATGGATGTACGTATGGGTGGATAAATAGATAGTATGATAAGAGTGATACTGCTGCTAGAGTGACACTGCTGTGGGTGGATCCATCATGGCCTCCACATGGCTCTGGCTACTGAGACGTTAGAGTGACACTGCTGTGGGTGGATCCATCATGGCCTCCACATGGCTCTGGCTACTGAGACGTTAGAGTGATATGGATGTGGGTGGATCCATCATGGCCTCCCTGTGGCTCTGGCTGTGAGGTGGTGTGAACCAGCTGGTGCTCTCCTCTGCCAGCTCAGGGCACATCCTCCTGGCCATATGGTTCAGCGGGGCCGTGTGGCATCAAACACACACCTCTACATGCACCTTTCACACTTCATGAACACACAACCCCACAAGCACTCACCTTTTTACACACATCTTAAAAAGTGCTAGCTGTTTAGCACTAGGTGAAATTTGATTAGTCTCGCAACCACAGCATACTGTACTCTATTTCCCATCATGCACTGAGGTCAGTCCTCACCTCCGTAGATGACCGTGCCGTTGTTGTTGAAGACGATCCTGCACTGGTCCAGAGCTGGCACTGTGTGGAGCAGGTGGAAGGTCCGCAGGTCCCACTGACACACTCATTAAGGAATCACACAGTCACATCACTTTCAGTATAATGTAATTACTATTTTTTCCAATTCATTTGGGGTTGGGGCATTTTGCTGGATCTACACAAGAGATGGCATGGGACACAAACTCATCTTGAAATTAGGCCACTTTTGAGGTCTGAAAACATCTGACCAACTGATATAGGCTAAGTACCATCAACTGAGCACAGGAAATACTCTTTACAAATACAATAAGTAAAACAGTAAGTGAGTAAAGGATACAATCTCAGTGTTGACAATGACCTCCAGGCCGTTGGGGTGGAACACTCCGCTGATGTTCATGTTGAACTTGTCAAACTTGTGGATGGCCTGAGCTGAGCGCACGTCCCACAGCACACCGTCGTTCAGTACCAGGTCGTCGGTGGGGTTAAAGGTCGCACAGTTCCTCTTGTAGTTGTTGGCCAGGTCCGGGTAGTGGAGGGTAAGGGTCTTCTGCCCTGTCTGGATGTCGTAGATCTGAGACCCAAAGACGATGACATGATTTCAGCTTATACACTGAGTATACAAAACATTAAGAACACCTGCTCTTTCCATGACAGACTGACCAGGTGAATCCATGTGAAAGCTATGATCCCTTATTGATGTCACTTGTTAAATCCACTTCAATGCAGGGGAGGAGACAGGTTCAAGAATGATTTTTAAGCCTTGAGACATGGATTGTGTGTGTGCAATTCAGAGTGAATGGGAAAGACAAGATTTAAGTGCCTTTGAACGGTGTATGGTAGTAGGTGCCAGGCGCATCGGTTTGTGTCAAGAACTGCAACGCTGCTGGGTTTTTCCACGCTCAACCGTTTCCTGTGTGTATCAAGAACGGTCCCCCACCCAAAGGACATCCATCCAACTTGACACAACTGTGGGAAGCATTGGAGTCAACATGTGGGGGTGCAACTCAATATTAGGAAGGTGTTCCTAATGTTTGGTATACATGGTTGTTCAGTTTAACCTTTAGATGTTGGGAAAGAAGACTTACATGAGCTATGTGTTCCTTTGTGCCAATGACTCGGTCTTGTGAAAGTTTACTGAACTCCACATTATGATCATCTAAGAAGGAATGCCTGGAAAGAAAAGGCAAAACTAATTATATAGAGATCAATTCAAACATCTACAAATAAAAAATACAAATTCCCAGGCAATCCTTACAACCTCTGACTTCAGTTCATATTGATAAATACATTTTGGTTAAGCAATGATGGTCTAATGTTGTTCTAGCTAAAATCACAAAAGCCCCAATGTTGCTTTTGTTAAACTGTGGCCCCACTACACTGTCAGTGTTCTATGAAGTGAAGATTCCAGCCATAAGGCAGTTCAGTTAGTGTGCATAATTCAATAACCTGTCAGCAGCTCCCTGCTCTGAGGACCATAGACACAGAACCAGTAGAATGAACCATAGAAAGGGAATGGGTAGAGCAGTCATCCCCATTGAAAGCAATAACCAACTGTATTGATTTGACTGGGCCAGGGTTAGTCTTCTAATCGAGTCACACTTACTTCATGATGAACACTGACTTCATGCCCCACAGTGCAGACAGAGGATAACTCCATGATGCTGACGTCAACAACAGAGAGCCATCCTGATGACAAAAGACAAGAATAAAGGTTTCATTCAAATACTATGTTTTAGATATCCACAAGATGGGTAGATTTGTACATGTGTCCCACTGACCCGTGATGGCTCTAGGTGTGTGATGGCAGAGCTGTGACAGCTGTAACTAGCCTCCTCCTGGCCTGTGAACACGTTGTAGAGTTTGAGCTGGCCCGTACACGTCCCCAGCATCAGGAATCGCTCACGGGCAGAGAAGGCACAACACATGAACCCACTCTCATCCTCGTCTGCCTCCCTGAACACAGAGATGGGCCGGAACCTGGGGGGGAGAGAAGAAAAAAAAAAAAAGGGGGGGAAAAAGGGAAAAAATATTCACCCAAGGTCCACCTCAGCCTAAAAGGCAAGGACTTTGTGCCGAGTCCCCAGTGTAGTGGGAACAAATCATACCTGCTAAAGATGAGGTGTCTGTCGAAGCAGCCCCCGTCTACCCCTCCGTATTTTGGGTAGACGACCCTGCGTGTGTGTCGGGAGGTGAAGTTGGTTGGGGCCTGGCGCCTCTGCTTGGGCTCGGGGCACTGGTGGGGGGTGAAGAGGGAGAAGGGGGGGCAGGTGGTGACAGGGTTCTTGCAGCGGGCGTGCTGCTCCCTCAGGTACTCTGTGATGATGCTGTCCAGGGCGGGGGGAGAGGGCAGGTGTCTGTCCAGCTGTTTCTTCATGGCTGGACTCTGGCTGAAGGCACCGTAGTCTGACTTCTGCCTCAGCACCCGCGGCTTCTTACAGATGGCAGGCACGGGGCACGGCGACGGGCGCTCTCGCGTGAACACGATCCGTCCGATCAGGGGAGAGCCGTTGCTTTGGTGAGGGGTCAACAGGGGAGGGGCGGCCGGAGGGACCGTGAGGAGTTGCGACGTCGAGGGACGAGGCTGGGGGTGAACTGACAACGGCACGGACGGATGAGAGCCGTGGCTCGCCAACCGTGCTGCGACCCCATTGGCCAGCCGAGGGGTCCGGGGGAGGGCAGGGGCGGGAGAGGCAGGGGGAGGGGGAACAACGACAGGAAGCAAAGCTGAGGAAGATGGGTGGGGGAGGATGGCCATGGGGAGGTCAGCCTCCTTGGTGAGCGTGGTGGCAGTGTCATGCAGACCCTTGACCACCAGGTGGTTCCGGATCAACAGCAGTAGCTCCTTTTCAGGGAAGGAGATCCTGGACTGGGCCACCACGTTGGCCCTCTGCAGCCAGGCCAGGGAGACATCCGTCCCGATCATGAGGGGTTTACCAGACACCCGCTTGATTAGCTCCGCCGCAAACTTGCAGAACTTGACGTGTTCGCTGCGTTTGTCCTGGAGCACAGGCTCCTTCATAAGCTGCTGGATGTGTCCGCTGCTGAAGAGAGGCAGCTTGCTGATAATCTGTCTGACTGAGCTGGAGCGGGACAGACCCACCAGGGCCTTACAGGCCAGGGTCCGAATCTGATCCGCATCTGTGATGGGCATCTTCACCGTCAGCAGGGACAACAGTACCTACAGGGAGATGGCAGAACTATGAGACCAGTAGTGCCTAAAAACATACCAGCGTAAGATCCATCAATAGACAATTCTGAAATCAATATTTTCACCTTGATGCCGTTGTTGGACTGCACCACGTTCCACATCTTGGTGAGCACGCTCTCGCTGCTCTTGGTGGTCTGGGGTAGACATCTATGGGGCGTGCCGGAGATGAACTTGCCGATGCTGGACATGCGTTTGTCCGGAGCGCACACACAGTTGATGACCACCTGCAGAGCCGACTTCTGGATCTCGGCGTCGTTCACAAACACCTCTCCCTCTGCCACCACCAGGACTACACTCATACCTGAGGAACAACATAACATTAAGATTAGAACCCAAAGCCAAGAGTACTGGTCTGCTGGATATATGGGGTTGTGTAAATAAAAAGCCATGGTAGGCTATACACAGAGTGTACAAAACATTAGGAACACCTGCTCCTTCCATGACAGACTGACCAGGTGAAAGCTATGATCTCTTATTGATGTCACTTGTTAAATCCAATTCAATCAGTGTAGATGAAGGGGAGGAGACAGGTTCAATAAGGATTTTTAAGCCTTGAGACAATTGAGACATGGATTGTGTATGTGTGACCTTTAGAGGGTGAATGGGCAAGATAAAAGATTTAAGTGTCTTTGAACAGGGTATGGTAGTAGGTGCCAGGCGCACTGGTTTGAATGTGTCAAAAACTGCAATGCTGCTGGGTTTTTCACACAACAGTTTCCCATGTGTATCAAGAATGGCCCAACACCCAAAGGACATCCAGCCAACTTGACAACTGTGGGAAGCATTGGAGTCATCATGGGCCAGCATCCCTGTGGAATGCTTTCGACACGTTGTAGAGTCCATGCCCTGACGAATTGAGGCTGTTCTGAAGGCAATAGGGGGTGTAACTCAATATTAGGAAGGTGTTCCTAATGTTTTGTACACTCAGTGTATATTGACAAGTGCAATATCCATATAGCAAGAGATCCATATCGCGTGCAATATTTTGAAACGCTAATTAGCTGCATGTAACGTCTGTTTTTATAGTTTACTCAGCTGTTGTCGTCTCACTCCCCTTGTGGCTGCTTCCCACACAAACCAAGCCTTGCCCCTTAGCTAGCTGGCAAGCCAACAACACTGTTTCGCACACAAATTGTCTACTCCTAGACGGTCTTATAGCCAGCTCGTGTGCAGTCAATGCATGCAGTTGATTCAACAATGAACTGAGTGCAGCTAAAACAGATGTTCCAACGTTGTACTAGCCCACCTGATTTTTTTGCTCATATCGTGCAACTTTAATAATAATAATAATAATAATAATGACAGGGCAGTGTAACATACCCACGGTGGAGATGGCGTTGCCCCCCTCCCCATCCAGCACGGCCACAGGCTCCGCCATCAGCAGCTGGGTCTTAGGGACCACTGTCAGGATGCTCAGTATGTCCAGGGCATAACGCACTGTGTCACTCCTTGAGGACAAAACAACACAGGGGGGAAAATAGTCACACAGTACAACTCTGTATTCACTTGAATTTGTGAATTATGGAGAACAAATGTTCTCCATAATGAATAGAGGTGTATCTTCATATAGAACAGAGAGGGTTGATGAATAACTCCGTCCTTCTCATCAGTCCTTGAAAGAGAAGGAAGGTTGCATTTTTTTTTTCTGTCCTTACCTGCCGTAGTAGGTCCTCCAGTCACAGGCGATGGAGATGAGCTGCAGGAGGAGCTGCACACAGGAGAGCTTATGGAAAACCTCTGCAGGCTCCCAGTACAGCCTGACTGGGCCGTACTCGATCAGGAACTCCATCATCTCCACCACCTGCTCGTGGGTGTAACTACACGCCTGGGGAACAGAAAGAGAATGCTGCATCACTGAAGGAAAAACATCATCAAGGTTCATCTGTGATGATGGGTTCCAGGGGGATGGGGTCAATTCCATTTCAATTCAGAAAGTTAATTGAAATTCAATTTCATTAATTGAAAGAGGACCCAAGACAATAATTTCAATCTTCACAATCTCCCAACTCACATGGGAAGGCCTGTTCCTCTTACCTTGTAGTAAGGCTGTGGGTGAATGGGAGCACCCCCTTCAGTCCGCTGCAGGGACTGCTTGACCTGCTCCATCTTGATTGCCAACTGGGCCTCGAAATACCTGCGCAGGGCCATGCAGGTGTGCTTGGCAGTCTGCCTGCTGGAGAAGATTTGGTCATCACTCAGCAGGGCCCCCTGGTCCTCAGGGTTCAGGATCTCCAACGTGCTGATCTGGAGACAGTAGAATACAAAATGAACAGCAGTCTAATACACACTCCAATACAGAGGACGTTCAGAGAACTGATCTGGAGACAGTGAAATACCAATAGTGGTTTTCACCAGGATTAAGAAACCCTGTCGTAGTGACAACTGGATGAAACAGAAGCATGACTAAACCAGACAGGTCCTCCTACCAGGTTGACCATGCGTCGGAGGCCGTCCTGCCTGTCGAAGAGCTCCAGCACCGCACGGAAGGAGAAGGAGATGGAGAAGAACATGGTGGCGTGGCAGCAGCCCGAGGCGTGGGAACACTCCAACAGCCACAGAGTGTAGCTCACCACGTCAGACAGAATGGAGTGGGGCAGCATACACACCTAGGGGTAACAAAGACACATTTAATTGGGACACATGAACACACACATTTGTATTGACTTACACATTTACATGGAAGTAAATCATGTTACACCCATGTACCACAGGTCACAACTTTTATGAACCGTTGATCTTTATGCAGTGTGTGTGTGTTTGTGTGTGTCCTACCCTCTCCATGGCGTCCTGGTTGTAGGCCAGGTAGTAGAGGCACAGAGACACCCCTGTGGCGGCCATGGAAGGCTTGGGGATCTCCAGCAGCTTCTGAACCCCTCCATGGGCCACAAACTGAGCGGCAAACTTCTTATGCAGGAGCAGGGAGGCCAGGTACTACAGGTAGCGAATGAGAAGCATAGGATAAGGCTGGGATGCTCCTCTTTAAACAATTGAGATGCATTATAGGTCAGTTGTAGAACGGTTACCTTGAGAGCCTCAAAGGTGAGCTGTACATCGTTGGTCTGCTTCAGGTCCATGTAATGGATGAGCAGCTCACAGGCTCCCATCTGCATGAAGACAGCCAGAAGCTGAAAGACAGAAATGAATACAAAGAAATAAAAAATGTATACAGAGTACTACTCGTCTGTCTGCCAGTCTACACAGACATTTATGGTATATTGTCTTCAACGAATACAGCACTAGCTCTTATAAGGGAGTTTGAGAAGACTGACATCTGCTGGTAGGTTTATGTAGCAGACACTAACCTCCTGGTACTCTCCCAGAGGGGTGAGGTACTGCAGGATGAGCCTCTGCTCCATCTCTGGGGTCAAAGGGTAAAGGTGATAGTTGTTCCCAATCACCCAGGGGCTCATCTCAGACCAGCTGCTGTTGGACAGCTCGCTGAAGTTCCTCTCCGGGTCCGGCAGGGAGAAGTTCAGTTTCTGTTTCACCTTCCGTCCGTTCTCCCTCTCCGCTCTCCTCTTGTGGTGACTGCTGCCCTCCGCCCTGCCGTCGGGGAAGTCCCGGTGGGACAGAGACGGTGCGGCAGACACAGGCTTCATCAGGCCTTTGACAGCCAAGTTGGCGCAGCTGCTGGTCTTGTGGGTGTGGTTAAGGTAGTTGAGGTGGAAGGAGATCTCGTTGTCAGACTTGTGGCTGGGGATCTCCACTCGGTCCTCATCTGGTCCCTTCTCATCCCTCTCCATGCCGTTATTCCCCGGGGGGAAGGGGGTGTCCTCGATGCCCCCGTCAACCGTCTCCTCATCCAAAGGAAGGAGAGGTTCCCCCAGGGTCTTCCTGGGACTGGGCCGTTTAAACTCCTTCCGGTTCTCAGTGTCCTTGGCCTGCAGCTCGCGTAGCCGCTGCAGCATCAGAGGCACCTAAAGCGAGAAAGATGCATCTAGCATCATTCACAGATACCGATTATGGCCAGCCTGGCGCCCACTTGTAGTGACAGGGCTAAATTAAACTGACCCCACATTACAGTATTTACTCAAGAGCTTATGTTGATGTTGTTAAACCTTCTCAGAGGCTTAACAAAAAACATCTGTTAGTAGGGTGTTGCCACTGACCACAACAGAGTTCTCCTCCCTGTAGTTGGCAGCGATGTCCTGGTTCTCCATTGCTCCAGCCAGCAGGCCCGTAGCATAGATCATCAGGGGCTGCTCAGCCTCCTGGACCCATTTAAACAGCCTCTCCACTATGCCATCCTGTCATGTACACACACAAACAGAGGCATAACGGCAAAGATGATTGAATATTTGAATCAGTTGCATATTACAGCTAACAAAATATACAAACATGTCTAGGTTATATCCTACCTTCTCCTGAAAGACCACAGCGGTCTCCAACCCAGGCATGATGTTCTGCAGCAGGCGACAGGCTGCAGTGTTGAGTGCGAGTTCTCTGCTGGTCATCACATAACTATTAACGAGCTAGAAAAAGACAGGAATTAAAATAACAATTCAAATTTGAACGAATACCATTCTGTAAATGTGTGTGGGGAAAAATACTACTAAAAAAGTTCAGGTCTTACAGCGTTCACAAAGTCATCATTTTTGAACATGATCTTTAGCAGCTGACCCAAGATGCATTCTGGATCCGCTCTCCCTAAGTGGCAAGAGGTGGGGAGAATTAGAAAAACCTACAGAATGTCAACAACTATCACTGTTGCTATTGTTAATACTATAGTTATGACTACACACAACATAAATCCATCATCTTACCAGGGTGCCTGTCATCAAAAGGATCCGGATCAGCTTTGTGATATTCCTCAGTCTCCCTCTCCACCAGCTCTGAAACCCTGAGGAAAAGAAAACCCATGATATATTCAAAAACAGACAACCACATATTCCTTAATGTTCAGAGACTTAAAAAAAAAAAGATCCTTCTATCCCTTCATCAAGTAACATGTGGCCTGAATAAATAAGGTCAACCCAAATAGAAACTTCCCATAACATTCACTGATCTTACTTCACATAATATCCACTGGTGTTCCCAACAATAATCCCCCTGTATTACACACACTCACTTGGTCAGGATGTTGACCAGGTCTGGTGTGCTGGCCTGCTGCTCCCTCTCCCACTGCTCCAGCAGTGCGGTCAGCTCTGCCTTGGAATCCACACTGGCAGATGCCGACGCCATGGTCTGGCCTGACACACAGAACAAATTATGTAATCAACTCGACTTTATTTGGGGTCTAGAGAGAATGAGCAAACAAAACTGCATTGGTGCATGCAAGAGGAGGGAGTCGCCTGCCATTGTAAATGTTGATATGGGCTAGCTAGATTGATTACCTACTCCAACCTCTTGCATGCACCAATGCAGCTTTTTTAGCATATAGTCACTGTCACTAGCTTACGGATTTGGCCTACTCCTCAAATAAAATATAATTAATGCATGATCATCTATGCTCACAAACCATGACTTCCTCTCCAGTTGCAACCAGTGACTCAAAAGGGACCTTTATGTTGGCTCCAGTTCAGAACCGATTCAGCTATACAGGTCCCTGGGGACTAACAGTCAACGGGTGATTTGGTCATGGCCTTGAGCACGATGCTAGAAACCAGAACCATTGTGCAGTAGCTACTAGCTAGCCTGACCTGTATAACTAATGTCAGCTAGCTACAAGTTGAGGAACCCTCAACTCTGTTCTCTTATATCGAGGCGGAGTATAGTTTTGGTGACTGGTCGCGGGATTTGCTTGCAACAACACAGTCACCACCATCAGTCGATTATTGTAAAAATGTCAATTCTGAAAACGCTTACATGTACCTGTTGGTCCTGTACAACTGCGGTCCTTCCGCGGGGTACTAAGATTCATACTTCTAATAAAAACTTTTAGCTAATACAACCTACTTTTTCCCTCCTGAGATTAAATTGGGTCCGTGCTATCTGGAGTCCTTGGGACGTCCCTACCCTAAACATTTTAAAAAATGTCAACTTCACAGGGATATGGACATCGCAGAGATCCCGGATAGCACGGACCCAATTGAATCTCAGTTTACGTAGTACGAGCAACAAGGAAAAAGTCGTTATTAGAAGTATGAATTTCAGCACGCCGCGGAAGGAACGCAGTTGAACAGGACATACATAGGTAAGCGTTTTCAGAATTGACATTTTTACAAGAATCAGTTGATGGCGACTCAATGTTGTTACTAGCAAATCCAGTCATCAAAACTCAACTCAGCCTCGATATTAGAGAACGGAGTTGTTTTCCTCAGCCAGCCACTTACTGTTTCTGAAATATATAGCTTGTTAGTTAGCTACATCAGGATGACAAGCTAACGTACACACAGGTGTTTTGTGGTGATTTAGCGAGCTAACTACTGACACTGGTTAGTCATCGGTACCTTGCTAGATATTGTATATTAGCTAGCTAGTTAACTATCTTCGTTAGACTCTGCAGACGTGAAATATCCCTATTAGCTACACTACCAACTATCCATAAATATGCGCTGTATAGTTAGCTAACTAGTATAACGTTGGCTACAATCAGTTCAGTGTTGGTGTTCCGCACCAGAAACAGCTGTATGCATTGTGTGCACACGAGCTAGCAACAAGACCGTCTAGGAGTAGACAGTTTGTGTGCGAAACAGTGGTGTTGGCTTGCTGGCGAACACGTACCTTATTCTGCTAAATTTTCCCTCGCTCTTTCCTTATTCCTTCCACAATTATTATTTTTTACAATGCCGACAGACACTTGCTGACTACACCAATATTTCTTGAAAATAATACAAACGCCAGTTTCACACAGCCACCTTGTTGTCACTTGTTTTTAGCACAGCATTTATTATGGTGAACACATTCTTCACGTCAAAAGTTCAGCGCTGACTGGCGATTTTTGATGACGCAAGCTCAACATGGGCGGAGTTCAGCAGCGGTGTATTCAGATTAGTCCAAGGGAAAGGGACATACTGGGCTCATACGAGTTGATCACTCTTGTTAAATCGGTGGCCTTTCAAAGTGTGTTTCATTACGGGGATAAAAATTGTCCGACTTGCGCCAGAGAGGAAAAAGCTAAGCGAGAGGTTTGACTCTGCCCAAAATCTGTCCGGGAAAATTAGCCCCAAGTGTTGAATTTTTGTATAGAGGTCAATGAGAGAGTGTCGAACTTGGTCAACCAAAAATGTAATTGATAATTTGCTACGCGAGGCTTATTTGATATAATATAAATTTCGTTGTTACGAATGCACTGATATAAGTGGACGCACGTGGCATTTCGGCAGTGACGTGTATTCATGGCTGCAAAAAAAGTGGCAAATTAGCCATGTATGGAGATAGGGATTTGGACTTGTGGTTTTACTTAATTCTCCGTACTGGCCAATGATTATAATGGTGATTCTGATCCAACCAATAATTCATACATTGTTGTGCCCCTGGCCTGAGAGGATGGAAGTTCAACATGTTGCTAGATGTAGAAGGCTAACGTTAACTAGCTAACATTGCCCATGAATGGAAGTTAGGCTAGCGAGCAAGCATTTTAGCCAGGTAGCCTAGCCTAGGACAACAAAAAATAAAAGCATGTGCTGTACGACAGAGTCATAGACCGTTTCGTCAACATGAAAGAGAGGAGGATGGCATTGGCGTTTCTCTACAAGTAGGGTGAGTCAACATGTTTTTCTACTTGCACGAACACACGCTCACACAAAGCAACCATGGACAGCCACATCATATTTAGCTTACGTTGATTGGACTAAATTGTTTTTTGTATCTTTTAGTTGTCACTGTATTAGACTAAGCAGAGGTGATTTGATGTTGAAATAGTGGAGGCAGCTCCTGTTTTCTTTGCGAATTGCGGTATCTCTCTGTGGTTCTAAATCAATAGTTGTTTAGTGGTCCGAAAATGTTAAATGAAACATTAGCCCTTTCAAAGTTCTTGAAATGTTCCGTATTGACTGACCTTCATGTCTTAAAGTAATGGACTGTTTCTCGTTGCTTATGAGCTGTTCTTTTTTTTTTTTTTTTTTTTGGGGGTGGATCAGCTTAATATTGCAGATAGATTGTATCTTCTATCAATGTAATTGTCTGCATCACTTCCAATCCCCCATGTTTTTTTTATTTTTTATATATATATTCCCCTTTATTACTTTTCAACCCCACCATCCTTTCCCTACTTGGAGTAAATTAGTGAACAACAACGCCCAGGCCTCTACTTCCGGTCTATACTTACTATCTACACCTTATGGACAGAGTTAATTTTACAATAATTCTATATATATATATATATATATATACATCTATTTATTTTTTTGCTCCTGAACCTCTTCTACTCTCAACCTCTCCGATCATTTTCATGATGTCCATCCGGTTTGCTTCTAAATGCCATATCTTTCTAACTGTGCTCTTTCCCAAAAGCTCCCAACATACAACCTATATACTTATTATGGACACAGTATGCTTACATTATTAGCTATCTTTGTTATTATTTGTTGTTATTTGTTATTAGTCCCATCCTTCAACTCTATTCAATACCTCCCATCTATCTCTTAACACCATCCATATAGGATTTCTATTTGCCATACAGTGGGGAAAAAAAGTATTTAGTCAGCCACCAATTGTGCAAGTTCTCCCACTTAAAAAGATGAGAGGCCTGTAATATTCATCATAGGTACACGTCAACTATGACAGACAAATTGAGAAAAAAAATTCCAGAAAATTACATTGTAGGATTTTTAATGAATTTATTTGCAAATTATGGTGGAAAATAAGTATTTGGTCACCTACAAACAAGCAAGATTTCTGGCTCTCACAGACCTGTAACTTCTTCTTTAAGAGGCTCCTTTGTCCTCAACTCGTTACCTGTATTAATGGCAACTGTTTGAACTTGTTATCAGTATAAAAGACACCTGTTCACAACCTCAAACAGTCACACTCCAAACTCCACTATGGCCAAGACCAAAGAGCTGTCAAAGGACACCAGAAACAAAATTGTAGACCTGCACCAGGCTGGGAAGACTGAATCTGCAATAGGTAAGCAGCTTGGTTTGAAGAAATCAACTGTGGGAGCAATTATTAGGAAATGGAAGACATACAAGACCACTGATAATCTCCCTCGATCTGGGGCTCCACGCAAGATCTCACCCCGTGGGGTCAAAATGATCACAAGAACGGTGAGCAAAAATCCCAGAACCACACGGGGGACCTAGTGAATGACCTGCAGAGAGCTGGGACCAAAGTAACAAAGCCTACCATCAGTAACACACTACGCCACCAGGGACTCAAATCCTGCAGTGCTAGACGTGTCCCCCTGCTTAAGCCAGTACATGTCCAGGCCTGTCTGAAGTTTGCTAGAGTGCATTTGGATGATCCAGAAGAGGATTGGGAGAATGTCATATGGTCAGATGAAACCAAAATATAACTTTTTGGTAAAAACTCAACTCGTCGTGTTTGGAGGACAAAGAATGCTGAGTTGCATCCAAAGAACACAATACCTACTGTGAAGCATGGGAGTGGAAACATCATGCTTTCGGGCTGTTTTTCTGCAAAGGGACCAGGACGACTGATCCGTGTAAAGAAAATAATGAATGGGGCCATGTATCGTGAGATTTTGAGTGAAAACCTCATTCCATCAGCAAGGGCATTGAAGATGAAACGTGGCTGGGGCTTTCAGCATGACAATGATCCCAAACACACCGCCCATGCAACGAAGGAGTGGCTTCGTAAGAAGCATTTCAAGGTCCTGGAGTGGCCTAGCCAGTCTCCAGATCTCAACCCCATAGAAAATCTTTGGAGGGAGTTGAAAGTCAGTGTTGCCCAGCCACAGCCCCAAAACATCACTGCTCTAGAGGAGATCTGCATGGAGGAATGGGCCAAAATACCAGCAACAGTGTGTGAAAACCTCGTGAAGACTTACAGAAAATGTTTGACCTGTGTAATTGCCAACAAAGGGTATATAACAAAGTATTGAGAAACTTTTGGTATTGACCAAATACTTATTTTCCACCATAATTTGCAAATAAATTCATTAAAAATCCTACAATGTGATTTTCTGGATTTTTTTTCCTGATTTTGTCTGTCATAGTTGACGTGTACCTATGATGAAAATTACAGGCCTCTCTCATCTTTTTAAGTGGGAGAACTTGCACAATTGGTGGCTGACTAAATACTTTTTTTCCCCACTGTATATATTTCAACCGTACTGTGATGTTTTACAAAAGTTCTGAACCTTTCTATTCTCATTGCTTCTACAGATTGTGAATTAAAAATAAACATTTTTGCTAAAAGTATTATTATATTATTGATTGATTGACTATGACTTTTCAGATCACCCAGTTTATTTTTATTTTATTTCACCTTTATTTAACCAGGTAAGCCAGTTGAGAACAGGTTCTCATTTACAACTGCGACCTGGCCAAGATAAAGCAAAGTAGTGCAATAAAAACAACACAGAGTTACATATGGGGTAAAAAAAAAACATAAAGTCAGAAATACAACAGAAAATATATATACAGTGTGTGCAAATGTAGCAAGTTATGGAGGTAAGGCAATAAATAGGCTATAGTGCAGAATAATTACAATAGTATTAACACTGGAATGCTAGATGTGCAAGAGATTATGTGCAAATAGAGATACTGGGGTGCAAAAGAGCAAATTAAATAACAATATAGGGATGAGGTAGTTGGGTGGGCTAATTTCAGATGGGCTGTGTACAGGTGCAGTGATCGGTAAGGTGCTCTGACAACTGATGCTTAAAGTTATTGGGGGAGATGAGAGTCTCCAGCTTCAGAGATTTTTGCAATTCGTTCCAGTCATTGGCAGCAGAGAACTGGAAGGAATGGCGGCCAAAGGAGGTGTTGGCTTTGGGAATGACCAGTGAGATATACCTGCTGGAGCGCAGACTGCGGGTGGGTGCTGCTATAGTGACCAATGAGCTAAGATAAGGCGGGGATTTGCCTAGCAGTGATTTATAGATGGCCTGGAGCCAGTGGGTTTGACGACGAACATGTAGTGAGGACCAGCCAACAAGAGCGTACAGGTCACAGTGGTGGGTAGTGTATGGGGCTTTGGAGACAAAACGGATGGCACTGTGATAGACTACATCCAATTTGCTGAGTAGAGTGTTGGAGGCTATTTTGTAAATGACATCGCCGAAGTCAAGGATCGGTAGGATAGTCAGTTTTACGAGGGCATGTTTGGCAGCATGAGTGAAGGAGGCTTTGTTGCGAAATAGGAAGCCGATTCTAGATTTAACTTTGGATTGGAGATTCTTTATGTGAGTCTGGAAGTTGAGTTTACAGTCTAACCAGACACCTAGATATTTGTAGTTGTCCACATACTCTAGGTCAGACCCGTCAGAGTGGTGATTCTAGTCGGGTGGGCGTGTGCTAGCAGCGTTCGATTGAAAAGCATGCATTTAGTTTTACTAGTGTTTAAGAGCAGTTGAAGGCTACTGAAGGATTGTTGTATGGCATTGAAGCTCGTTTGGAGGTTTGTTAACACAGTGTCCAATGAAGGGCCAGATGTATACAAAATGGTGTCGTCTGCGTAGAGGTGGAGAGTCACCAGCAGCAAGAGCGAAATCATTGATATACACGGAGAAAAGTGTCGGCCCAAGAATTGAACCCTGTGGCACCCCCATAGAGACTGCCATAGGTCCAGACAACAGGCCCTCTGATTTGACACACTGAACTCTATCTGAGAAGTAGTTGGTGAACCAGGCGAGGCAGTCATTTGAGAAACCAAGGCTATTTAGTCTGCCAATAAGAATGCGGTGGTTGACAGAGTCGAAAGCCTTGGCCAGGTCGATGAAGACGGCTGCACAGTACTGTCTATTATCAATCGCGGTTATAATATCGTTTAGGACCTTGAGCGTGGCTGAAGTGCACCCGTGACCAGCTCGGAAACCGGATTGCATAGCGGAGAAGGTACGGTGGTATTCGAAATGGTCGATGATCTGTTTGTTAACTTGGCTTTCGAATACTTTCGAAAGGCAGGGCAGGATGGATATAGGTCTGTAGCAGTTTGGATCTAGAGTGTCACAGTAATGCTATCTGCAAGGTTAGTTCCAGGTAAATATTGCAATCCTTTAGCCATTCCTGGACCTGTGTCCAAAAACAAGCTACAAATGGACAGAACCAAAACAAATGATCTAATGATTCTATCTCTTCACAGCAAAATCTGCAGAGCTGGGAAGATTGTATCCCCCATATAAATAACATTCTATTGGTAGCAAGAATTTTATATAATAATTTAAATTGAAAGATTCTAATTTTTGAATCCGGTGTCGTTTTGCGTGTCAGTTCATAAACACTATGCCATGGGATCGGTACGTCAAAGATCTCTTCCCAACTATTTTGCAATCTATATGGGACGGCTGTCAATCCTTTGGTCCTTAAGTGAAACTGATATACTTTTTTATTTATCACAGTTTTCCTTAACCAATTATGTTCTTTAATGCAAGGCCGACAGACAAGTTCCTTACTCTCTCCCCCTTCAACTTTCCTCTTCCACTTTTGCGGTAAGGCTGCAATTATTTGGTTGTAATTTTGGATAGAGCAGACATTTCCATATGTTTTTGTTAGCTGCATGTGCGACATAACTCCACCAGTCCTACCGATGATATCATTTACGAAGATTATACCTTTTTTAAACATTCTGTCAGAAAATAAAGGTTTTTTGTCAATTAGTATATTTGAATTTAACCACAATATTTGTTGCATTATTTGTTCTGTCGTTTCTGGAGGATTAAATTGAAATTGCAACCAACTTTCTATGGCTTGTTTTAGAAATAGTGACATTTGGGAGATTATTTCCTTTTCAAATAACTGAAAGTGAGAGGTTGTAATCTGAATAAAGGGAAAAAGGTCTTTCTTGAACAGTGGGTGAGACAATCTTACTAATTTGCTTGAGAACCAGTTCGGATTTAAGTATAACTTTTGGATGACTGAAGATTTTAGTGATAGGTCTAATGCTTTAATATTTAATAATTTCTGTCCTCCGAATTCATATTCATTATATAAATATGCTCTTTTAATTTTGTCTGGCTTGCCGTTCCAAATAAAATTGAATATTTTTTTCTCATATAATTTAAAAAACTGTTTGCTAGGCGTAGGCAAGACCATAAGCAAATAGGTAAACTGGGATAATACTAAAGAGTTAATCAGGGTGATTTTTCCACAAATTGACAGGTATTTTCCTTTCCATGGTAGTAAGATCTTATCTATTTTTGCTAACTTTCTATTAAAATGTATTGAAGTGAGATCATTTATTTCCTTTGGGATATGTATTCCGAGTATATCCACATCACCATCAGACCATTTTATTGGTAAACTACATGGTAATGTAAAAATTGTATTTTTTAGTGATCCAATACGTAATATAGTACATTTGTCATAATTTGGTTTTAATCCAGAGAGGTTAGAAAATGTATCTAGATCCTCTATGAGCTGTTCTTGCCATAATATGGACTTGGTCTTTTACCAAATAGGGCTATCTTCTGAATCTCAAATATTTTGATTTAACACTTTTTGGTTACTACATGATTCCATGTTATTTTATAGTGTTTGTCTTCACTATTATTCTACAATGTAAAAATAAAGAAACTCTTGAATGAGTAGGTTTGTCCAAACTTTTGACTGGTAGGATATATATACACACATACAGTGCCTTCGGAAAGTATTCAGACCCCTTGACTTTTTCCACATTGTTAGGTTACAGCCCTACTCTAAAATTGATGAAATTGTTCCCCCCCCACACACAATCTACATACACTACCCAATAATGACCAAGCAAAAACAGGTTTAGAGATTTTTGCTAATTTATTAATAATGTAAAACTGAAAATACATTTACATAAGTATTCAGACTCAGTACTTTGTTGAAAAACCTTTGGCAGCGTTTACAGCCTGGAGTCTTCTTGGGTATGACGCTACAATCTTGGCACACCTGTATTTGGGTAGTTTCTCCCATTCATCTCTACAGATCCACTCAAGCTCTGTCAGGTTGGATGGGGAGCATTGCTGCACAGCTATTTTCAGGTCTCTCCAGAGATGTTCGATCAGGTTCAAGTCCGGGCTCTGGCTGGGTCACTCAAGGACATTCAGAGACTTGTCCCGAAGCCACTCCTGCATTGTCTTGGCTGTGTGCTTAGGGTCGTTGTCCTGTTGGAAGGTGAACCTTCACCCCAGTCTGAGGTCTTGAGCACTCTGGAGCAGGTTTTCATCAAGGACCTCTCTGTACTTTGCTCTGTTCATCTAGTTCCTCGACCCTGACTAGTCTCCCAGTCTCTGCCGCTGAAAAACATCCCCACAGCATGATGCTGCCACCACTATGCTTCACCGCAGGGATGGTGCCAGGTTTCCTCCAGACGTGACGCTTGGCATTCAGGCCAAAGAGTTCAATCTTGGTTTAGTCAGATCAGATAATCTTGTTTCTCATGGTCTGAGAGTCTTTAGGTGCCTTTTGGCAAACTCCAAGCGGGCTGTCATGTGCCTTTTACTGAAGAGTGGCCTCCATCTGGCCACTCTACCATAAAGGCCTGATTGGTGGAGTGCTGCAGAGATGGCTGTCCTTCTGGAGGGTTCTCCTGTCTCCACAGAAGAACTCTAGAGCTCTGTCAGGTGACCTTTGGGTTCTTGGTCACCTCCCTGACCAAGGCCCTTCGCCCCCGATTACTCAGTTTGGCCGGGCGGCCAGCTCTAGGAAGAGGCTTGCTGGTTCCAAACTTCTTCCATTTAAGAATGATGGAGGCCACTGTGTTCTTGGGGACCTTCAATTCTGCAGACATTTTTTGGTACCCTTTCCCTGATCTGTGCCTCGACACAATCCTGTCTCTGAGCTCAACGTACAATTTCTTCGACCTCCTGGCTTGGTTTTTGCTCTGACATGCACTGTCAACTGTGGGACCTTATATAGACAGGTGTGTGCCTTTCCAAATCATGTCCAATCAATTGAATTTACCACAGGTGGACTCCAATCAAGTTGTAGAAACATCTCAAGGATGATCAATGGAAACAGGATGCACCTGAGCTCAATTTTGAGTCCAAAACAAAGGCAATACTTGTGTAATTAAGGTATTTCTGTTTTGAAAAAATTACAAATTAGCAACATTTTCTAAAAACCTGTTCACTTTGTCATTATGGGGTATTGTGTGTAGATTTAGTTTGTTTAATCCATTTTAGAATAAGGCTGTAATGTAAAAAATGTGGAAAAAGTCAAGGGGTCTGAATACTTTCTGAATGTGCTGTGTGTGTACTTTTGACTGGTACTGTGGGTATATGTGTGTATATCTCATTCTATTGAAAAATAATTCAAAGTATGCCTACGTTCACCATCTTAGATAGCTAGGTAACTAGTAGCAAACTAGTGTTGCTTTATAAAAGCCAAAGAAAGCTAAACTTGTTTTTATGAATTTTTCATGTATTTAAATGGCTAGACAAATAGACGGCTAATGTAGCCATCTAGCCAGACTAATGTTGCTAACTAGCTAACCATGAGCTAGTTAGCTAGAAAACAGGGTAGTGTGTAAATGTCTTGGCCAAGACAGTTAACATTTTTTTTTTTTACCAATTTATGATTTACTAAATTTAGCCTTCATTCAGCAGTCGGCAATCTCGTCCAGATCATCATGGCCCTGGTGAGTGACGTGAAGCTTGAGACAGGCATTTGTAGTTCTGTATGATAGCCACATTAGCAGCTAATTAGCATTTAATTTTGGGGGATAAATACAGGCAAATAAATTATCAAAATGTCACGCCAGGATAAGCCTACACAAAATACAGCCCTTATTTGAAGTGTTTCTAAAATCCCTTATGGGGAAATTGTATGGTGAAAAACTATTGGATCCATTTCTGTGTTTGACTGCTAGGTTTTATGGGTATTATGACTCATACTGTGGTACTGTCCTCCTAAACTATGTCTAATCCATTACATTTAGGGGCCGTAACCATTGATAGTAAAGGCTGTAACACACCTCGCCTATGACCTCATCAGCAATGCTACACTTGAAAACAGGTTTATATTTGGAGGTGCTGTACTTTGCTTAACTTGACAAGCAGTTATGATAGTTGAACTGAGACTCAATATATAGACATTTTGCTGTTGTGCACCTCAGTCAATTGTGTAGTTGTCTTCCAAATGTTGTTTTGTTCTGCACAGTATCCCATCTATCACTGAAGACCTTGTATGCCTCCAGTAAGTTCAGCACCAGTTAAAGATGGCTTGATAATCAACATGGAGTCCATCTTACCCTGTATGTATTGTATGCCATTTTTACCCTGCCCTTTCTGAATAATGAAGAGTGCTTTTGAGTACCTGTCTTCATGTGGTCAACATGGCAGGTTGTTTTGTTTTCTCTCCTGTGGTTGTGGTTTCAACTTTGATGTAGATGTCTCCGACTTCCTGTTATACAGTGCCTCCAATTTTTTTAATGGACTGGATCTTTATATTTACCACTTGTTTCAGACCTTCTTGTTGAGTATCTACCATGTTTATAGGAGTGGTTAAAACATGCTGATAATGGTCCTCTGAGTACATAAAAAAAGGTTTGGTATACCTCAACTGGTATGTCATCCAGCCCTGGAGTTTTCCTGGATTTAAAGGCTTTCATTGCATCAAGAAGTTCCTTGTATTTTGACCTTCACATGGGTCTTTCTGTACAGCTGTTAATTTTACATGATTAATAGAAAAGAAAATCCTTACAATTAACTTCAGTTAGTGGAGATGGAGGAGACTGAAATGAACACATATGCTAAAAGTACTTTGCTTCCTCTTTCAAAGTATAGTTTGGTTCATCGTGGGTGACTGTCATTTGTAACAAGTTTCAGTAAATTATTTTAGCTTTTCCTCTAACTTATTCTGTGCCTCTATGGTACTGTTTTTTATTGCTATCTGTATTGTTAGGCCCTCAATTTCCTTTGTTAATTTGAACTATTTTGACCAAAATTTCTTTTGTTTTAAAGATTAGTATTGAGGAACATTTAAAAGTGTCCCATACAATAAGGGAAGCTAGGCGTTCTTGATCAAGTTTGTTTGTGGGTGAGGGGTGGGTAGCCTACTTCAATTAACTACTTGACCTGTATCTACCAGAGCTAGCTGTATTATTTTGGTATGGCTTTTTGAGAGGTTTCAGAGATGGACTGATTAGCATCCTCTCGAGTCAGTGTGCTTACTTTACTGCGGAAAGACATTGATATGTTTGTTACCCTCTGAACAGCAGATCACTAGTATAGCTAGAAACCTTATTTAGTCCTACCTGCTATGGTGGGCTTTAAATTAATTGGTATTCACACGTTTGTTTTTGAGGTAGAATTACTGTCATGTTATTGATGCCAAATTGCTAACCTTATTTTCACTTTGTCTATTCCAGAACCAATGGTTGTGCCTGAGTCTTATCACCTCTCAACTAGGTAAGCTGTTTCAACCTGGAACAATATTCTCCTGCTTTGGTCTGTTTTGTAATTACAGGAAGTCCTGAAGGACAGGAGTTTGAAGGGTTTTGTCCCAGCCCAGCTATAACACCTAATTTAATTAATCCTGTCGATTAGGCTATGATTTGTAATCAGGTATGAGCTGGGGGGGTGGTGTTCGTTTCGATGGTATTGATATACTTTATAACGTATGCTTCACTCTCAAGTTGAAGTTGAACAAGGCGGCGGCTGCTAAGAAGAAGGGAGCATCTGTGGAACAGAAGACTGCAGCCAAGGCAGCACTGGTCCACACCTGCCCTGTCTGTCGGGTGAGTAAAATTGGTTGGTACTATACAGTACAGTGGCTTGCGAAAGTATTCACCCCCCTTGGCATTTTTCCTATTTTATTGCCTTACAACCTGGAATTAAAATGGATTTTTGGGGGGTTTGTATCATTTGATTTACACAACATGCCTACCACTTTGAAGATGCAAAATATTTTTCGGGGTGTAACAAACTTGAGCGTGCATAACTATTATACTTTGTAGAGGCACCTTTTGCAGAAATTACAGTTGCAAGTCTCTTGTGGTATGTCTCTATAAGATTGGCACATCTCGCCACTGGGATTTTTGCCCATTCTTCAAGGCAAAACTGCTCCAGCTCCTTCAAGTTGGATGGGTTCCGCTGGTATACAGCAATCTTTAAGGAGTACCACAGATTCTCAATTGGATTGAGGTCTGGGCTTTGACTAGGCCATTCCAAGACATGTAAATGTTTCCCCTTAAACCACTCAAGTGTTGCTTTAGCAGTATGCTTAGGGTCATTGCCCTGCTGGAAGGTGAACCTCCGTCCCAGTCTCAAAACAGGTTTCCCTCAAGAATTTCCCTGTATTTACCGGCATCCATCATTCCTTCAATTTTGACCAGTTTCCCACCCAGTCCCTGCCGATGAAAAACATCCCCACAGCATGATGCTGCCGCCACCATGCTTCAATGTGGGGATGGTGTTCTCAGGGTGATGAGAGGCGTTGGGTTTGCGCCAGACATAGCGCTTTCCTTGATGGCCAAAAAGCTCAATTTTAGTCTCATCTGACCAGAGTACCTTCTTCCATATGTTTGGGGAGTCTCCCACGTGCCTTTTGGCGAACACCAAACGTGTTTGCTTATTTTTTTTCTTTAAGCAATGGCTTTTTTCTGGCCACTCTTCCGTAAAGCCCAGCTCTGTGGAGTGTATGGCTTAAAGTGGTCCTATGGAAAGATACTCCAATCTCCGCTGTGGAGCTTTGCATCTCCTTCAGGGTTATCTTTGGTCTCTTTGTTGCCAGTCGGATTAATGCCCTCCTTGCCTGGTCCGTGAGTTTTGGTGGGCGGCCCTCTCTTGGCAGGATTGTTGTGGTGCCATATTCTTTCTATTTTTTTATAATGGATTTAATGGTGCTCCGTGGGATGTTCAAAGTTTGATATTTTTTTATAACCCAACCCTGATCTGTACTTCTCCACAACTTTGTCCCTGACCTGTTTGGAGAGCTCCTTGGTCTTCATGATGCCGCTTGCTTGGTGGTGCCCCTTGCTTAGTGGTTTCGCAGACTCTGGGGCCTTTCAGAAGAGGTGTATATATACTGAGATCATGTGACACTTAGATTGCGCACAGGTGGACTTTATTTAACTAATTATGTGACTTCTGAAGGTAATTGGTTGCACCAGATCTTATTTAGGGGCTTCATAGCAAAGGGGGTGAATACATATGCACACAACACTTTTCTGTTAATTATTTTTTAGAATTCTTTGAAACAAGTTTTTTCACTTCACCAATTTGGACTATTTTGTGTGTGTCCATTACATGAGATCCAAGTAAAAATCAATTTTAATTCCAGGTTGTAATGCAACAAAATATGAAAAACGCCAAGGGGGATGAATACTTTTGCAAGGCACTGTATGTGCCTTTAGGCACCTCTCCTTGTGTGGGCAATTGTTCCATGTGTGGGCTATTGTACTGGCCTATGTGGTACAGTCTTTCATATGTGTAGTAGTTTGTTGCATCGTATTGCTTAGTTTATCATTTGTCAACTTTGAATTCAATCTAAGCCACAGTTTGTTACCTTCCTGCACTTTGAGAGCAAGCATCCCAAGTCTCCAATGGTCCCAGTACTGGTTGATGTGCACACACAATCATAGACCTATAACTGGGGTAAGATTCTTCTATCATTCACACACAGTAGACATAGTGTAAACCACCATGTTGTCAACAAAATGCTGTTCTCAATGCTTAAGTTGTATTGTGTATGGCTCAATTTGTGGAAATGTTATGATCACTCAGTCTTTAATGTTGTGATTGACAGACACACGATAACCACGGTTTGAATGCTGCAACGGAGACTGAATGACGTTGAGGGACACGCTATGAACCCGAGTATGATTGGACATGGGCCAGATATGTGACAATTACCTAAAAGGGGTGCAGAAGCACACTAGCACCCCATTTTATGTTTATTCCATGGCCAACCATGCCTCCTAGCTAATACAGTTGAAGTCAGAAGTTTACATACACCTTAGCCAAATACATTTAAACTCAGTTTTTCACAATTCCTGACATTTAATCCTAGTAAAAAGTCCCTGTCTTAGGTCAGTTAGGATCACCACTTTATTTTAAGAATGTGAAATGTCAGAATAATAGTAGAGAGAATGATTTATTTCAGCTTTTATTTCTTTCATTACATTTTACATTTACATCATTTACATTTACATTTTAGTCATTTAGCAGACGCTCTTAACCAGAGCGACTTACAGGAGCAATTAGGGTTAAGTGCCTTGCTCAGGGGCACATTAACGTCATTTAGCAGACGCTCTTAGCCAGAGCGACTCACAAATTGGTGCGTTCACCCTATAGCCAGTGGGATAACCACTTTACAATTTGGGGGGGGTTAGAAGGAATACTTTATCCTATCCCAGGTATTCCTTAAAGAGGTGGGGTTTCAAATGTCTCCGGAAGGTGGTGAGTGACTCCGCTGTCCTGGCGTCGTGAGGGGAGCTTGTTCCACCATTGGGGTGCCAGAGCAGCGAACAGTTTTGACTGGGCTGAGCGGGAGCTATGCTTCCGCAGAGGAAGGGAGCCAGCAGGCCAGAGGTGGATGAACGCAATGTCCTCGTTTGGGTGTAGGGACTGATCAGAGCCTGAAGGTACAGAGGTGCCGTTCCCCTCACTGCTCCATAGGCAAGCACCATGGTCTTGTAGCGGATGCGAGCTTCAACTGGAAGCCAGTGGAGTGTGCGGAGGAGGGGGTGACGTGAGAGAACTTGGGAAGGTTGAACACCAGACGGGCTGCGGCATTCTGGATGAGTTGTAGGGGTTTAATGGCACAGGCAGGGAGCCCAGCCAACAGCGAGTTGCAGTAGTCCAGACGGGAGATGACAAGTGCCTGGACCAGGACCTGCGCCGCTTCCTGTGTAAGGCAGGGTCGCACTCTCCGAATGTTGTAGAGCATGAACCTGCAGGAGCGGGTCACCGCCTTGATGTTGGCGGAGAACGACAGGGTGTTGTCCAGGGTCACGCCTAGGCTCTTCGCACTCTGGGAGGAGGACACAGCGGAGTTGTCAACCGTGATGGCGAGATCATGGAACGGGCAGTCCTTCCCGGGAGGAAGAGCAGCTCCGTCTTGCCAGGGTTCAGCTTGAGGTGGTGATCCGTCATCCATACTGATATGTCTGCCAGACATGCAGAGATGCGATTCGCCACCTGGTTATCAGAAGGGGGAAAGGAGAAGATTAGTTGTGTATCGTCAGCGTAGCAATGATAGGAGAGACCATGTGAGGATATGACAGAGCCAAGTGACTTGGTGTATAGGGAGAAAAGGAGAGGGCCCAGAACCGATCCCTGGGGGACACCAGTGGTGAGAGCACGTGGTGCGGAGACAGCTTCCCGCCACGCCACTTGGTAGGAGCGACCGGTCAGGTAGGACGCAATCCAGGAGTGAGCCGCGCCGGAGATGCCCATCTCGGAGAGGGTGGAGAGGAGGATCTGATGGTTCACAGTATCAAAGGCAGCAGACAGGTCTAGAAGGACAAGAGCAGAGGAGAGAGAGTTAGCTTTAGCAGTGCGGAGAGTCTCCGTGACACAGAGAAGAGCAGTCTCAGTTGAATGACCAGTCCTGAAACCTGATTGGTTTGGATCAAGAAGGTCATTCTGAGAGAGATAGCAAGAGAGTTGGCTAAAGACGGCACGCTCAATAGTTTTGGAAAGAAAAGAAAGAAGGGATACTGGTCTGTAGTTGTTGACATCAGTGGGGTCGAGTGTTGGTTTTTTTGAGAAGGGGAGCAACTCTCGCTCTCTTGAAGACGGAAGGGACATGGCCAGCGGTCAAGGATGAGTTGATCAGCGAGGTGAGGTAGGGGAGAAGGTCACCGGAGATGGTCTGGAGAAGGGAGGAGGGGATGGGGTCAAGCGGGCAGGTTGTTGGGCGGCCTGCAGTCACAAGTCGCAGGATTTTATCTGGAGAGAGAGGGGAGAAAGAAGTCAAAGCATAGGGTAGGGCAGTGTGAGCAGGACCAGCAGTGTTATTAGACTTAACAAACGAGGATCGGATGTCGTCAACCTTCTTTTCAAAGTGGTTGACGAAGTCATCCACAGAGAGAGGAGGGGGGGGGGAGGAGGATTCAGGAGGGAGGAAAATGTGGCAAAGAGCTTCCTAGGGTTAGAGGCAGATGCTTGGAATTTAGAGTGGTAGAAGGTGGCCTTAGCAGCAGAAACAGATGAAGAAAATGTAGAGAGGAGGGAGTGAAAAGATGCCAGGTCGGCAGGGAGTTTAGTTTTCTTCCATTTCCGCTCCGCTGCCCGGAGCTCTGTTCTGTGAGCTCGCAATGAGTCATCAAGCCACGGAGCTGGAGGGGGAGGACCGAGCCGGCCGGGAGGATAGGGGACACAGAGAGTCAAAGGATGCAGAAAGGGAGGAGAGGAGGGTTGAGGAGGCAGAATCAGGAGATTGGAGGGAGAAGGATTGAGCAGAGGGGAGAGATGATAGGATGGAAGAGGAGAGAGTAGTGGGAGAGAGAGAGCGAAGGTTGCGGCGGCGCATTACCATCTGTGTAGGGGCAGAGTGAGTAGTGTGGGAGGAGAGCGAGAGAGAAAAGGAAACAAAGTAGTGGTCGGAGAAATGGAGGGGAGTTGCAGTGAGATTAGTAGAGGAGCAGCATCTAGTGAAGATGAGGTCAAGCGTATTGCCTTCCTTGTGAGTAGGGGGGGACGGTGAGAGGGTGAGGTCAAAAGAGGAGAGGAGTGGAAAGAAGGAGGCAGAGAGAAATGAGTCAAATGTGGACATAGGGAGGTTGAAATCCCCCAAAACTGTGAGGGGTGAGCCATCCTCAGGGAAGGAACTTATCAAGGCGTCGAGCTCATTGATGAACTCTCCAAGGGAACCTGGAGGGCGATAGATGACAAGGATATTAAGCTTAAATGGGCTAGTGACTGACAGCATGGAATTCAAATGAGGAGATAGACAGATGGGTTAGGGGAAAAATTGAGAATGTCCACTTGGGAGAGATGAGGATTCCTGTACCACCACCCCTCTGACCAGATGCTCTCGGGGTATGCGAGAACACATGGTCAGACGAGGAGAGAGCAGTAGGAGTAGCGGTGTTTTCAGTGGTGATCCATGTTTCCGTCAGCGCCAGGAAGTCGAGGGACTGGAGGTTGGCATAGGCTGGGATGAAGTCAGCTTTGTTGGCAGCAGAACGGCAGTTCCAGAGGCTGCCTGCGACCTGGAACTCCACGTGGGTGGTGCGTGCAGGGACCACCAGGTTGGAGAGGCAGCAGCCACGCGGTGTGGTGCGTTTGTGTAGCCTGTGCAGAGAGGAGAGAACAGGGATAGGCAGAGGCATAGTTGACAGGCTGTAGCAAATGGCTACAAAAATGCAGAGGAGATCGGAATGAAATGGACTAAGCATCTGGGAGCGGAGAGAGCAGGGCCTCCCTCACCAAAAACCTCTACCTCAGAAACTAAAATTGTTTCACTGAACCACCCGAACAAAAAACTCTCCCAACTTCCGCCTTTGGAAATCAGAATTGTTGTGAACCACAGCGGTTCAATGTTTAAAGGAATAGACTCAACCCACTTTGTTCAGCTAGCCAACTATGACACCATAGCCAACTAGCAGACTAGCATCTAATAACAATAACACACCGTTTAGCACCAACACTTGGTCACAACAAACCACCAATAATGTGATAACACACTAAACAGATCATTCGTGTCTGTGTCAAGTTCCTTTCATGACGCAGCAATGATTAGACGTTGGCTAGCTAGGACAAGTATATTGTGGTTAGCTACTACAGTACAGCCAGCTGGTCATGTTGGGTAGCTAGCAATGGCCACTGTGTTGACTCTGTTTGAAGAACGGCTAGCTAGCTAGCCCCGTGCTACAGCCGGCACGGCCGAGGACACTGCCAAGACACAGTAACTACCCACAACAACCCACGAAGCCTAGCTATGACGCCGTAGCCAACCTGCAAGCTAGCATCCATTAGCACACAACATAGCATCAACACCTGGCCACAACAAACTGCCAAGAGTGTGTCAGCACACCAAACAGACAATTCAAGTCCGTGTCGAGTTCCCTTCACAACTCAGCAAGAAAAAAATAAAAATAAAAATTAAACGTTGGAACCAGCTCTCCAGCGTTGCTAATCGTTACCAGTAGCTACCCGCTAGCTAGCTAGCCTCGTGCCTCGATACTAACCTACAGCTACCCACGGAAACCTACAATAACAACAGCACCAACCTACAATAAATACAATACCTAACTACAGCTAACTGCCTACCTACGATCTAATACATGGTTAAGCAAAAGTTAAACGTTGGCTAGGACTACATTACCATTGGAACCAGCTCTCCAGCGTTGCTAATCGTTACCTGTAGCTACCCGCTAGCTAGCTAGCCTCGTGCCTCGATACTAACCCACAATTACCCACGGAAACCTACAATAACAACAATACTAACCTACAGTAAATACAATACCTAACTACAGCTAACTACCTACCTACGATCTAATACATGGTTAAGCAAAAGTTAAACGTTGGCTAGGACTACATTACCATTGGAACCAGCTCTCCAGCGTTGCTAATCGTTACCTGTAGCTACCCGCTAGCTAGCTAGCCTCGTGCCTCGATACTAACCCACAATTACCCACGGAAACCTACAATAACAACAATACTAACCTACAGTAAATACAATACCTAACTACAGCTAACTACCTACCTACGATCTAATACATGGTTAAGCAAAAGTTAAACGTTGGCTAGGACTACATTACCATTGGAACCAGCTCACCAGCGTTGCTAATCGTTACCAGTAGCTACCCGCTAGCTAGCTAGCCTCGTGCCTCGATACTAACCCACAATTACCCACGGAAACCTACAATAACAACAATACTAACCAACAATATCACATCACATTCCCAGTGGGTCAGAAGTTTACATACACTCAATTAGTATTTGGTAGCATTGCCTTTAAATGGTTTAACTTAGGTCAAACATTTTGGGTAGCCTTCCACAAGCTTCCCACAATAAGTTGGGTGAATTTTGGCCCATTCCTCCTGACATACAGTGGGGAAAAAAAGTATTTAGTCAGCCACCAATTGTGCAAGTTCTCCCACTTAAAAAGATGAGAGAGGCCTGTAATTTTCATCAAAGGCACACGTCAACTATGACAGACAAAATTAGAAAAAAAAATCCAGAAAATCACATTGTAGGATTTTTAATGAATTTATTTGCAAATTATGGTGGAAAATAAGTATTTGGTCAATAACAAAAGTTTCTCAATACTTTGTTATATACCCTTTGTTGGCAATGACACAGGTCAAACGTTTTCTGTAAGTCTTCACAAGGTTTTCACACACTGTTGCTGGTATTTTGGCCCATTCCTCCATGCAGATCTCCTCTAGAGCAGTGATGTTTTGGGGCTGTCGCTGGGCAACACAGACTTTCAACTCCCTTCAAAGATTTTCTATGGGGTTGAGATCTGGAGACTGGCTAGGCCACTCCAGGACCTTGAAATGCTTCTTACGAAGCCACTCCTTCGTTGCCCGGGCGGTGTGTTTGGGATCATTGTCATGCTGAAAGACCCAGCCACATTTCATCTTCAATGCCCTTGCTGATGGAAGGAGGTTTTCACTCAAAATCTCACGATACATGGCCCCATTCATTCTTTCCTTTACACGGATCAGTCGTCCTGGTCCCTTTGCAGAAAAACAGCCCCAAAGCATGATGTTTCCACCCCCATGCTTCACAGTAGGGATGGTGTTCTTTGGATGCAACTCAGCATTCTTTGTCCTCCAAACATGACGAGTTTAGTTTTTACCAAAAAGTTATATTTTGGTTTCATCTGACCATATGACATTCTCCCAATCCTCTTCTGGATCATCCAAATGCACTCTAGCAAACTTCAGACGGGCCTGGACATGTACTGGCTTAAGCAGGGGGACACGTCTGGCACTGCAGGATTTGAGTCCCTGGCGGCGTAGTGTGTTACTGATGGTAGGCTTTGTTACTTTGGTCCCAGCTCTCTGCAGGTCATTCACTAGGTCCCCCCGTGTGGTTCTGGGATTTTTGCTCACCGTTCTTGTGATCATTTTGACCCCACGGTGTGAGATCTTGCGTGGAGCCCCAGATCGAGGAAGATTATCAGTGGTCTTGTATGTCTTCCATTTCCTAATAATTGCTCCCACAGTTGATTTCTTCAAACCAAGCTGCTTACCTATTGCAGATTCAGTCTTCCCAGCCTGGTGCAGGTCTACAATTTTGTTTCTGGTGTCCTTTGACAGCTCTTTGGTCTTGGCCATAGTGGAGTTTGGAGTGTGACTGTTTGAGGTTGTGGACAGGTGTCTTTTATACTGATAACAAGTTCAAACAGGTGCCATTAATACAGGTAACGAGTGGAGGACAGAGGGGCCTCTTAAAGAAGAAGTTACAGGTCTGTGAGAGCCAGAAATCATGCTTGTTTGTAGGTGACCAAATACTTATTTTCCACCATAATTTGCAAATAAATTCATGAAAAATCCTACAATGTGATTTTCTGGATTTTTTTTTCTTCTCAATTTGTCTGTCATAGTTGACGTGTACCTATGATGACAATTACAGGCCTCTCTCATCTTTTTAAGTGGGAGAACTTGCACAATTGGTGGCTGACTAAATACTTTTTTCCCCCACTGTAGCTGGTGTAAATGAGTCAGGTTTGTAGGCCTCCTTGCTCGCACACGCCTTTTCAGTTCTGCCAACACATTTTCTGTAAGATTGAGGTCAGGGCTTTGTAATGTCCACTCCAATACCTTGACTTTGTTGTCCTGAAGCCATTTTGCCACAACTTTGGAAGTATGCTTGGGGTCATTGTCCATTTGGAAGACCCATTTGCGACCAAGCTTTAACTTCCTGACGGATGTCTTGAGATGTTGCTTCAATATATCCACATAATTTTCCTTCCTCATGATGCCATCTATTTGAATTGCACCAGTCCCTCCTGCAGCAAAGCACCCCCACAGCATGATGTTGCCACCCCCGTGCTTCACGGTTGGGATGGTGTTCTTCGGCTTGCAATTCCCCCCTTTTTCCTCTAAACATAACGATGGTCATTATGGCCAAACAGTTCTATTTTTGTTTCATCAGACCAGAGGACATTTCTCCAAAAAGTAAGATCTTTGTCCCCATGTGCAGTTGCAAACCGTAGTCTGGCTTTTTTATGGCTGTTTTGGAGCAGTGGCTTCTTCCTTGCTGAGCGGCTTTTCAGGTTATATCAATAAAGGACTCATTTTACTGTGGATATAGATACTTTTGTACCCGTTTCCTCCAGCATCTTCACAAGGTCCTTTGCTGTTGTTCTGGGATTGATTTGCACTTTTCTCACAAAAGTACGTTCATCTCTAGGAGACAGAACGCGTCTCCTTCCTGAGCAGTATGACGGCTGCGTGGTCCCATGGTGTTTATACTTGCGTATTATTGTTTGTACAGATGAACGTGGTACCTTCAGGCGTTTGGAAATTGCCCCCAAGGATGAACCAGACTTGTGGAGGTCTACCATTTTTCTTTCTGAGGTCTTGGCTGATTTATTTTCATTTTCCCATGATGTCAAGCAAAGAGGCACTGAGTTTGAAGGTAGGCCTTGAAATACATCCACAGGTACACCTCCAATTGACTCAAATGATGTCAATTAGCCTATCAGAAGCTTCTAAAGCCATGACGTTATTTTTTTGGAATTTTCCAAGCTGTTTAAAGGCACAGTCAACTTAGTGTATGTAACCTTCTGACCCACTGGAATTGTGATACAGTGAATTATAAGTGAAATAATCTGTCTCTAAACAATTGTTGGAAAAATGAATTGGAAAACGAGTTTTAATGACTCCAACCCTAAGTGTATGTAAACTTCTGACTTCAACTGTATAAACCCACCCTGCCTTCACCCATTTTACCTATGCTGCTTCTTTCACTTGTTCTTCTCCTGATTGGATAACATCTAGAGTCAGTAACACGTTTTAAAATGTTTGGTGTACTGTGTTTTCTACCTTTTTTTTTTTTACCTGTGTAATGCTGTCCTCCTGCTTATTCTTGTGTTCAGACTGAATGCAGTAAATGTGCTGCTCACAATTGACAGCCGCAACGTGGACCTGTTAAACTGACAAGAAGGGAGTGGATATAGCGGCGTTTAGTCATGACTTCCTGGTTTTGAGTCTAGGTGTGTTTCTCATTCTGCTAGAGTTTACCTAGTATTTTATATTAAACCTACCTTACACATCCAGTTGTTTCTCCATTTGTAACTTACCCACCAAAAATCACAGTATGCTGTTTTACATGTTTTGTTATTTGTGCTTGTCTAATTCCTAAAAAGGAAAAGCAGAATAATCTGTGCGCTCTCCAATTAGTGATACAAGTTAATATGGTGCTCTTTGATGTCCCAGGTTTGTGGCATTGATGAATAAATCATTTAATCCTTACTTAAAAGTCAGATATTTATATTTTATGGCATATGTATGCATTGTTTACTATTGATTTCTGTAAAACAATGTATTTGTTGGGGTTCAGGTGTTTGATGTGATTCATGGCCGACTAGGTGCATTCTTGTCAAATAAATATGCTTATTCATTCATCATTATGGATACATTCTGCAGTGAGTTAATCTGGATTTGAATCTGCATGTCAACAAGTTAGCTCTGAATTGCTTTAATACACCAGTGCATAGTGACACGATGAATTGAAATAGATTTCACCTTGTTCATAAATTGGCAGAAATGATAAGGGATTGAATATAGACCTCCACTGGCAGAAGGAGAAGAGGATCTGGTAAAATAAGGCAATGTCGCCAATAATCAGCTAGCAAGCTAGCTTCTTTGCAAAAAACTAGTCTAGTATTCATGGCACGTTGTAAATATCTGACTGCTACTAGGATAGTATTCTGTGCAAGACCAAATGCATAAATAAGACAAATATTAGTTAATATGGAACAACATATTGAACATTTTCATTTATCTTTGGTTTTGGATCAAGGTAGCTAGCTTGTTGACAGCAAAGGTGTCCTTGCAGGGATTTGTAGTCTTGCATGATGTGTACTTTGACACTAATCGAATCTGAGAGTAAATAGAGACTAATATATTGATAAAAGTGACCTTGTCCGAAGAGAGATTTAAACAGTTATCAAAACGTCATGCCAGGGAAAGCCTACATGAAACACAGAAGTGGTTCTAAAATCCCCTATGGGATAATGTATGTAGAAAACACTAATGGAACAATTTCCGTGTTTGACCACTAGGTTTTATGGGTATTATGACGTGTCCACTGTGGGGCTCTACAGAGCTCACCAGCTTGTATCAAAGATTATGGATATACTGACAACATACATGTCTTTCCTCCCTAACAATGGGAGTTGTTGTCCACAAAGCGGCACGGCGGGCTGTCTAGCTCCCAGCTATCCTTTCTTTAAATTGGTGGATAAATCTAATTATTGCAATCCTTTTTTTAAATATTAAATAAGGGTTGTTGAAGTCAACCGCCTGTATTCAGTGGCGAGAGATGCTATGCTAATAGCCTCAAGCCATTTAATATGCATAGCCATCTCGAGACCACTCCGATATAAAGTTTTTTTTTTTTCTCAAAGTTGCCGGGATGTCACGTGTCCTACTTATATCAGTACACTCGTAACAACTTAAGCATTATGAAACTTCTATTCGATCAAATGAACCTCACGTAGCAAATAAGCTACTCCTTTTTTTGTTGACCAAATTCGACACCCATTGACCTCCATACAAAAACTCCTTGCTTGGTGGGCGAAACAAGGGAGACAGATTTTCCACCGAGTTGGGCCTCTCTTCCTCTCTGCTAAAACCAAGAAATAAGTTACCACTGGGGTTGACACAGGCTTAGGAGATCTTATCCGTTTTGTTCTGAGATAATCAGTCAGTTAACATGACCTTTATGAATTATGAGCCTATGTGTGATTTGTGTATTTTATTATTACATAAATTCTTCAAAAATCACAATGTTACTAGCTGATGAAGATTATCTCATAGAATAAAATGTATAAGATCCACTAAGCCTGTGTTTACAACATATCTTATTTTCGGTGTTTATCCAAAAATCCTACAAAAATGTTATTCATTTTCCTCATTGGATTTGTCCAACGAACCATGGCGGAGTTAGTGCCTACAAAGACGCCATTACTATTTCTCTCTATTGCGGCCAGATAGGACCCAGAGGACATCTGTTGTACTAGTGTATAGGCCTGGGCATTCTTATCAAAGCTCCAGCAATAAAAGGCATACAATGGCAAACTGAGGAATAACAAATTCCAAACAATATGCACATATTACAGTATGTGGCTAGTCCGGCGTTTCCCAAATTCGGTCCTCTGGACCCCAAGTGGTGCACGCTTTGGTTTTTGCCCTAACACTACACAGCTAGTTCAAATGATCAACACTTAATGATTAGTTGATTATTTGAACCAGCTGTGTAGTGCTAGGGCAAAAAACAAAATGTGCACCACTTGGGGTCCAGAGGACCAAGTTTGGGAAACTCTGGTCTAGTCAGTGAGATTATTTTTTATAACTGGATAAATGGTGGAGCTGTCCTTCAGCACCAACATTTTGCCCACCATTTGTGGCTGAAATGACAAAGACTGTAGCCTTCATGAAATGTTGCATTACATTTTTCTGTTCTACTTGTTAATTGTTGCTTGTGACTGTTTCTGCTGCTATTGACAGGCCAACCTCCCTGTTAAAACTATTAAAGAGATTAAAATAAATGTATTGGTAGTCTGGTAAACGTGCATTGGTAGTCTGCAACCACATACCTCAATGTTAACTTTTCTTACCCTGAACATTCCACATTCAATCCATTTAAAATAGTTGTACAACCACACTTTTACATATCTTTAAAAATGGATTGTATTGGCGCCAAAACTCGAAGCCATCTATAACTGACAGACATAATGCAATTTCTGCCTGGGTTAATCCTCTGTAGCTCAATTGGTAGAGCATGGCGCTTGTAACGCCAGGGTAGTGGGTTCGATCCCCGGGACCACCCATACCTAAAAATGTATGCACGCTTTGGATAAAAGCGTCTGCTAAATGGCATATTATTATATTGTTAATCCCTTATCAAAATTAAAACGGATCCGCTGATCCAGCGTGGGTTCTGCCGCTTTAGCCATACTGTCACTCTGTCATCAATACGTCCACTCCTATTTATAGAGTTTATCTCGTGATCTCGACAACCACATTTGTTGCCATTAGCTCACAAAGAGTCATTTTGAGGGAGATGTCTTCAATTTGGCATAAATAGTACCGAGACTAGCTACTCTACTTCCAGTTCTCTCATTCAATACACTACCCATAACACCTTGCGGTCCTTACGGAAGCCCTTTTCTTCCCTTCCGCCGTAGTCGACTCCTTCCTAAAATTACACAGGCCGGTGAGTTATCAATATCTATGTCCATCTACTGGTTTAGAATACATAATAAATAATGTTGACATCAATAATCACCCACGCAAATTCAACATTCAGAAGTTATCGAATAGTATAGACACTGCACATTTTTAAGCCCTCAAATGCCATGGTTTCGACCGGCTTGCATTCCCAGGGGCTAGCTAGCCTTCCTAATATTATAACTGGCTAGCTACTGTAGCTATGTCTCTCTACAGTGTGGCCGACACGTGTTTGTTCTATAAAATATAAATCACGCTTTAATTTAGTATGGTTTTTATGACCGACGGTAAGGTTTTAGGATCACCCTGGAATTCACATCACTGCTAGTTAGCAACTTTGCCAATTACCAGACTAGCACAACGCAGCCAGCGAACAATGTTTATTGCTGTACTGTTACCTAGAACACACTTGCTACTTCAATGCGATTGACTTGTCCCAATTGTAAAGGTAGTGTCGAGCTGTCTGACTAAAGTTAAGTACCTGTAGTTTGCTATTGTGTTAAAGGGGATGCATGAACCACCTACTGCTAGCTAGCTTTCTAATAATGCGAGTTGTTGGCTTTTAGTTACTAGTCATGTAACTGTGACTAGCATCCCACAACCACTAATTTGATATGCAATTATTGTTGATAGTGTTTTTTTTTGTTGCCAGTTGTAGTTGTTGGCAGTGTTTCATGTTAACAAATTACATTTTACTCTCTTTCTGGTCAGGTCACCATGGCAGCCCTCCGACCTCTTACCAAGCCGAAGATTGTCAAGAAGAGGGTTAAGAAGTTCATTCGCCATCAGTCTGACAGATATGTCAAGGTCACGGTGAGAGCATTTGCTACACGCATAACATCAAAGATGATAGAGCTCCATTTATTAATATATGGGTGCATGTTGTGTAATTTGTAGAGCGAGCTACGCTTTTCAGACATTACACATGCAGAGAGGCAAAGGACATTGATATCCCTCGAGCATAGTAGTTGAAAGTAACGTTGATCATAACTGCTTTAGTAAGTAACATCTCTTCGTTTGCCCCCCTCCAGAAAAGCTGGCGTAAGCCCAGGGGTATTGACAACAGAGTCCGCAGGCGGTTTAAGGGCCAGATGCTGATGCCCAACATCGGTTATGGTAGCAATAAGAAGACCAAGCACATGCTGCCCTCTGGCTTCAGGAAGTTCCTGGTGCACAACATCAAGGAGCTCGAGGTCCTCATGATGAGCAACAAGTACGTTTTGTTGGGTGCCCTGTATTATTCCTCTTGGGTCTATTTGGCTTGTTTATTCAAACAAGTATCATTAGATACGCAATAACATATGATGTAAAACAAAGTTATCCTGGTCTTCTTTCTGAAGGTACTACATACAACATGGGTAGGGCCAGTTTTTTTGTGGGGTTTTTCATTAACCAGAATTTCCAGCATTATCCACTAGGTTTGCTGCAGGTAAAAGATCCTAGGAAATGTTTAATGGACACAAGCTGTCTTCAATCAATCAATGTCTAGTTGTTTGTGAGTGTTTGGTGGGGGGATCACCTAAGACAGGGGAGGCGTAGCTCTGACTCTTAATTGCACAAAGCCTATTATTTGGCAGGGAATACTATTTGTAGATAAGTGATTCTACACCTCACTTTGCTCAAGCTGAACCAATCCAACAGATAGTTGTATCTAAAAATGCAGACCTGCCAGCCTGCATGAATTTTACGTACCATGCACTCAATTTGAAGTCCAAGTACACTAGTACGAAAAACTACCCTAAAAAAGCAAGAATAGGCTTCTAGTTGGCACATTGTGGTTTTTGACTCAACCGTCTGTTATAGCTGAGGCAATCAGAGGACTTGGTCGAGGAGGAAAACATCTCTAGCTCTCCCCATGTAGTTGTAGTACTATCAAAGTTGGTGGATAAATGAAGATAGTTCTCCGGTCGTTTACCATTGGGAAAAAATTGGCAGTACCTGTCTACTTAAGAGGGTGGGTCTCCCATAGACACCAATGCGATAGCAGCTGGGTCTGGTCTACTTAGTTAATTGACTTCAATTGAACCAGAAAAAAGCAGCTAGTGGGGTTTCTTCCTTTTCTGTCTCTGGTACCATTTTCCTCCCTTGAGCTGGATGGCTATTCTCCACTTTGTCAGTTGATGTCACTGATGTGAGGAAAAAGGTTAGGGAAAATTGAGAACAAACTGTTTGCCAAATAGATTTTACAAAGTTGTATGTTTGTCAAGTACATAACCACTATTTTGTAGTTAGCTAGTTAGCTACAGCGTTGTTTAGTCAACTAAGTGAGAACACTTCCTTGTCCTCAACGGTAGTGTGCACATGCGCATTGACAAGCAAGGAAACGTAGTTCACTGCGTGGATGGAAAAAGACTAGCTGTTCCGATAAAACCGTCCTTCACAGAAAGTTACGTTAGACTGTTAAAGATTAGTAGGCCTGTGTTTATTAATCATGTATTGATCTTTCCTCTTGATATAGATGTATGTCAACAGTAGGCTTCTAATGATGTGATAATAGCCGCTTTACCAATGACAATGAATGGTAGCCCAGTAGTCAAGACTAAGTTGATGGATTAGGTCGGGAATGGAGATCTGAAACAAGCTCATATAGGCCTAGTTCAGTTGTTTCATATTCCAAATAGCCTACAGTAAGGTAGACCAGGGTTTCTCTAACTCTGTCCAGCGGCCCCCCAGGGTGCACATTTTGGTTTTTTCCCTAGCACTACACAGCTGATTCAAATAATCAAAGCTTGATGATTAGTTGGTTATTTGAATCAGCTGTGTAGTGCTAGTGCAAAAATGCTCTGACTTCCTGGGGGGGAAGTTGACTGACACCCCCCTACCCAGCCTACATCAGCATCACCTTGTCAGAGAATCCTAGGGAGAGCCCTGATTTGTAAATCATTTGCCTATGATTTGAGCAGTGTGGGGTCCGCTGCAGGGCTCCACATTGCGACCATTTGACTTGCATATGCGCCTAAAGACTTTGCTGTGCGACCTGGAATTTTAATTTAGGAGCACCAGTGCGCCTAGAAAAATTAAAGATGCACTATGCAGTAATCGCTCCGCCATTTCCTGTTTGCTAAAATTCTAATAGTTCGCCTAGTTTCAGTTTGTGTCAAAACAAGCAAGTAGAGTATAGAGAATCATTGTGCCATCTAAACCGCTGTTTGGAGCTGGTGTACAAAACCAAAAGTAAAAGATGCAAATACGAAACTTAAGCGCGGGAAGAATTGAAATAGCGCACATAGAACAGATCTACCGCTTCTTAGACTTGCTTTCAATGAGAATGACAGATCTATAACTCACATTTCTATGTGAATTCTGTCCGGTCGGCCAAAAATACGTATTGCAGCTTTAAGGATTCTAGCTTTATAAAATGTTCATTGTACTCCTTACTTGGGGGCACACATGCTCCTTGAAAAAAAAAAAAAAAAGTCTGCATAGAGCCCTGCGTGGGCCGGTAGTGCTGCCGCTGTGCTGAAGTGATACTCACAAACAAAATTCAGGGTTGGCAGGTCTGAAAATGGGTCAATTAGGGGCAGTTCAAGCCAACACCTTAACCGTTACGCCTATCCCCCCCACCAAACATTGACACAACCAGACATTGATTGATTGGAGACAGCTTGTGTCAATTTAAGAACATTTCCTATGATTTTCTACCTGCAGCAAACCTAGTGAATAATGCTGAAAATAACAGCCCCCCCCAAAAAAAACGACCCCAAACAAGTGGCCCCAAACAGGGCATACATGCAACACTACAGGGTTTGTATATAGAGGTGAGAGCATAGTTGAAGAGGAGCGCTTGAATCTTGCACGTACACAAGGGTCCGTAGTGAGGTGCTACAGAAATTACATCTATAAATCACCTCTACCCACCTTATGATGGAAGGATCATCAAGGATGCACTGTGCCTACCTTCATGAGTCAAGTAGATTGCTTAGATTTTCTAGTCCTGGGAACCCACAGTTCTAGACCTGTACTAATACACCTAGGAGAACCATTTGAAACAGGGAGGTGCAACCAAGTTGATCATATGTTCTCTATTGCAAAATGGTTTGCTGTGTGTACCTACTGAACACAACCCTTATTCAACTAATTGTCAAACCTTTAAGTTGAAAATGTTCAGAATGTTCCAAACAGGAGTGAATGTCTTTACATTCATGAGAGAATTCATTTTCAAACAGCTTCCATTTAGTACCTTAATGTTTGAATCTGTCACTAGACATTGCACTAATGATGCAAATGTGAAAGATATTTTGCAGCAAGGCACAGAGGGATTGTTCATATGCTTGCTTTCACTAGTGGCAGTAGCAAATTTGGCTTTGCTCATTATAATAATTTAGGTTTGTAGTCAGTGTTCATGCTGTTATGTCTTGTGGCTCTGTAACGTGAATAAACTCAGTTATGCATTAATGGTACTGTAGTGGAGCACCTGGTGGACTGTATATTCTTAGGGTTTTCTTATCACGTAATGTGTGCTCTCACAGGTGCTTGTAAGGGCACAAATTACAGATGGGGAGGATTCCAGTTAAGTTTGTTTAATGATGCTGATTCACACAGAGCAGGAATGCAAAGCACATTTTATGGGCTAAGGCACTTTAAGGCTTTGATAGATTGTAATAGCCAACTGTTGTGGTTTGGAAAATAAATACAGTAGTAAATAACCGTTTCTAATACATCCTATGTGCTATAAACAATAATATACATGTAACAACTTAATTGTATAGATGACAACGTGACTTTCTTCACTAATAAAGTTCAGAGGTGCCACTGCCATGCACCACAAGGAGAACAGTTATCACCCAACAGAATGAACTTAAAATGTATAGCTACATCCACAAGGCTCGTAGCTAACAAAATACCCACATAATCTGTGTAGTATACAACCACAGGGCATATAAACAAGGCACTGGTGGACATTATGCTATACAAACCCAATGCTAAATGTCTGAAGTAATGGCAAGAAAAAAACAAAGCTAGCAAGCTTGGTAATTAAAAAAATTAGCATATGAAAGGAATATGACATTAACGTCACGGAGTGCGTACACAAACACACAAAGAGTATGAAATATGTACTCTCATCCTATGACGGACGCACACAGGCCTTGGCCAAAACAAAGAATGCCAACTAAAGAGAAAGCATGAAATAGCTGGAACTTATCACTTGACTTTACTTCTCTAGCTGGAGATCGCCCACAATGCCCTGCTCCACTTGGCCGGTGGGCAGAGCCACAGCTCTTCTATGATGATGAACTAATATTTATTATGAGTTGATGGTTAATTATTTTCATAGCCTTTCGTACTGCAAACATCTAGGCTAGGTACCTTGAAAATAATTAAGTTGGGTAGATTAATACATTCATTATAGCCTAGATAGAATACGAGAAATGAAAGATCAATGGATAGATTGTCTGACGTGAAACCTTTTGGTTCAAAATCCAAATGTTATCCATACATATCTTAACCTAATTGGTACAAAAAACGCTGCAAGGTAGTCAGCGATGCGTGAAATAAAAAGCATAATCGGGCCAATTTACATAACTAAGATGGTTGAAGCGTGAGTATCTGCTGTTATGGTCCCATAGCTATCACGATGTAACAGCGTGAAGTGCACCTGTACTTATGTGCAGATACTCAGTCGGACTATGTGAGAGAAATATCTGCAGTGCTGCTTGTGGCAACATAATGCTGAGTCTCACCATATGCTAAATGGCATGGTTCCCCAACTGGCTGCCCGTGGGTGGTTTTATTTGGCGCCCCAAGTTTTCTCACCCAATAGTTTTTTCAAATTTTTTATATATACATTCATTCATTCATTCATTGTTGGACATAAACTGTGGAAATAAGAAAACCAGCTCTAAGCGATTGTTTTTTTTATTTTGGAAATCTGTTCCCAAGCATTCCCACGTGTAAGAGATGTACAGTGCGTTCGGAAAGTATTCAGACCCCTTGACTTTTTCCACATTTTGTTACTTTACAGCCTTATTCTATAATGAATTAAATTGTTTTTTCCCCCACATCAATCTACATACAATAACCCATAATGACAAAGCAAAAACAGGTTTTTTGAATTTGTTGCACATTTATTAAAACTGAAATATTTCATTTACATAAGTATTCAGACCCTTTACTCAGTACTTTGTTGAAGCACCTTTTGCAGTGATTACAGCCTCTAGTCTTCTTGGGTATGACGCTACATGCCTATATTTGGGGAGTTTCTCCCATTCTTCTCTGCAGATCCGCTCAAGGTCTGTCAGGTTTGATGGGGAGCGTCACTGCACGGCTATTTTCAGTTCTCTCCAGAGATGTTCAGTCGGGTTCAAGTCCGGGATCTGGCTTGGCTACTCAAGGACATTGAGACTTGTCCCGAAGCAACTCCTGCGTTGTCTTGGCTGTGTGCTTAGGGTCGTTGTCCTGTTGGAAAATTAACCTTTGCCCCAGTCTGAGGTTCTGAACGCTCTGGAGCAGGTTTTCATCAAGGATCTCTCAGTACTTTGCTCTGTTCATCTTTCCCTCGATCCTGACTAGTCTCCCAGTCTCTACCGCTGAATACATCCCCACAGCATGATGCTGCCACCTCCATTCTTCACCGTAGGGATGGTGCCAGGTTTCCTCTAGATGTGACGCTTGGCATTCAGGCCAAAGAGTTCAATCTTGGTTTAATCAGACCAGAGAATTTTGTTCTGAGAGTCTTTTAGTGCCTTTTGGCAAACTCCAAGCGGGCTGTCATGTGCCTTTTACTGAGGAGTGGCTTCCGTTTGGCCACTCTACCATAAAGGCCTGATTGGTGGAGTGCTGCAGAGATGGTTGTCCTTCTGGAGGGTTCTCCCATCTCCACAGAGGCACTCTGGAGCTCTGTCAGAGTGACCATCGGGTTCTTGGTCACCTCCCTGACCAGGGCCCTTCTTCCCTGATTGCTCATTTTGGCCGGGCGGCCAACTCTTGGAAGAGTCTTGGTGGTTCCAAACTTCTTCCATTTAAGAATGATGGAGGCCAGTATGTTCTTGGGGACCTTCAATTCTGCATAAATGTTTTGGTACCCTTCCCCACATGTCTCCACACAATCCTGTCTCGGAGCACTAAAGACATTTTCTTCGACCTCATTTCTTGGTTTTTGCTCTGACATGCACTGTCAACTGTGGGACCTTTATATAGACAGGTGTGTGCCTTTCCAAATGATGTCCAATCAATTGAATTTACCGCAGGTGGACTCCAAGTTGTAGAAACATCTCAAGGATGATCAATGGAAACAGGATGTACCTGAGCTCAATTTTGAATCTCCTAGCAAAGGGCCTGAATACTTATGTAAATAAGGTAGAATTTATAAGGTTAGAATAAGGCTGTAACGTAGGGAAAAGGGGAAGGGGTCTAAATACTTTCCGAATGCACTGTGAAATAAAATGTTATGTCACATACTTGGTAGACGACAGGTGTATACTAACAGTGAAATGCTTACTTACGGGTCCTTTTCCAACAATGCAGAGGATGAGAAACATTTAATTGATCGTATACAAATGTAAACAAGGTTTGAAATGATTGTTTTAGTCAAATATTATATCTGTTTGGGATTCTTGTGGTCAATTTGCGGTCTACAAATTATTCTATAAAGTTATTTACCCATTCAGATATAGTGTAGTGGCAAGAGGAATTGAGTCAAATTGTTTTCCTTTCTGTGCCACCAAATGTTTGCATATAAGTTGCTGGTAATGTTACCAGGGCCACATTCAGTTGCAGAATGTTGCAGATAGAAATTCAAATGACTAGAGCCAACGTTATTCCTTATTCAACATGTCAGCGAGGCATTTTGGTCTACATAGCATATTTTGATCTGAACGTTCCAAAACATTGCGTACTGCTGAACTTGCCCCAGGTTGTTAGCTATAGCTAGCCAATGAGGTAACATGACAGAGCATGGTGTAGCCTAAACAAATGGTTAACGGGCAGTTCGGCAGGTAGCCTAGTTTTAGAACGGCCTGCAATATGCTTTATGAATGTTAAATGCGACCTGCCAATGCACGATAGAAAGACAAAAACATAGCGGAGGTATTATGGGTAATATGTTTTGATCTGTAAGGGCTAGAGTCAAGCTGTTTTTTTCTGATGAAAAGACAGACTTGGCTACGTTGGCTACTGAACCTGGCTATGAAATATAGAGGGGAAAGTGGGCGGGTTAAGCGAGACTACAAATGTAGACTGTTCTATACTCGAGGGAGAGAAACATACCTATACTGTTTTACTATTAAACTCAATGCTGCTATTTTTTTAAAAATTTCGTAAAGCAGGTTGTGTTTCTTAACCAAGCGAGGGGTAGCTAACTAGAAGGCTGGTGGTGACTGGTTAGCTACACGGAAAGCAAGAGATGCGCCTGCGCGATGAGTATAATCGGAGGCGGTGCCAGAGCAGAGCCGGTTAGTTCTTTTCTAGGTCTATTTAGTCAGTTATAGTCTCGTTAATTGCCACTGAAAAACAGGTGTTTGACGAATATATTAGTAACTATTTGTTGACAAGTTATCCTGCTCTCACCTTCTCCGTAGGACTCACGCTGCTGAGATCGCCCACAACGTGTCTTCCAAGAACAGGAAGCTGATTGTGGAGAGAGCAGCCCAGCTGGCCATAAAGATCACCAATCCCAACGCCAGACTCCGCAGCGAGGAGAACGAGTGATCCAGCCATTATTTCTCAATAAAACAGATGTTTAAATGTATGTTCTCCTGACTGTTTTTCTTTTTCTGTTCCAAGACTTTGCTATAGCTAGGCTGTGTTCAAGTTCTCTACCCTTTTCCCCAGATTGTATTTGTATAGAAGCAATGGATGAAAGCATGGGTGAGGGAGTTTCCACCATATTCCTGACACCAATCCACCCTTTAAAGTGGAAAGTACACACGTGGGCAAAGGGTAGAGAATTGGTCTGGTTTAGCATGACTGGTTCAGATGGTTCTGAGATTTATTTGAGAACCATTGAAAGTGTGAAGTTCCCAGTGCACCTTTGTGAGAAGGGTTATGAAAGACATCTGTGGGTTAGCTCAAAGTTTTTGTTCAAGAAGTAACTTTTTTTCATACAAAATCCAACATACTCCTTCCTACCTGTTAGACAGTCCTATAGATCAGACAGGGTTGCATCTGAAAATGAAGACCACATTTTGTTATTTAGAATATTTCAATATCACTAGCTAGGTTTCCATCCAATTTGTGACAGATTTTAATGTGATATTCTACAATATTTATGCTGGTTGCGTTTCCATCAAATTTACTTGTTGCGGATAAAAGTCTGCGTGATGTCGTAGTGCACATAAATAACTTTTGAGGTTGAATTCCCATGTACCGAATAAAACAAATACTAGTTAAATGGGTTTCCATTGCATTTTCAACTGATGGTTTTGTCAGAAATGTTGCGTTATATAGAGAATGTGCCATCTCTTCTCTTGGCACGTGCACTCTAGAGAACAGCTCGCAGAAACTGCGGGTATAGCCTACGTTATGACATTATTGACAAAAGAGCAAGATTATTTTAATTTGTCAAACGGCAGCCAAGCATATTGGGAAGGAGCATTAAGCTCATCACCTTGCACTTTCACCAAACCGATGATGTTCATAACTTTTTTCATCTGTAGCCTAATAAACTGCATGCTTTCCCAAGTTGTAGTCGGGGGGACTACATGTCATCGTGTGACTCCCAAGTTTTACTTATGTGATGGTTGTTATATCAATATTTGCCTATAAAAGCTTTTCCACTGACATTTCTCGCATAGTTCATTTTACAGACAAAGATTCCACCTTGTCTATTGTGTTTTGTTGACATTTGGAAAGTTTACGACGAATGTGCTGTTTCCATCAGGCCTGTCGTGACTTGGGATAGCACCATACTTGTCCCAAGTGCATCAGTGTGATTGTCGTGCTAACAGCCTTGTGGCACTTCAGCTGGATGTGCTGTCATCCGGTGGTCCTCTGTAGCTCAGCTGGTAGAGCATGGCGCTTGTAACGCCTGGGTAGTGGGTTCGATCCCCAGGACCACCCATACGTAAAAATGTATGCACACATGACTGTAAGTCGCTTTGGATAAAAGCGTCTGCTAAATGGCATATTATGTTATTATCCTTGCCAACACCCTGTAGTGATCCATGCTGCGCCTTAGCCCCGTTCTGACCACATAGGATCTAGATAGGAAAGCAATGGAAACTTGTATGAAAGATGTCTTCAACTTCCAACTGATATGCTCCCAACAGGGATTTATTATGAGGCTCGGAGTGGTTGAATCCCCTTTAGGATCTTTGAAGATCTTGAAGGAACTTCATAAAAAAAGATATGTCTGGGAAATTAAACAACTACTCGATCATCATGAGTTTAAAGCTCATCTGAAGAGACCAAAACCAGATGCTTTCAAATCAAAATTCATCTTGATTCATTTGCAAATATATTGTAATTTAAGACACTACTTTGTTTTGAGGATTATGCAGAATGTATTAGATGAAACCAAAGCAGTTTGCTTTCTTCTACACAAATTACTTTCATTTCTTGTCTGCTTATGACAATTGTATGTTGGGCCTCATAAATGAAAGTAATTTAATGCAGACAACCGCATACAGTATTTTGTTGGAATTTACAGAAAATAACATGTTTAGATGCCCTCGTCAATCATGCACATTCACGCTGCAATTCTGAAATGCTATGTTTGGGCATGAATAAACAGCCAGTGTCTACCGCCAGCCACCTGGGGTGAAAGTTTCCATTGCCTTCTGGCAGGCTTTGCCATCTCTGCAGCCTTTACCTCCCATCCATCTGTTCATGTAAAATACTCTCTGCCAGTGATGCAAAACAAACAATATAACATGCATTATATTTACGTTATCCTACCTGAAATGAATAGCAATGGATGGTGTCATGTTTTTGTTTGCGTGTAGTTTTAATTTCACATTTTGTGTGTGTGTTACGAGAGAGACGGACACTGATGGGTTTATAAATATGCATAGGTTTATGAATATGCATATTCACTGTATATTTGATATTTCCTAGGATCTGTTTTTTTCCTGTTCTCCATCAGTGTCCATTTGTAGGCTTATTCAGACACACCTGAGAATGTTGGAACTCCTCCAGTTAGGGTGGGGATTGTGAAGAGACAGCAGGACAGAGCTAGAAGAAACAGTGTGAGGTAAACAGAGAGCGATCGAAAGGAGAATGCGAGAATAGTGTTTTTACTTTAAGTGGCTAGAGAATGAATATGTCAGGCAGAGTGATATATGGAAAGGGACGCATGGCCAACCCAAAGCTTATCACCCTGGCCTCTCAGACAGAGTCCATGAGGAAAGGAGGAGCGCGAGGAGGAAAGAGGAGGATGTTCTCCTTTTCACTCCGGTGTCGGCTCGGGGTCATCAGAGGGAGGACCAAAGGTAATGTTTACGCAACAATGTTTATGAATACTGGTGATGGCAGAGCACACATTGTTTATTTTTCTTTATAAAAGCCAAACTGACCGTAGTTAATTGGGGTTTTTATACTGCTGTTGGTATCTGCAGCTACATGCTCCAGCCTGAGATACAGTCTCCTGAGAGGGTGCAGCAGTTGTATCAGCCTGGCACACAGGTTGCTATTGTACATTAGTCAAGGTATATCCCATGGGATGTTTTGGAAGGATTGTATAAGCCTAAGGTATACCAGTATATGCAATAATGAAAGAGATGATCCTTTTCAAATGTACAATGGGCCAAGTGTGAGAGCTGAAGTGCCTCCAATATGATCCAGGTGGCAATAACAGAATAATAACCTATCAGTTGCTTTTTTTTAAATAAGGGATTTGCATTTTTTATTTTTTTATTTTTTTCAGTGAACAATTATTTATTAGTTTTCCCGTGTTTGTCATAGACAATTTAAAATAACAAGAAACAGTACCTAGGACTATACCTAGAATTTATCTTCTCATGTCTATTTTGTTTTGTCAAAATCAATAGGATAACTTAGCTTAAACGTGGGATGAGTCATTTAATGGAGCCATATTTTACCTTTGGTTGATGTTTGAGCTACCTTGCAGGTGAACATTGTACTATGATTGTGTGATCATATCTCTGAATTATGACTGAGTCATGTTCACCACATCTGGGTCTGTCTTGTAGCCTAAGTAAGTCCGTGATCGGTGTGTTGACTCAAGTGTCTGTCATCCCTACTGCATTCATTTGGTAGATGTATTAGTAACTAGAGCTTATAGCCATAAGATGGCAATGTGATCAGTTGCATGTTAGAAAATGTACCCAGCTACCTTTGGCTGGAGAATAGCTCATAGTATAGCGTTTACTGTACTTTCAATGTATGTGAGAGCTTATTATTTTAGAGGTAAGTGAAAATGTAATATCTTATTTAACTTAGTTCTAAATGAGCATTGTAATATATTACTAATTGGTAGTGTAAGGCAGTAGCACTGTTTTATACACATTTAAACAGCCAAGGATCTGTTGAATCTAGAATCGATTGCATATTGCTTTCTAGCTCAATTGGTAGAGCATGGCGCTTGTAACGCCAGGGTAGTGGGTTCGATCCCCGGGACCACCCATACGTAAAAATGTATTCACGGATGACTGTAAGTCGCTTTGGATAAAAGCTATGTGTAATTGATTCTCTGGTCTAAACACAGCATTTATTCTACTTCACAGAACTACACTGAGTGGGTGTGCTTCTACTACTATACATAATTACCCTAATTGTGTTGCGTAGTGTGTTCTGTTTCCCTGGGTTTTTATAAGACCAACAAACAGCTCTGCGTCTCCTGTTACTCTTTATTCTGTAAGAAATTAATTTGTTTCACTCTGAAACACCAGAGTAAATGGGGTATTAAGGACGAAACTCTCTGAGGAAATTATCTATGCCAAAGAGTATTTGGTCCACTGGAAAGAGCCGACTAATGAGGAGACATGCTACAATGGCGAGAACTACTTCTACAGTGGAGAGAACACTTTGTTTGTTTGTAATTGTTTGATGTGTCTCTGGTCAAGGAAATGCATCAGACTCAATAAATCTATGCATTCTTGGGATCAAGAATGTATTTGTACTGCACATAAATAATTGACTAGCTTGTCAAGTTGTACTTGAGCTCATCCTCACATCTGTGTGGACTTTGAAGCTGTTGTGTGGACTCTAGTTCATATTTTTGTCTGTTTTCTAAGATCTTGTTTAGTGCTTTTGTGTGTCCTTTGACGCCATTTCCCTACTCTCAGACCTGACTATGACAGATTTTCATGCCTTATAGGGGGAAAGAATGGAGGGAGGGGGGAGTATGTGAGTGTGACAAATGGACAGACAGGTGTGTCTCTCAGTCAGTCAGCGGCCGCGTTAACTCCTCTGTATGTGTGTGTCTGGGTAGAAGACAGGCGGTGGCAGTTGGGGAAAGAGCCCTCTCACCCAGAGAAAGAAACAGCAGATGTTCAACACTCCACAGATTGAAAGCGAGAAATCATATCGTTGGTTTGATTTATATCCATTGCAGCCATTGTCTCATATAAAGGACAGAATTCTCTGGTCAGAAGTTCAGAGCAAATAAGTATATTTTGGCTTTATAGCGGCATGCATGTACATTTATTGGTAGGGATGCTCAGTGGTGTAAAGTACTTAAGTAAAATACTTTAAAGTACTACTTAAGTCATTCTTTTGGGTATCTGTACTTTACTATTAATATTTTTGACAACTTTACTTTTACCTCACTACCTTCCTAAAGAAAATATGGACTTTATACTCCCGTACATTTTCCCTGACACCAAAAAGTACTTGTTAGATTTCGAATACTCAGGCATGACAGAATTATGGTCCAATTCATGCACCTATCAATATAACGTGTTGTCATCCCTACTGCCTCTGATCTTGCGGACTCACAAAACACACATACTGTGTTTGTAAATTGTCTGATTGTTGGAGTGTTCCTGTGTCTCTCCAGGGGAAAAAATGAACAAAAAAGGAAATTGTTTGCTTAATATAAGGAATTTGATGTATAGCATTTACTTTTATTCAAATATGACAATTTAGTACTTTTTCCACCGCTGTGCTTAAGTACATTTAAAACCAGATACCTTTAGACTTTTACTCAAGTAGTATTTTACTGGGTTACTTTTACTTGCGTAATTTTCAATTAAGGTATCTTTACTTTTAATCAAGTATGACAATTTAGTACTTTTTCCACCACTGGGGATGCCCTTGTATAAGCAGATAATAGTCATTGTGATAAGCCTTTGGAATGGGAGGTGGAAGTTAAGGTATATGAGGGGAAAAGCTGCAGGCATTAGTTAGCCAGTGTGTGTGTGGGTAGGATAACTAAGTTGGGCACAGTAAGATGGCCACTGCTTATGTGTCGACTAGTGTGGAAAATGTGTAACTGCTTATGGCTGCTCTTGTATGAGCTCAAAGTGACAATGGATGTGGGGGTAGCGTTAATTGTGTGCTTGCCTGTAGGGAGTGTGTGTGCATCGAGTGTGCGCGTGTGAGAGAAAGAAAGTGTGTGTGTGTCGTGTGTGCAGGGGGTGTGACCGTGTTGTGTGTGGGGAGGGTGTTTGACTGCTTCATCACACTCCTCTGGCAGAGAGAGGGAGGGAGAGAGAGACCTTCTCCCACACACTCACTGAGGCTGTGTGTGTGATGGTTGCTGTGTGTGAGAGCTGGTTTGTGAGCGTGGACGAGGGGTATGATTAATCCTATGGAATAGGACGTTCAAACATTTAAAGGACAAAGAAATAGACATCTATGGATCAGGAATTTTCATGAAATCTGCAATAAGTGAAGTCAAGATATGCTTCAAGGAGAACAGAGATATGAAGAAAGTTGCTTTTTGTCCTGCTTGTTGTTAGCGTGTGAGACTGGGTCACTGAGGACAGACACCGTATTCCCAGGGGCACCTCGCTGGGTCTGCTAGCCACTACAACAGAACGGCTACTTTCCTCTCAGGTCGGATGTTTTGACAGGACTGCAGCCATGCTGTGTGGTCTGAGGAGAGAGGCAAAGAACAGCAGCATCGGTAAGTCTGCCTGACACTCAATGACTGTGATGATGAATTAATGAATATCACAGCCGTCATAGGCTATCTAGTGTGCACTGTATGTCATATGGTTTGTAGTGCTACACCCTAGTATTGTAGTAGGAAGGGGTTTAGGACTGTCAATAGCACCTGTAACAGTATTTAGTTCCTGTGGTTCAATGGCTTCAGCATGGTGGTAAAGCACATCCCACTGTTACGCTTTTCCCCTACATTTGTACACATTCAGATTAATTCAGATTCGTTGAATGACACTTTTTGAAAGACAGCTTTGTCAAGCACCATTTTACTCACAGTATATCTATTAATTCACTAATAAGGCACAGACAGTAGACCTAATGCCATTTAATTAGGGCCAGACAGTACTGAATACAAGGCTGCAGTCTGAAATTGGAGCAGATATGGCAACGCAAACTGGGTTTAGTGGAGCCCAGTTTATATATAATGTTTTACCTCTTAAAATAGCATTGTGATTTCATAGCTATTGTCAGAGAGGCCCCCACATTTAACCTACATTCTGATTGGTTCTAAGGGGGATAGCATACGGTGCCCTGAATTAGATTAGGGCACCGTTAATTGACTCGCCAGAATTTAATGGGGGTGACTATAGTTTTCTGGCACATTACTTTGCACACCACTTTAAGTAATGTTGTAAGTACTGTCCTGTTTACAGATCTCCAGTGTATGGTTTTTGCAGTTCTGCACTTCATCCTTGAGCGACCACAGTAGATGATTATTCCCTCTGCCAAGACAACATGCTCCTACCAGGAGGTTCGTGCCCTGCCATAACCAGTTGTTGTTGTTCAGGTCAGGGGGGCCTTTTTGTTTTGGCTGCTGAATTGATTAAGCCAATTAAAGAAGTAATGTATTTGGCCTATGATTGGCCCGTCAGGATCACTAATGGTGTTTCTTAACTGGTGCAGGATGGATGGGTGCTGGAGAGGCTGAATGTATGGTATAGTGGCGTTCAGTCACGTGGAGCGTATGGGGTCTTTGTAACCCAGAGCAAACGTTGCCTTTTGACCGCAATAATGGCTGCTTGGACTGTCAGGGTCCTCATGAAGCTATGGGACCGCGCACGCTGCTGCCTGTCCCAGTGTGTCTTTGATGTTTCACACTGTGTGTATGTGCGTGCGTGTATGTCGTGCACTTATGCCCTAAGGCTGTTGAACAGCATATTTGTGCAAGGAAGTGAATAAAAGGTTGTACATTATCATAGTATACATATTCCTGCATGCTTTACATTTTCGTTTTTGTCAACTCTCATTATGTTTGATTTCTATATTATTTCTGCATTTCCACAGTTAAGATGTGGCTAATCAACCTCCATGATTTTATGATATGGAGACATCCCTTCTCCTTGTCTCTTTCCTTCAAATGCACTGATCTGAAAATGTAGGAAAGGTGAAAGACAATGATTGATACCTACAGTACCAGTACCAGCTAACTGTTTTCAACAGTTACTTTACATCTGTGCAGCAGAAAGAAAAGGTGACTAAGCTATTTTACACTATTGAGATACACCCCATGTTATTTTGTCTTTGGGCAAATTAGTCCTGTGCATGACAAGAATGAAAATTGACCAAAGGCTGGCTCCATTTGAATATTGATTATGTGAATTTAGTTATGGGTTATGTGATATTATGCATGAGGGATGATTAGTTGCGATACTAAAGTGGATGAAGGGTTAATTGAGTGCAGAACCGCAATATCACCTACACACGTCATCATGACAATCCTGCCTAAAGCTAATGAAATCACTAGGCTAAATTAGCATTTTGTTTTTCATCACCAATAGTGTTACATGTAACATTGTACTGTATAGCTCAGCAAGTGAGTGGAAAAGCTGAGCTGCGTTTAATCAATAGTAAGAATAGTGCTTTTGTTGAATTTCTTTAGCATATAGTGTATGAAATCCACCTGTCAGTGCAGCAGCTGAAATATATGGACCTCTCATAGGCCCTAGCTCTCCTCACATCAAACAAGGTCTAAACATGTCTTTGGTTTAGCTTTTCCTTAAGTGTGTATGTAATATGATGTTTAAATCACTTGGTTGAAAAGTTAATCCTCGGTGGACAGGATTAAGGAAGTGCAGCGTCAGATTTCTCATCACAAATGCTGACATGCCCATGCTGTGTCCAGATTCAAATGGTCAGGCAGGGCAGGGTCACTGCTAATCTGGGCCCCGGGCCCCGTGCTGTGTCAGAAATGGCTCCCACTGTATAAAGAGGATCCCAGAGGAACAGAGAACATTTCCTGGTTTCTTCTGTAGCGGCTGTTGTAATTGACTGAAAATGGTTGTATTCTCCACATGCCTGAATAGTCCTTTAACCACAGCATGTTCCCTCAAAAGCATTTCCCAGCTCTAACGTATACTGTAGGCACCATCTTGGTGCAGACATCGTGTTTCACTGAGGGTAGAAGAAGCCTGTGGACACAGATCGCACGATCAGCTCCAAATCTAAATCTTAACTGTTAGGGTGAACAAGGCAACATTATCTTCAGATCAGCGCCTATTCGGACTGTTTCGTACTACTCACACTAAAACTAGCTGTCTTGATCCCTTTACCCCTCCTGCTGTTACCGTGGAAACAGCAGCGTGACCTTCCGGGTCACTGAGATTGACCCGCCAGTGTTCTTTGAGTTAGTTAGCTAAGTGCCTGTTGGAGGAGTTCCTTCCTGTTGTACCTCTCTCTAAGGTCCACTCTCCCTCTAATGGGGATCAAAGGGTTAAACGAGGCCCAGGCAGCTGTCAGAGTGTGGACAGGGGATGTGATGGTGTCAGATTTCCCCTTCTCCCTCTCCTCTCAGGAACAGCATGCACACGTTCCTCACATACTGTAGTAGTTCTCCAAACATCCAGATTATTCACCAAATGTCCCTTTCATTATTCCAGATGACGGGCCCTACTCTAAGGGCAGCAAGGACTCTGGAGGGACCGACCATTCCCTTACCTCCAGGAGACGCAGTATTGCAGGTACAGTGTGATTACACCTTACTGTGACTTTCAGTCATTCTACATTCTACGGCATCTTCTCTGTGGTACCATGTCCAATATCTTCAGCCTTTCTCCAAGATGGAAAGATATCCACAAGAGTCATGCTTTTCACTGGGATTGTTTGATTGCACATGTTCCATCACGTCTGCGCTGCGTTGGTTGATAGATGTGGTACTGTAGTGCTTAGATAAGGTGGAGAAAATGCCTATGTAGCATACCTGTCATTGGAGACTAAAGGAGTCCTCTCCCTACGTAGACTTCATGTAGCATTTAACAGCACAGCACAATGTGTCCGCAGCCAGACAGAATGGAACCAATCACATACACTATATATACAAAAGTATGTGGACACCCCTTCAAATTAGTGGATTCGCCCATTTCAGCCACACCCGTTGCTGATAGGTGTATACAATCGAGCACACCGCCATGCAATCTCCATAGACAAACATTGGCAGTAGCAGTGTCAGCACAAGAACTGTTAATCGGGAGCTTCATGAAATGGGTTTCCATGGCCGAGCAGCCGCACACAAGCCTAAGATCACCATGCGCAATGCCAAGCGTCGGCTGGAGTGGTGTAAAGCTCGCTGCCATTGGACTCTGGAACAGTGGAAACGCGTTCTCTGGAGTGATGAATCACGCTTCACCATCTGGCAGTCCGATGGACAAATCTGGGTTTGGCGGATGCCAGCAGAACGCTACCTGCCCCAATGCATGGTGCCAACTGTAAAGTTTGGTGGAGGAGGAATAATAGTCTGGGGCTGTTTTTCATGGTTCGGGCTAGGCCCCTTAGTTCCAGTGAAGGGAAATCTTAACGCTACAGCATACGTGCACAAAGCGAGGTCCATACAGAAATGGTTTGTCGAGATCTGTGTGGAAAAACTTGACTGGCCTGCACAGAGCCTTGACCTCAACCCCATTGAACACCTTTGGGATGAATTGGAACGCCGACTGCGAGCCAGGCCGAATCGCCCAACATCAGCGCCCGACCTCACTAATGCTCTTGTGGCTGAATGGAAGCAAGCCCATGCAGCAATGTCCCAACATCTAGTGGAAAGCCTTCGCAGAAGAGTGGAGGCTGTTATAGCAGCAAAGGGGGGACCAACTCCATATTAATGGCCAAGATTTTGGAATGAGATGTTCGACGAGCAGGTGTCTACATACTTTTCTTCATGTAGTGTAACCTACAACGTCTGAAGACACTACGGCTAGCTATCCGTCAGTTAGGGTCAACCCCAATTTGAACTCAGTTCTGTCCAGGAAATGAATAAATATATAATTTATCAATCTGGAAAATTGCCCTTTTCTGTCAAGATTTACATTTTCAATTCATCCACTGAATTCCCATTATGTTGAATGTACTGAGTTAATATGGAGCTGACCCCATCCATGACATCAATCATCAAAGAGGAGCGAGAGAGAGGGAAAGAGACAGAGGTGGAAAGATGCGAAAGAGAGCGAGTCAGAATGAGAGAGAGAGCAGCATGATAGAGGCAGAGATAATCAAGCCGTGTTTGTAGCAGCTCAGAGAAACAGGCTCAGTGTCCCAGATGGATGCTGACTCTGTGACTCAGTCCATCCACTGTTCCTCCTGTCTGTTTCTGTGTGTCTGTAGAGGACTACCGGGGTGTGACCACGGTGGACCTGATAAAAAGGGAGGGCAGCAGCCTGGGCCTCACCATCTCCGGGGGGTCCGATAAGGACGGCAAGCCCAGAGTGTCAAACCTGCGGCCAGGTGGGCTAGCTGCCAGGTGAGATCTCGACTAGGATGACACATCTGTAACCTGGCAACTGCAGTGAGCTGTCTGCCTGTGTTACCCACATGTCGTCTGTAATACACCATCTCGCCCTAACCTAGGTATTATAGACGCTGCAGTAGATCAGCTCTTTACTGGGTGATGTTGAGCCTGGAAGTGATATTACACCAGGACACAGTGTATGAGAGAGTATCCTATGTTAATAAACAAGATAAATATGGATGTTCCCACCGACTCACGAATCACACCAACTAAATGAAATGAAACTACAGCGAATTCATTTGTACATTAAGTTCATGTAGAGAAGATTTTAAGCGACGACCTGCTTTATTTAATTGCCTCCCAATTCTCTTGGTATTCATAAGGATGTAATGTTTCTATTTTGGAGTGTGGAGCGATGTAATTTCATTACAGATTGCCTAATTAACATCCAATTAATTTCATTTGTTCAGCCACGAGAGCAAAACGCAATGGAAAGCACTCACGCTTCAGTGACTAAGCATCATGTGCCTCTAATGACACACACACTTGGAATATAACATTCTTTCTGTCACCACGGAAGTGTCTCAGTGTAGAATGTGATCAAACGACTAGACATGACAATCATGATATTGCTTACCAGCTTATCTCACTACCATTGTAACCATTACACCACTGGCCTGTTTGCTGGTCGGTTGGTCTCGTAAACAGTATACCCTGAGTGTATGCTCTTTCCATGACATAAACTGACCAGGTGAATCCAGGTGAAAGCTATGATCCCTTATTGATGTCACTTGTTAAATCCACTTCAATCAGTGTAGATGAAGGGGAGGAGACAGGTTAAAGAAGGATTTTCAAGCCTTGAGACAATTGAGACATGGATTGTGTATGTGTGCCATTCAGAGGTTGAATGGGCAAGACAAAATATTTAAGTGCCGTTGAACAGGGTATGGTAGTAGGTGCCAGGCACACCGGTTTGAGTGTACTGTATCAAGAACGGCAACACTGCTGGGTTTTTCACGCTCATCAGTTTCCCGTGTGTATCAAGAATGGTCCACCACCCAAAGGACATCCAGCCAACTTGACACAACTGTAGGAAGCATTGGAGTCAACATAGGACAGCATCCCTGTGAAACGCTTTCGACACCTTGTAGAGTCCATTCCCCGACTCAATATTAGGAAGGTTCCTAATGTTTTTTACCCTCAGTGTATATCTATGTTGAGATGAGAGCGTATGACCGTGTTTGGTAGGCTGATGCTGATATGTGTGTCCTGCGTCACTGTAGCGATTGGCAGTAGCCCAGAGGTGTAGCAGAGCAGTACATCTATTTAATTAGCATCTAAATGTTGACTCACAATGTCACATGAGACGCACCATGTCTGTCTACTTCTTAGCACCTTTTCTTATCGTCAATCGCCATAGCATAGATTTACATTAATACAGTGCATTTGGAAAGTATTCAGACCCCTTGACCTTTTCCACATTTTGTTACGTTACAGCCTTATTCTAAAATGAATTACATCGTTTTTTCCCCCTCATAAATCTACACACAATACCCCATAATGACAAAGCAAAAACAGTTTTTAGAATTTTTTTGCTAATGTACAAATTCTACGTTATAAAAACCTATTTTTGCTTTGTCATTGTGGGGTATTGTGTGTAGATTTATGAGGGGAAAAAACGATGTAATAATTTTTAGAATAAGGCTGTAACGTGTGGAAAAAGTCAAGGGGTCTGAATACTTTCCAAATGCACTGTACACACAGCTTGTGTTACAATTAGACAATCTGCTACAAAGATGCCAAACAGTGTTCATGACAGGGCAGAGATGAAAATACACGACAATGTTCTCAAGCCATGAATCAGGAGATGGGATGTTGTTTTGAGAGTATCATTAGTGGAGTTAGGAATTTTTCCTAAGCAAGTGACCCAAGCCAGAGTTATTCTTGGCTAAGTGACATGGTCAGGAAAAACGCCTTTCCCTACACATCAACCAACATTTTCAATTGTAAATCGATCTGAGTGCCTCTTATCTTATCTTGCACAGGAGTGACCAGCTGAATGTGGGAGACCACATCAAGTCAGTGAACGGCATCAACCTGTCCAAGCTCCGCCACGATGAGATCATCAGCCTGCTGAAGAACATAGGGGAGCGTGTGGTGCTGGAAGTGGAGTTCGAACTACCTCCCTTTGGTTCGAGCACTTCTAGTGTGTATAGACCTGCCTCTGGGCTGTTGTTAGTAGTTCTGTTATGTCCATATCTTTGCATTTCAAATGACATACAGTGGGGGAAAAAAGTATTTAGTCAGCCACCAATTGTGCAAGTTCTCCCACTTAAAAAGATGAGAGAGGCCTGTAATTTTCATCATAGGTACACGTCAACTATGACAGACAAATTGAGGAAAAAAAATCCAGAAAATCACATTGTAGGATTTTTAATGAATTTATTTGCAAATTATGGTGGAAAATAAGTATTTGGTCACATACAAACAAGCAAGATTCCTGGCTCTCACAGACCTGTAACTTCTTCTTTAAGAGGCTCCTCTGTCCTCCACTCGTTACCTGTATTAATGGCACCTGTTTGAACTTGTTATCAGTATAAAAGACAGCTGTCCACAACCTCAAACAGTCACACTCCAAACTCCACTATGGCCAAGACCAAAGAGCTGTCAAAGGACACCAGAAACAAAATTGTAGACCTGCACCAGGCTGGGAAGACTGAATCTGCAATAGGTAGAAAATCAACTGTGGGAGCAATTATTAGGAAATGGAAGACATACAAGACCACTGATAATCTCCCTCGATCTGGGGCTCCACGCAAGATCTCACCCCGTGGGGTCAAAATGATCACAAGAACGGTGAGCAAAAATCCCAGAACCACACGGGGGGACCTAGTGAATGACCTGCAGAGAGCTGGGACCAAAGTAACAAAGCCTACCATCAGTAACACACTACGCCGCCAGGGACTCAAATCCTGCAGTGCCAGACGTGTCCCCCTGCTTAAGCCAGTACATGTCCAGGCCCGTCTGAAGTTTGCTAGAGTGCATTTGGATGAACCAGAAGAGGATTGGAAAAATGTCAAATGGTTAGATGAAATCAAAATAGAACTTTTTGGTAAAAACTCAACTTGTCGTGTTTGGAGGACAAAGAATGTTGAGTTGCATCCAAAGAACACCATACCTACTGTGAAGCATGGGGGTGGAAACATCATGCTTTGGGGCTGTTTTTCTGCAAAGGGACCAGGACGACTGATCCGTGTAAAGGAAAGAATGAATGGGGCCATGTATCATGAGATTTTGAGTGAAAACCTCCTTCCATCAGCAAGGGCATTGAAGATGAAACGTGGCTGGGTCTTTCAGCATGACAATGATCCCAAACACACCGCCGGGCAACGAAGGAGTGGCTTCGTAAGAAGCATTTCAAGGTCCTGGAGTGGCCTAGCCAGTCTCCAGATCTCAACCCCATAGAAAATCTTTGGAGGGAGTTGAAAGTCCGTGTTGCCCAGCGACAGCCCCAAAACATCACTGCTCTAGAGGAGATCTGCATGGAGGAATGGGCCAAAATACCAGCAACAGTGTGTGAAAACCTTGTGAAGACTTACAGAAAACGTTTGACCTGTGTCATTGCCAACAAAGGGTATATAACAAAGTATTGAGAAACTTTTGTTATTGACCAAATACTTATTTTCCACCATAATTTGCAAATAAATTCATTTTAAAATCCTACAATGTGATTTTCTGGATTTTTTTCCCTTATTTTGTCTGTCATAGTTGACGTGTATCTATGATGAAAATAACAGGCCTCTCATCTTTTTAAGTGGGAGAACTTGCACAATTGGTGGCTGACTAAATACTTTTTTCCCCCACTGTATATGATATTGCAGATCAGGTCAACATATCTTGCTTTTGTTCTTGGCTGAAAAGCCTCCAATTCTCTCTGTGTTCTTACAATTGGACATTATTCCGGTACATACTTGCTCATCTATTTCTGGACTGTGACCCAACAAGTAAACAAACAATTGATGATCCCATTGGAGGCTGGTGTCAATTTCAATTGGAGGACGGGCTCATTATAATGGCCGAAATGAAACGTGGAATGTGTTTGATGTCTACGATACATTTCAATTGATTCCATTCCAGCCATGAGCCGTCCTCCCTTCACCAGCCTCCACCGGATGATCCAGTCGTGACATAAGGATTCAACCACTAAAACAGCTACCCAGCAATGGGTTGTACCTCTGGCAGTGAGTGGGTTGCATTTAACACTATCTTACAATGTTCCATTATTTTAAAGGTGGGTAAAACCTCCATGTCACTGTCTTTTTGCAATGGTGATTGGGTTTGTGTCCTGAGATGTTGGTTGGCAAGATGGTGTTGGTCTGCTTCTCTCATTGTTTAAACTCTGAACTACTCTCTCTCTCCCTCTCTGTTTTCAGTCCAGAACACTCCCTCAGGTGTCATAGCTAAGACCATAGAGGTGTGCCTATACAAGGAGGGCAACAGCTTTGGATTCGTCATGAGAGGTGGGCATCATCAAGTCTGTTAGAATGTACAGTGTGTATATTAAAGGGTGGGAAAGGATGAAAGATTGAACTAGAGCTGGAGTGTGTATGTGTGTTCTGTTGTTCTAGGAGGGTTCCATGAAGACTGGCACAGGTCTCGTCCTCTGGTAGTGACCTACGTACGGCCCGGGGGGCCAGCTGACAGGTAAAGACATGCAGAGATGAAACTGTGTGTGCGTGCCCACGTGCTTTTACCATCATGAGTAATTTCACATGAGTAAGCGCAAGGAAGTTTCTAGCATTTTGGGGGCCCTAAGCAAGATTTTGTTGGGGGCCCCTCCCACCTCACGGGCAAAACATTTTAGTGGCTCCCCTCTTGGTGGCGCAGAGAAAAATTTGCAGCTTTAAAGATAATTTCCTGCAATTCTACACATAGAGAAAATGTTGCAGTTTTAAAGGCCATTTTCTGCATTTCTACACATTTCTCCGTGGGGCATAGAGAACATTTTGCAGTTTTAAAACACATTTCATGCGATTCTACACATTTCAAATAAATAAAATATTATTTGTAAAATGCTTCGTAAACAACAGGTGTAAACTAACACTGAAATGCTTACTTACATCAATGCAGAGAGAAAAACTATAGAAACATAATAACACAATAAATAAATACCAATGAGTAACGATAACTTGGCTATATACACTGGGTACCAGTACCGAGTCGATGTGCAGGGGTACAAGGTAATTGAGGTAGATATGTACATATAGGTAGGGGTAAAGTGACTAGGCAACAGGTTAGATAATAAGCAGTAGCAGCAGTGTATGTGATGAGTCAAAAGAATTAGTGCAAAGGGGAGCATCAATGCAGATAGTCTGGGTAGCTATTTGGTTAACTACTTAGTCTTATGGCTTGGGGGTAGAAGCTGTTCATGGTCCTGTTGGTTACAGACTTGGTGCAATTTTTTGGGCCTTCTTCTGATACTGCCTGATATAGAGGTCCTGGATGGCAGGGAGTTCGGCCCCAGTGATGTACTGGGCCGTACGCATTACCCTCTGTAGCGCCTTGTGATCAGATGCCAAGCAGTTGCATTACCAAGCGGTGATGCAGCCAGTCAAGATGCTCTCAATGGTGCAGCTGTATAACTTTTTGAGGATCTGAGGGCCCATGCCAAATCGTTTTAGCCTCCTGAGGGGGAAGAGGCATTGTCGTGCCTTCTTCACCATGTTAATTCCTTAGTGATATGGACACTGAGGAACTTGAAGCTCTCGACCCGCTCCACTACAAACCCACCGATCTGGATGGGGGCGTGCTCGCCCCGCCGTTTCCTGTAGTCCATGATCAGCTCCTTTGTCTTGCTGACGTTGAGGGGAAGGTTGTTGTCCTGGCACCACACTGCCAGGTTACTGATCTCCTCCCTATAGGCTGTCTTATCGTTGTTGGTGATCAAACCTACCACCATTGTGTCGTCAACAAACTTAATGATGGTGTTGGAGTCGTGCGTGGTCACGCAGTTGTGGGTGAACAGGGAGCTATAGTCAATGAACAACATTCTTACATAGGTGTTCCTCTTATCCAGGTGGGAGAGGACAGTGCTGAGTGCAATAGAGATAGCGTCATCTGTTGGGGCGGTATGCGAATTGGAGTGGGTCTGGGATGATGGTGTTGATGTGAGCCATGACCAGCCTTTTAAAGCATTTCATGGCTACAGATGTGAGTGCTACGGGGCGATAGACATTTAGACAGGTTACCTTGGCGTTCTTGGTTACAGGGACTATGGTGGTCTTCTTGAAACATGTAGGTATTACAGACTGGGTCAGGGAGAGGTTGAAAATGTCAGTGAAGACACTTGGCAGCTGATCAGCGCATGCTCTGATTACGCATCCTGGTAATCATGTTTAAAGGTCTTACTCACATCGGCTATGAAGAGCAAGATCACACAGTCGTCCGGAACAGCTGGTGCTCTCATGCATGGTTCAGTGTTGTTTGCCTCAAAGTGAGCATAGAAGGTATTTAGCTCGTCTGGTCACTGGGCAGCTCGTGGCTGGGTTTCCATTTGTAATCCGGAGTAGTTTGCAAGCCCTGCCACATCCGACGAGCATCAGAGCCGGCGTAGTAGGATTTGATATTAGTCCTGTATTGACGCTTTGCCTGTTTGATGGCTCGTCGTAGCAGGATTTCTTATAAGCGTCCAGATTAGTGTCCCGCTCTTTGAAAGAGGCAGCTCTAGCATTTAGCTCAGTGCAGATGTTGCCTGTAATCCATGGCTTCAGGTTGGGTTATGTACGTGCAGTCACTGTGGGGACGACGTTGTCGATGCACTTACTGTATGAAGCCGGTGACTCCCGGAACATATTCCAGTCTGTGTTAGTGAAACAGTCCTGTAGCTTAGCATCCACTTCATCGGTCCACTTCCGTATTGAGTGCATCACTGGTACCTCCTGTTTGAGTTTTTGCTTGTAAGCAGGAATCAGGAGGATAGAGTTATGGTCAGATTTTCCAAAGGGAGGGTGAGGGAGAGCCTTGTATGCGTTTCTGTGTGTGGAGTGATGGTGATCAAGAGTTTTGTTGCACAGGTGACATGCTGGTAAAATTTGGTGAAACGGATTTCAGTTTCCCTGCATTAATCACCGGCCACTAGAAGCGCCGGCTGTTGATATGCATTTTCTTGTTTGCTTACAGCCCTATACAGATCCTTGAGTGTGGTATTAGTGCCAGCATCGGTTTGTGGTGGTAAATAGACAGCTACGAAAAATATAGATGAAAATTATCTTCGTAAATAGTGTGGTCTGCAGCTTATCATGATGATGTTCTTATCATTATATATTAGAGATCGCACACCAGCTGCTGTTAACAAAGAGACACACCCCTCCCCCTTTAGTCTTCACCGAGGCTGCCCTCTGGTCTAGACGATACATGGAGAAACCCGCGAGATATACATTATCCATGTCCTTGTTCAGCCAAGACTCCTCGAAGCATAGAATATTACAGTTCTTCAGGTCCTGTTGATAGGATAGTCTCGAATGTAGTTAATCCGGTTTTTTCTCCAGTGACTGCACATTCACCAACAGAGCAGAGAGCAATCGGGGTCTATTTGTTCGCCAACATAATCTCGTTAGGAGGCCGCCTAGCCTGCCTCTTTTTCACCACCGCTTCCACTTTCAAGTCCCATTGATTAGGGCCTGGTCCGGAGTAAGCAGAACGTCCAGAGCTGCCGACTCGTTGAAGTAGAACTCTTCATCCAAATCGCTGTTCTGATGTCCAAAAGCCGTCTTCGATCATAGGAAATGATGGCGGAGACATTATGTATACACAAAATGGTCAGGAGCCCATAAATCAGACGTTATCCACTGCAGCGCCATCTTTTAATTTGGGTTTGAGAGAAGAAATTGCATTTTTAAAGCTAATTTCCTGCAGTTCTACATATTTTGCCATTACTTATGCCATGTTCATATGATATGAGTGAGAGTGACTAACAAATTCAATGGGGCCCCCTGGAGGTCGGGGCCCCATTGAATTTGTTAGTCACTCTCACTCATATCATATGAACATGGCATAAGTCATGGCAAAATGTGTAGAACTGCAGGAAATTAGCTTTAAAAATGCCACTACATGCCTTGCCTTCCGGTCAGTAATTCAGCCATGCAATCTATAAAATGTTAACTGACATGGGCTAATTGAGTGACTTTCAGTGACTGACATACCAAAAGGAAAACTGCTGATTTACTACCAAATTTCAAAATTGCACATTGTGTATTCTACTATCCTAACTAACAGTAAGTTGAGACCCCGACTGACTTTCTTATGCCTAGAAACGGCACTGAGTAAGCGATTTTAAGAAGCTCTGAGTGCCTTGTTTTCAATCAGTGTAAGGCTCTGTGTGCAATCTTTATAGCTTGCTGACCCTGGTTTGGTCCTTTGCCATTTGTTTCAATGGCAAATGCTATTCAAAAGATGTAGTGATACGCATTGCCTCCCAGACCTATGGAAATGCAGTCATGCATTAATGTTAAATCCACATTCACAGTATAAAGGGCAATCTTTATCCTAAGGCTAGGGACTAGCTAGCTGAATACTGTACTGCACTGTTCCAAGATTTCTCAGAATATTGAGGGCAACATTACTTTTGTATAGCAAGCAGTGACATGGTGAGTATGCTGTACACCATGAGAGAATATGTTGATATTATTTATGTTCGTTCATTTCCTGAGAGGTCAGAGATAGAATCTCTCTTTTACCGGAGAGAGGACAAAACACCCCCTTCCCCTTTCTTTCTAGAGACAGAAAACTGAAAGATGGTGAACATCTGATGTGTCTGTGTGGACTAAGTGGCTATATTCACTGTCCTCCTTTACATAAACGTTCTCTCTCTTCCCTCTCCTTTCTCTCTCTCCTTTCAATGCCCCCTCCCCCTCCCTCCCTTTCCCTTTCTGTCTCTCTACCAGAGAGGGAACACTGAAGGCTGGTGACCGCGTGCTGAGCATAGATGGGATGCCCTTAAACCGAGAGAAGCACGCTGACGCCCTGACTATGCTGATGCAGAGTAGCCAGGAAGCCCTGTTCCTGATTGAGTATGATGTCTCCCTCATGGGTGAGCACACACGCGCCTGGCGGAGGGGGAATATGTGAGAATACGGCAGGCCGGGTAACATCGCTCTGAGGGTAAATAATGTGTTTGTTCCACAAGAATGTATTAGAGTGTTGGCTGCGCACAAGACGCAACCCAGGGATTCACACGGCTCCAAAACACACGTCAACACTGAGTAGGAATGGTACAGCAGGTGCATACAATCTACAGTGGCTTGCGAAAGTATTCACCCTCCTTGGCATTTTTCCTATTTCGTTGCCTTACAACCTGGAATTAAAATGGATTTTTGGGGGGTTTGTATCATTTGATTTACACAACATGCCTACCACTTTGAAGATGTGAAACAAACAAGAAATAAGACAAAAAAACAGAAAACTGGAGCGTGCATAACTATTCACCCCCCCAAAGTCAATACTTTGTAGAGCCACCTTTTGCAGCAATTACAGCTGCAAGTCTCTTTGGGTATGTCTCTATAAGCTTGGCACATCTAGCCACTGGGATTTCTGCCCATTCTTCAAGGCAAAACTGCTCCAGCTCCTTCAAGTTGGATGGGTTCCGCTGGTGTACAGCAATCTTTAAGTCATACCACAGATTCTCAATTGGATTGAGGTCTGGGCTTTGAATAGGCCATTCCAAGACATTTAAATGTTTCCCCTAAAACCACTCAAGTGTTGCTTTAGCAGTATGCTTAGGGTCATTGTCCTGCTGGAAGACTGAAACAGGTTTCCCTCAAGAATTTCCCTGTATTTAGCGGCATCCATCATTCCTTTGATTCTGACCAGTTTCCCAGTCCCTGCCGATGAAAAACATCCCCACAGCATGATGCTGCCACCACCATGCTTCACTGTGGGGATGGTGTTCTCAGGGTGATGAGAGGTTTGTGCCAGACATAGAGTTTTCGTTGATGGCCAGAAAGCTCAATTTTAGTCTCGTCTGACCAGAGTACCTTCTTCCATATGTTTGGGGAGTCTCCCACATGCCTTTTGGCGAACACCAAACAGGTTTGCTTATTTTCTTCTTTAAGCAATGGCTTTTTTCTGGCCACTCTTCCGTAAAGCCCAGCTCTGTGGAGTGTATGGCTTAAAGTGGTCCTATGGACAGATACTCCAATCTCCGCTGTGGAGCTTTGCAGCTCCTTCAGGGTTATCTTTGGTCTCTTTGTTGCCTCTGATTAATGCCCTCCTTGCCTGGTCCATGAGTTTTTGTGGGCGGCCCTATCTTGGCAGGTTTGTTGTGGTGCCATATTATTTCCATTTTTTAATAATGGATTTAATGGTGCTCCGTGGGATGTTCACAGTTTCTGATATTTTTTTATAACCCAACCCTGATCTGTACTTCTCCACAACTTTGTACCTGACCTGTTTGGAGAGCTCCTTGGTCTTCATGGTGCCACTTCCTTGGTGGTGCCCCTTGCTTAGTGGTGTTGCAGACTCTGGGGCCTTTCAGAACAGGTGTATATATACTGAGATCATGTGACAGATCATGTGATACACAGGTGGACTTTATTTAACTAATTATGTAGGTAATTCTGAAGGTAATTGGTTGCACCAGATCTTATTTAGGGGCTTCATAGCAAAGGGGGTGAATACATATGCACGCACCAGTTTTCCGTTATTTATTTTTTTGAATTTTTTGAAACAAGTTACTTTTTTCATTTCACTTCACCAATTTGGACTATTCTGTGTATGTCCATTACATGAAATCCAAATAAAAATCCATTTAAATTACAGGTTGTAATGCAACAAAATAGGAAAAACGCCAAGGGGGATGAATAATCTTTCAAGGCACTGTATAAATATACTCTAATAATTCCAATATAGAAGTCTACTCTATATTGTATGGAAGTTTTTATCTTTCATTTTGCGTGGTGCTTCTAATTGTTTTAGTCTTCTTAATGAAGCAAAAAAAGCAAATGGAGATCTAGGCTTTCATATACCCTAATTAGCCCTAACACTAGTGCTCTCTGAGACAGACAGACAGACGTTCTCGCTTTAGAGCGAGCCCCTCAGAAGGACACAGAATGTTGAGGACAGAGATTGCATCCATTTGGTGAGGTCAAATGTCAAATAGCCCTTAAGTCTGTTCTCCTCCAATATGAAAATGTCTTACTCCATGCCAGGGGGGATTTTACTGCCTTCATCTGGCAAGCAGCACACGCCCCTCAGTACAGCTGGAAGTCAGTGACAGTCATCCATGGTTTTGTCAGCCTGAGTCTGGGACTCTCCTCTGGTACAGTCCCCAGGCAGGACAGGGTTGGACATGAGTCCCAGACAAGGTCTCAGACGAGCCCCTAGCTCTGTCGTTTCTCTGTATCACTGGATAAGATGTCTTGTATGTCACCAGCTGAGACAGATTGACCTCTGTACTGCCGTAGTTGAATGTTAATTGAGGTGGGTTGAGGTGAAAGGGAATATCCTTCTTTCAAATATAGTGGGAGAGCATCATTAACAAACCAAATGCCCTCTGAAAAAATATAATGGGCTCTTCAGTTTTAAGAGAGGAGATAATGAAGAGAAAGTAAATGTGTAAATAATGTGGAGATGATAATGTAGAGAGAGTTACTGTTGCTATTTGCAACATTTCCTAAGTACTCAGACACTGATTCCATCACTTTGTACTGTAGTAACCTTAACCCAACACCAAGCGACCTCGTCAATTCGCTACAGTACCATGGATATTCCCCCCTAATGAAGTGAATGTCTGTGTCTCTCAAGAGTCAGTCCAGCAGGCCTCTGGCCCCCTACTGGTGGAGATAATGAAGTGTCCTGCAGCCAGTCTGGGTGTCAGCCTGGCTACTGCTGTGTACAGGAACAAACAGGTCATCGTCATCGACAAGATAAAACAAGCCAGTGTGGTGGAAAGGTAAGGCAAGCCTACCAAAGATACCATACTGTATTTTGCATGAAATTACAGTAGCTTTAGACTAAATGTGAAATGCTTTTCTCCTTTCAAATACCTCTCTGTCTGTCCCTTTCTTACCCCTCTCTCTCAGGTGTGGGGCATTGCATATAGGTGATCTCATCCTGTCTATAGATGGGACCAGCACTGAGCACTGTTCCCTGATGGAGGCCACGCAGCTATTGGCCCAAACCTCTGACGTTGTCAAATTGGAGATCCTCCCAGCCAATCAGAGCAGACTTCCCATGAGACCCCAAGACACAGGTCAGTCTATCACAGGACTTGAGCCATATCCCAACACTCTCCAAGGCATCCGCTCCTCCCGTTCTCACAGGATCTTGTTTATGTAATGTTTAGGTAGTTTTATACGTACAGTGCCTTCAGAAAGTACCCCTTAACTTATTCCATATTTTGTTGTTATAGAATGACTTCAAAATGGATTAGATTGTATTTCTCACATCTACACACAATACCCCATAATGACAAAGTAAAAACATGTTTTCACTGTTCTAATTTACATATGTATTCACACCCCTCAGTCAATACATGTTAGAATCACATTTGGCAGCGAGTCTTTCTGGGTAAGTCTCTTAAGAGTTTTGCACACCTGGATTGTACAATATTTTCACATTAATTCTTCAAGCTCTGTCAAGTTGGTTGTTGTTCATTGCATTTTCAAGTCTTTGCCATAGATAATCAAGCCAATTTAAGTCAAAACTGTAACTAGGCCAATCGGCCATGTCGTCTTGGTAAGCAACTCCAGTGTATATTTGGTTGTGTGTTTTAGGTTATTGTCCTGCTGAAAGGTGATTTTGTCTCCCAGTGTCTGTTGGAAAGCAGACTGAACCATGTTTTCCTCTAGGATTTTGTCTGTGCTTAGCTCGATTCCATTTATTTTATCCTAAAAGAACTCCCTTGCCGATGACAAGCATACCCATAACATGATGCAGACACCACCATTCCTGAAAATAAACTACATGGTATGTGGACACCTGCTCGTCTAACATCTTATTCCAAAATCATGGGCATTAATATGGAGTTTGCCCCCCTTTGCTTCTATAACAGCCTCCACTCTTCTGGGAAGACTTTCCACTAGATGTTGTAACATTGCTGCGGGGGCTTGCTTCAGCCACAAGAGCATTACTGAGGTTGGGCACTGATGTTGGGCGATTAGGCCTGGCTCGCAGTCGGCATTCCAATTCATCCCAAAGGTGTTCGATGGGGTTGTCAGGTCTCTGTGCAGGCCAGTCAAGTTCTTCCACACTGATCTCGACATGCCATTTCTGTATGGACCTTGCTTTGTGCACGGGGGCATTGTCATGCTGAAACAGGAACGGGCCTTCCCCAAACTGTTGCCACAAAGTTGCAAGCACAGAATCGTCTAGAATGTCATTGTATGCTGTAGCGTTAAGATTTCCCTTCACTGGAACTAAGGGGTCTGTCCGTCAGACTGCCAGATGGTGAAGCGTGATTCATCACTCCAGATCCAATGGCGGCGAGCTTTACACCACTCCAGCCAATGCTTGGCATTGCGCATGGTGATCTTAGGCTTGTGTGCGGCTGCTCGGCCTTGGAAACCCATTTCATTAAGCTCCCAACGAACAGTTCTTGTGCTGATGTTGCTCCCAGAGGCAGTTTGGAACTCGGTACTGAGTGTTGCAACCGAGGACAGACGATTTTTACGCGCTTCAGCACTCGGCGGTCCCTTTCTGTGAGCTTGTGGGGCCTACCACTTCGCGGCTGAGCCGTTGTTTCTCCTAGACGTTCCCACTTCACAATAACAGCACTTACAGTTGACTGGGGCAGCTCTAGCAGGGCAGAAATTTGACAAACTGACTTGTTGGAAAGGTGGCATCCTATGACGGTGCCACGTTGAATGTCACTGAGTTTGTCTATGGAGATTGCATGGCGGTGTGCTCGATTTTATACACCTGTCAGCAACAGGTGTGGCTGAAATAGCCGAATCCACTAATTTGAAGGGGTGTCCACATACTTTTGTATATATAATGTATAAAGCCATGGATGTCTCACAGATTCAGGACACTGTAGGATGTCTTATGAATGCATGTAGGTAAACCCCAAGCCCTTTTCAAACCTCCACATTGTTCTCAGGTAGAAGTTGTCATTAACCCTTTCCTACCCCCTATGCCTAATCATAAGAAGGGGGACATGATGTCTGACCCCCACTCCTCCAAAACATCCATCTCACTCTGTGGTCCTGTAAACTTTTTTCTCCTGTAGCTTATAGCTAAGCTCACCTAGAGGAGCGCTTTAAGAACTCTATTTCCTATCTTTACTGGGGAAGAGAAACAGCACATTTTTTGCTTACCATATCAGTCTTATTAAATCCCCCATGAGGATTAGATAAATTGCATTTTATGATCACTTATAATACCCAAAGTAGCATGGACTCACTCTGTGTGCAATAATAGTGTTTAATATGATTTTTTGAATGACTACCTCATCTCTGTAGCCCACACATACAATTATATGTAAGGTCCCTCAGTCGAGCAGTGAATTTCAAACAAAGCGTATGTATCATTAAAATATTATGTTGTTGCATGTCATTTCAATAATGAATCTATATCTAATCCAACTTTGAAGGACATAAAAAAATACATTTTATAGGCACAAATCAAAAGTCAGTCAAACACTTCCTGATTTGTTTTCATTATCTTGAGTACATGCATTAGTTAGTGATACAGTCCAACTCCATTAGGTAGTGGGTGTCTCGCTAATGACACAATATTTATTTGACGAAACAACCATAAGAACCGTACACTTAAGCTAAGACGCCCACCACAGATAAGGCAGCCGCTGTAGTTAAGACTAAGCCACAGGATAGTTCTACCAAACATCGGCTTCCGTGATCCCACCCAGCTTCACATGCTAAGAAACCACCTCCAACCGTTGACCCAGATAGAAGCCTGGGGAAAAAACACGGCATGAATACCATCTCAGAGAGGTGTGTGTGTGTGTTTGTGGGTGCGTAGCTTGTCGCTATGCATAAGAGGCCGGTGGCCTACCCCAGGGCACAGGGCTTGTAGCCCCCAGCACTCTCCACACGCAGCGTGATTCACAGAACATAGGAGGAGGCAGCTAACCCTCTGCAGTCCCTTTATAGCAGCAGCCGTTAACAAAGGTCACCATGTAGGGGTGTGAATATGCTGAAAACCCAGTTTATCTGGATTTTGTCTGCTGGGTTACATACTGTGCCTTCAGAAAGTATGCACACCCCTAGACTTTTTCCACATTTTGTTGTGTTACAGCCTGAATTTTTAATAAATTAAATTGAGATTCCGTGTCACTGGCCTACACACAATACCCCATAATGTCAAAATGGAAATATGTTTTTAGAATATTTTACAAATTAATTGAAAATGAAAAGCTGAAATGTCTTGAGTCAACAAGTATTCAACCCCTTTGTTATGGCAAGAATAAATAAGTTCAGGAGTAAACATTTGCTTAACAAGTCACATAATAAGTTGCATGGACTCACTGTGTGCAGTAATAGTGTTTGATATGATTTTTTGAATGACTACCTCATCTCTGTAGCCCACACATACAATTATATGTAAGGTCCCTCAGTCGAGCAGTGAATTTCAAACAAAGATACAACCCCAAAGACCAGGGAGGTTTTCCAATGTCTCGCAAAGAAGGTCACCTATTGGTAGATGGGTAAAAAAAAAAAAAAAAAGACATTGAATATCCCAGTTACACTTTGGATGGTGTATTAATACACCCAGTCACTATAAAGATACAGGTGTCCTTCCTAACTCAGTTGCCGGAGAGGAAGGAAACCGCTCAGGGATTTCACCATGAGACTAATGGTGACTATAAAACAGTTAGCCTACAGAGTTTATTGGCTGTGATAGGAGAAAACCAAGGATGGATCAACAACATGGTCGTTACTCCACCATACTAACCTAAATGACAGAGTGAAAAGAAGGAAGCTTGTACAGAATAACAAATATTCCAAAACATGCATCCTGTTTGCAATAAGGCACTAAAGTAAAACTGCAAAAAATCTGGCAAAGAAATGAACTTTATGTTCTGAATACAAAACATTATGTTTGGGGCAAATCCAACGATTTGGAGATTGCATGGCTGTGTGCTCGATTTTATACACCTGTCAGCAACGGGTGTGGCTGAAATAGCCGAATCCACTAATTTGAAGGGGTTGTCATTAACCCTTTCCTACCCCCTATGCCTAATCATAAGAAGGGGGACATGATGTCTGACCCCCACTCCTCCAAAACTTCCATCTCACTCTGTGGTCCTGTAAACTTGTTTCTCCTGTAGCTTAGAGCTAAGCTCACCTAGAGGAGCGCTTTAAGAACTCTATTTCCTATCTTTACTGGGGAAGAGAAACTGCTAATTTTTTGCTTACCATATCAGTCTTATTAAATCCCCCGCGAGGATTAGACAAATTGCATTTTATGATCACGTATGATACCCAAAGCGTATGTATCATTAAAATATTATGTTGTGGCATTTCATTTCAATAATGAATCTATATCTAATCCAACTTTGAAGGACATAAAAAATACATTTTATAGGCACAAATCAAAAGTCAGTCAAACACTTCCTGATTTGTTTTCATTATCTTGAGTACATGCATTAGTTAGTGATACAGTCCAACTCCATTAGGTAGTGGGTGTCTCGCTAATGACACAATATTTATTTGACGAAACAACCATAAGAACCGTACACAACTGTAAGTGCTGTTATTGTGAAGTGGAAACATCTAGGAGCAACAATGGCTCAGCCGCGAATTGGTAGGCCACACAAGCTCACAGAACGGGACCGCCGAGTGCTGAAGCTGTCTGTCCTCGGTTGCAACACTCACTACCGAGTTCCAAACTGCCTCTGGAAGCAACGTCAGCACAAGAACTGTTCGTCGGGAGCTTCATGAAATGGGTTTCCATGGCTGGGCAGCCGCATAAAAGCCTAAGATCACCATGCACAATGCCAAGCGTCGGCTGGAATGGTGTAAAGCGCGCCGCCATTGGACTCTGGAGTAATGGAAACAACTTCTATGGAGTGATGAATCACGCTTCACCATCTGGCAGTCCGATGGATGAATCTGGGTTTGGCGGATGCCAGGAGAACGCTACCTGTCCCAATGCGTAGTGCCAACTGTAAAGTTAGGTGGAGGAGGAATAATGGTCTGGGGCTGTTTTTCATGGTTCGGGCTAGGCCCCTTAGGAAAAGGCCTTCCCCAAACTGTTGCCACAAAGCTGGAAGCACAGAATAGTCTAGAATGTCATTGTATGCTGTAGGGTTAAGATTTCCCTTCCCTGGAACTGTTTATGATGACCCCGTGCTCAAAGAGAGGTCCATACAGAAATGGTTTGACGAGGTCAGTGTGGAAGAACTTGACTGGCCTTCACAGAGCCCTGACGTACACCTTTGGGATGAATTGGAACGCCGACTGCGAGCCAGGCCTAATCGCCCAACATCAGTGCCCGACCTCACTAATGCTCTTGTGGCTGAATAGAAGCAGGTCCCCGCAGCAATGTTCCAACATCTAGTGGAAAGCCTTCCCAGAAGAGTGGAGGTTGTTATAGCAGCCAACTCCATATTAATGCCCATGATTTTGGAATGAGTTGTTCGACAAGCAGGTGTCCACATACTTTTGGTTGTGTAGTGTATTAACATGTTTCCTGCAAATCCTTCTATGTGAGGAGGGAGGCTGTCACAGATTAAGACTGTACAAATGGAACACGGAGGATTACTGTTGTGTGTAATTCTCCTCGTTAAATATAGCTGCAAGGTTTGGGTGCATTCAAGTGTGGAGCATAACTCCACATTTTTCCCTTGAATGTTTCATAAACAATTTGGTTTTAATACATTGAAAATAACAGCCAACACTATCTTTAGGCTAAAACCTGTGCTTTATAGCGTTTAAGAATACAAATAATTTGTAAAAAGAGTGAAAGTCTTATCGACACTGTAAATGCAATCATAAAAGTGGAACATTTCAGACCAGTCATTATTCTCGGTTGTGCATCTATCTCCAATCCCAACCGAATAATGCTTACCAGTCGAAACAGTTTTTGCATAATTTATGACTACATTTTGGGATGTTTTTGTTCGTTTTGGTCTTAGGCAGGTTTTTTTTTGGCTGTACGTGCTCACAATTTTTGTACTTCTTCTAGTAGGAGTGGAAACATGAAGTGTTTGTTGGCATTTAATGAGAGACAACTAGTTTTCATGCAAATATTTCACTTGAGAAATACTGCATCAAACATCTTAGCTAGATGTAAAATTGTGCGACTAAGACCTCTTCTGTAAAAATGTCAAAATTAATGACAGATTACTTAATTCTGACTCATTTGAAGAAGTGTTTCTGGCTATGTTGTTGCTACGGTGTATCAACAGGGACAAACAATAGTAGTATTCTAGCTTTTTTCTTGTTTTTACATTTACATTTACATTTTAGTCATTTAGCAGACGCTCTTATCCAGAGCGACTTACAGTTAGTGAATACATTTTTTTTTTCAAGCGAAGGTCTTTAGGGAGTATTCGAGCAGACTGTTGCTTTGCCTAGCCGAGTTCTGCGAGGAGCAAGCCGAACCTTGGTATGCGGACGCCTTTACCCTCAGGTTTGACACTGACAGCTCACGCTCAATTGGTCAATTGGCCTGCCAATCAGGAGAGAGGCGAGACATGCCTTATCATCATGACAGAGGCATCATCTGCAATCAGCCTTTCGGGTTTCAGCTGTGTTCAATGAAGGCAGATTCACATGGCATGTCCTCAAGGCAGTATTAGCTCAGTGAGAGTCAGTTCTGACTGACCTGCCAGTGTTTTTTCAAACACAGGTTATTTAGCTTTCTTCCTAAGTAAAATGTCTAAATGCTCTCCAATCTGCATGCAGCTTTGTTGAAGCTTGTTAATAAAAGTAAACATGTAAGATCAGCCATTCTGTCCTTCTTTGCTCCATTCAATGAATTCAAGTATATGTGTCTCACTGATCTTCCTGTGTTGACAAAAATACATAATGCCACAGGATTATCTAGCGTACCATTAAATATCAATTACTCTGTTTGGTGTTATCCTGCAGGATCTGTGTAGTGTGGAGCAAATTTAGACATGGAAATGACAGCAGGATTTCATGGGTAGAATTTAGCGCATTGCCATGCCTGAGCAGAGAGATTGATTTTCCTAATAAAAAAAATTAATAAAAAAAATTGGTCATTTAGCAGACGCTCTTATCCAGAGCGACTTACAGGAGCAATTAGGGTAAGTGCCTTGCTCAAGGGCACATCGACAGATTTTTCACCTAGTCGGCTTGGGGATTAGAACCAGCAACCTTTTGGTTACTGGTACAACGCTCTTAACCACTAAGCTACCTGCCGCCCTTTTAAATGTGTTTTTGTTTATTTGTGGCCGTAGTGAAAGTGCAGAAAAGCAACCTTCACCATTGGGACCCCACTGCCAACTACAGCCACACCCAACACTGCAAGACATGGAGCAGTCCCAGCCACCAGCTCAACCAGCAGGACCACTGCAAATGTAAGTTGGAATGTGTGAATATGCTGCTGGGTATAGTACAGTATATAGCCTTTTCCTTTTGTATTTTGAATTGCTGTTGATCATCAGTCTTGTTTTTGGTTAATGATCCTAGAATGATCCCAATGATGTTGTGATATCATTGACTTTGTATTAGCATCATATGTAGCCCACGTGGAGTTACAGTTCAAGTGGCGAGTTGCATTATTCTACCTTGAAGGGGATTTCTCTTTGAACTGGTTTGATGTTGTGAGCATGTGTCCTTTCAGCTCTGGTGTGTGGTGGCTTCTCCCCTTCCTCTACAGCCACCTCAGGGTACAGCAGCAACCAGGGCAGTCAGGGCAGCAGCACCCTGCCCTGCCCAATCCCCCCCGTCGCCCCCACAAGCCCCCGCAGCACTACACACAAGAGACGCCAGCGGAGAAAGGAGCACAAGAGCTCACGTATGTGGATTGTTTTTTTTTCATGTGTATTCATAACAGCGTTTTATAATAGTTTGAGAATTGACCCTGCCTCCCCTCGTCAAAGTGGTGACCGCTCTGATGACGGATCACTGACGTAGACGAAGATGACTGAGGGAAAGGCTGATAGCTGACTCGCTCTCTTCGTTTCACACTCGAACACTATCACTTTTCCTTTCTCTCTCTCACGCTCTCTTTTCACTCTGACCATTTTTTCTTTCCCCCCCCACCCCACCCCCTCTCTCGCCATCCATCTCAATTTATCACACTATCCACCCCCTCTTCCTCTGCCAGTGTCCCTAACATCCAGCTCAGTGGGCCCTGGGGGTCAGGTTGTTCACGTGGAGACCAGCGAGGTCATCCTGAGGGGGGATCCACTCCTAGGGTTCGGGGTTCAGCTGCAGGGGGGTGTCTTTGCCACAGAGACCCTGTCCGCTCCTCCAGTCATCCGCTTCATTGAGCCCGACAGCCCTGCCGAAAGGTGACCCACCCACACACAGAGATGCGCGCACACACGGCCATCCACACAGAGACGTACAGTTAGTCACTCGAGGATGGTGGGGCGTCATCAGGAGTGATGAGGAGAGTCACTGCTTTCTCTGAGGAGTATTAATCTGGGTCTCCTACCTAACCCAAGACGGCAGTGTTTGATCCACTATGTCCTATCAATTACATTAGGCACTTTACTTTGAGGTAATGGGAATAACTTCAGTGCAGTGGTATTAGAATCTGTTTTTGTGAGAAGCAACTTTATTGATTCTAGTCTACTTTTCCAGTAGTTTATTTGTCACACCACACTTGAAAACTCTTAATGTTGATCCTTGCATTTAATATCTGTTTATTGATTAAGGCAACACGATACAGGCCAATTAACAGCGAGCACTGATTAGGCCAGTGTGTGGTCTTTGCCCTTGTCTTGTAAGATTAATGATAGTGTTTGTATGAACAACAGAAGGCCTTGTCCGCTTGGTGGTCTAATACCATTAAAAGGCTCCCGCCGTTGGGAGGGAGTGACTCAAGCAGAACATCCTATTGTAATGTTCGTCTCAGCACTAACGCAAAGGTTAATAAATTGCAGTGGTTAGTGAATTAATCTTAGTTGACAGTGCTCCTATGTGTGTGTCCTGAGTCCTGATCATTATGTGATCATGGAAGTAAGTATGTGTCTGATTGTAGTGTGTGTGAGTGTAATGGAAGTGGTTTGGTGAAGTGTCTGTGCCCTTATTCAAGGTCAAGCAAGGTGAAGAGTAATTTTGTTATCAGAGAGATGCTCGAGATTTGTTCTACTTCGGTGACATATTGATTAATTATTCCACAGTGTCACTGGAGTCAGAAATATTGCTGGGAAAATACGTTTACTTAAAGGTTTCCCATTGTTCCTTGCCAGAACAGGACATGAGGATTGTGCCCTTCAGGGTCATGACTCAGTGGTTTGTTGATGACAGTTATCAGTGAGATGAGATCAAAAGGTCAAAATGGAGTTGAAATATACTAAATAAAAATATAAATGCAACATGTAAAGTGTTGGTCCCATGTTTCATGAGCTGAAATAAAAGATCCTAGAAATGTTCCATATGCACAAAAACCTTAGTTCTCTCAAATTTTGTGCACAAATTAATTACATTCCTTTTAGTGAGGATTTCTCCTTTGCCAAGTTAATCCATCAACCTGACAGGTGTGGAATATCAAGAAGCTGATTAAACAGCATGATCATTGCACAGGTGCACCTTGTGCTGGGGACAATAAAAGGCCATTCTAAAATGTGCAATTTTGTCACACAACACAATGCGACAGATGTCTCAAGTTTTGAGGGAGTGTGCAATTGGCATGCTGACTGCAGGAATGTCCACCAGAGCTGTTGCCAGATAATTAAATGTTCACTTCTCTACCATAAGCCGCCTCCAACGTCATTTAAAGAATTTGGCAGTACGTCCAACTGGCCTCAAAACCGCAGACCACGTGTATCTGTATTCCCAGTCATGTGAAATCCATAGATTATGGCCTAATTAATTTATTTCAATTGACTGATACTTATCTCTGAAATCTAAAGCAGAGTCATGAGCGTAAAGAAAACAAGATGGATCTGTAAATGTGTTTATGCTCCATATAACAGATTTAATGGTAGTAGTCAACATGGATAAGGTTTCTTATCGCTTTACAGCAGGACTCTCATGGTCTCCGCTGAAAATGCTTTTTTGTTTCAGAGTAGGCTTGATCTGGGTCTGGGAAATGGGCCGTAAACGAGAGAAGTATTGGAAAAAACTGTTCCTAACAACTGTTCATTTGGATAAATGTCTGTCTAGTCTAACTGTATAAAGGCCACATTCACTATGAAAAGGAATTTGACATTTCTATCTAAAATATGCTGAATGCCACACAGAATAACCAATTTTCCTCTATTGTACTCTTCTAACTGTGCTTTGTGTTGTCAGATGTGGGCTTCTGCATGTGGGGGACAGACTCCTGTTCATCAACAGAATCCCTACAGAGGATGGAACACTGGAGGAAGCCAATCAACTGCTGCGAAATGCCGCTTTGGCCAATAAGGTCACCTTGGAGGTCGAGTTTGATGTAGCAGGTAATAATAATAATAATAATAATAATAATAATAATAATAATAATATGCCATTTAGCAGACACTTTTATCCAAAGCGACTTACAGTCATGTGTGCATACATTTTTACGTATGGGTGGTCCCGGGGATCGAACCCACTACAAGCGCCATGCTCTACCAATTGAGCTACCAATTTGTTCATCAAAGTTGGAAATAGCATCTCTTTTATCAATTTTATATTTTAGTCATTTAGAGCCAGAGCGACTTTAGTTAGTGCGTTCATCTTAAGATAGCTAGGTGAGACAACCACATACTGTATCACAGTCATAGTTAGTACATTTTTCCTTAATATGAGTTAAAAGTTAAATTAAGTTAAAAATAATAGACAATAATTTGACAGTCTGCATTTTTGTTATTTATGCTTTAATCAATGTGTTAATTTCATGTTTTGTCCCCCATTAGAATCAGTGGTTCCAAGTAGTGGCACATTCCATGTGAAACTGCCCAAGAGGAAAGGAGTGGAACTTGGCATCACCATCAGTGGTGAGAGTACCAGATGCGAACAGCAGGGGGCAACATAGCCCAACATGAGATCCCTTTGCCTTGATATCTCTCTCTGTGGATCAATGCTCTGTGGATCAATGCTCTGTGATCCTTAACTGGTCTCATAGACTGTCATGAAAGCTACTGCCTAATTATGTCTGATGAATAATAGTGATCTAATACAAGCATTTATCATCAACTCTTTCACACTTTAAAAAGCCTGGAAAAACAAAGGACAGAAATTCTCTGTAGCACAGAGAGGATTTTAAGGAAGTGATACCACATATACTGAAGGTAGTAGGGCAGGCCAACAGTTAACTTCTTATACATGCAATGATTTGGGACTGTTGTGGATGTGTGCACTGAAGTGGAGCATGCAGGTATCCAGAGCAAATGAAAATCATTTGGGTTACATTCAACTCCTGATAAATGTGATATCTATTCCCTGCTATTATCACTGTGGATGTTATGAAAGTTTAATGTAAAGGTGTCTCTGTTTGAACAGCAAGCAAGAGACCCGACAAACCTCTCATCATCTCTGACATCAGAAAAGGAAGCATAGCCCACAGGTATGTCCCACATCCCAATCACATGGAGGAGTCATGCTGATAAGATCACCAAAGAAACGTCCAAATTACTTGCTTTACTGCCTCTGGTCTGGGGTTAGTTAAGTCTGAAATGCAGTGATACTAATCATGAGTAGAACCAGTAGTTTTTCCTCACCATGTGACCTTACCAGGAAAGAGGGCCCTAGTAATAGTGTCTTTAAGATGCAAAGCAAATGTCAGGTACAAACAGACAAAGTATCACTTGATGTTTTATCTGGTTTAATTTGCTGCCCTCCTCTCCCCTGCCTGCTAATAGGACAGGCACCTTGGAGCCAGGGGACAGGCTGCTGGCCATCGATAACGTGCGTCTGGAGAACTGCACCATGGAGGACGCCATGCACGTGCTGCAGCAGGCAGAGGACATGGTCAAGCTCCGGATCCAGAAGGACGAGGATAACGCTGGTAGGATGAACACCGAGTCATGCTTCAACAATAAAGATGCAGTCTTGCGTGGAGAGGTTGGTCTAAAGGACACATTTCTGTCCAATGAGGTTGAATTCCCTAGTGGAAACATCTCCAGACTGTATCAAGACATTTCTGTCTATTTACCTAGTATAAACAAACATCATTGCATACCATTTGACACAATAAAGTTAATGTGTGATTGTACTGTAAGTGCCCACTTATTTTTCTGTAAAATACCATCTGAAACTGTAAAATGAATTGTAGCGGAGTGTCATGGTGCATTGATTTATGTCATGTGGCCTGTTTTTACATTTAATATGTGACTCATGTCTGATGTTGTGTGCTAGCTAGTGTGCATGTGACCCAGATTTGAGCTGTTTGGTCTAGTTTATCCCTTATGTAATACCTGTCATATTTATACATGTTCTGAGCTGTTATGCATGCTCTCTCGCTCCCTTTCAGATGAGCTGGAGATGTCTGGTTCCATTATCTACACGGTGGAGCTGAAGCGTTACAACGGCCCGCTGGGTATCACCATCTCAGGCACAGAGGAGCCCTTTGACCCCATCGTCATCTCAGGCCTCACCAAGAAGGGCTTGGCCGAAAGGTGAGAGGGTTGGGGTTCAGGTGTCAGGGGCATGAGGTTGGCGCTGCTATTATAAGAGTGGTTGAGACTATAGGGAAGATCTCAATTGCATACTCCTCGCGCCCTCTCCCCTCTGACCTTTTCGTCCAATGGGTTTTGAGAAGGAGGCGAGGAGAGAAGGCACGAGGAGTATGTAATTGAGATTCTCCCATAGACTGGCTCAAAAGTCCTTTGTCTCCTCTGCTTCATCTGTACTGTATGTATAGACAGGCTAGGTGAAAGCAATATGGTGGCTGCCTACCTGGGATCTGCTTTCTGTCTGTCAGTCTAGATAGAGGAAGACTCTTTAGACGGTAGGACTATTGAGATGCACCTCGACTCTCCTATTATGGTTATGATTTATGGTTGAAATAAGGACCCTACAGACTGTGATTTTGATTCAAAAAGCAAGCCCTCAAAGCCACACTGTGTAATATATGTCAGTAAACAATAGCTGTCTGGTCTGTTGTTGGCTTAGTCAGCTCTTTGTTACTCTCTCGGCAAACTGGACAGCCAGGCTGTTTCAAGGCCACAACGATACAGAAAGTCTCTGAAACAGATAAGGAGCTATCATAACACTCCTTTATCACCTTCTTATTAGAGCTCGACCAATATATTGTTTCATCGATATTATTGTCAATAGTGCCTTGCAAAAGTATTCATCCCGTTGGCGTTTTTCCTATTTTGTTGCATTACAACCTGTAATTTAAATGGATTTTTATTTGAATTTCATGTAATGGACATACACAAAATAGTCCAAATTTGAATGAAAAAAATAACTTATTTCAAAGAATTCAAAATAATTAATAACGGAAAAGTGGTGCGTGCATATGTATTCACCCCCTTTGCTATGAAGCCCCTAAATAATATCTGGTGCAACCAATTACCTTCAGAAGTCACATAATTAATTAAATGAAGTCCACCTGTGTGCAATCTAAGTGTCACATGATCTGTCACATAATCTCAATATATATACACCTGTTCTGAAAGGCCCCAGAGTCTGCAACACCACTAAGCAAGGGGCACCATGAAGACCAAGGAGCTCCCCAAACAGGTCAGGGACAAAGTTGTGGAGAAGTACAGGTTAGGGTTGGATTATGAAAAAATATCTGAAACTTTGAACATCCCACGGAGCACCATTAAATCCATTATTAAAAAATGGAAAGAATATGGCACCACAACAAACCTGCCAAGAGAGGGCCGCCCACCAAAACTCACGGACCAGGCAAGGAGGGCATTAATCAGAGAGGCAACAAAGAGACAAAAGATAACCCTGAAGGAGCTTCAAAGCTCCACAGCGGAGATTGGAGTATCTGTCCATAGGATCACTTTAAGCTGTACACTCCACAGAGCTGGGCTTTACGGAAGAGTGGCCAGAAAAAAGCCATTGCTTAAAGAAAAAAAATAAGCAAACACATTTGGTGTTCGCCAAAAGGCATGTGGGAGACTCCCCAAACATATGGAAGAAGGTACTCTGGTCAGATGAGACTAAAATTGAGCTTTTTGTTTTTCATCGGCAGGGACTGGGAAACTGGTCAGAATTGAAGGAATGATGGATGGCGCTAAATACAGGGAAATTCTTGAGGGAAACCTGTTTCAGTCTTCCAGAGATTTGAGACTGGGACGGAGGTTCACTTTCCAGCAGGACAATGACCCTAAGCATACTGCTAAAGCAACACTCAAATGGTTTAAGGGGAAATATTTAAATGTCTTGGAATGGCCTATTCAAAGCCCAGACCTCAATCCAATTGAGAATCTGTGGTATGACTTAAAGATTGCTGTGCACCAGCGGAACCCATCCAACTTGAAGGAGCTGGAGCAGTTTTGCCTTGAAGAATGGGCAACAATCCCAGTGGCTAGATGTGCCAAGCTTATAGAGACATACCCCAAGAGACTTGCAGCTGTAATTGCTGCAAAAAGTGGCTCTACAAAGTATTGACTTTGGGGGGGTGTGAGTAGTTATGCACGCTGAAGTTTTCCGTTTTTTTGTCTAATTTCTTGTTTGTTTCACATTTATTTTTATTTTGCATCTTCAAAGTGGTAGGCATGTTGTGTAAATCAAATGACACAAACCCCCAAAAAATCAGGCACAAAATAGGAAAAATGCCAAGGGGGGTGAATACTTTCGCAAGCTGCTGTATTATATTCGATTAATAGGATGAAAAAGTAAAATATGTAAAAAATTAAATTATCTATTGTATTGTTACAGTTAGGAGGTTCAAACACAAGGTTTCCACAGGATAGCAGGAAGTCGCTTTCTCAGCAAAACCTCTCACAGACCTAGCCTGGTTCCAAATCTGCATGTGCTTCAGGGAAGAGAACTGAGCTGTGAAGAAGCACAGAGCCATGGAGGAGTGACTGCTTAACTGCAGTGTTTTTCCCCTACCCTTAGCGTTGGCACACAAAACAAAAGTATTTGAATACACTTGTTTAAGGGCGTTACAGCATGTCATCACAACCACCAGTGGTGAGAGCCTGCTTGAGCGTTTATTCCCATCCTCTATGCCGAAATTGGTTTTAGGTGGTTTGAACAACCAATTACCTTCTTGTTTACTTATCTTATCTAATGTTTGTAATATGCTTGATATGTACAGTGCATTCGGAAAGTATTCAGACCCCTTCACTTTTTCCACATTCTGTTAGGTTACAGCCTTATTCTAAAATGGAGAAAAGTAAAATGGAGAAAATAATTTTTTTCCTCATCAATCTACACACAATACCCCATAATGACAAAGCAAAAACAGGTTTCTACAACTTGATTGGAGTCCACCTGTGATAAATTCAATTGATTGGACATGATTTGGAAAGGCACACACCTGTCTATATAAGGTCCCACAGTTGACAGTGCATGTCAGAGCAAAAACCAAGCCATGAGGTCGAAGCAATTGTCCGAAGAGCGCAGAGACAGGATTGTGTCGAGGCACAGATCTGGGGAAGGGTACCAAAGAATTTCTGCAGCATTGAAGGTTCCGAAGAACACAGTGGCCTCCATCATTCTTAAATGGAAGAAGTTTGGAACCACCAAGACTCTTCCTAGAGCTGGCCGCCTGGCCAAACTGAGCAATCGGGGGAGAAGGGCCTTGGTCAGGGAGGTGACCAAGACCCGATGGTCATTCTGACAGAGCTCCAGAGGTCCTCTGTTGAGATGGGAGAACTTTCCAGAAGGACAACCATCTATGCAGCACTCCACCAATCAGGCCTTTATGGTAGAGTGGCCAGACGGAAGCCATTCCTCAGTAAAAGGCACATGACAGCCCGCTGGAGTTTGCCAAAAGGCACCTAAAGACTCTCAGACCATGAGAAACAAGATTCTCTGGTCTGATGAAACCAAGATTAAACTCTTTGGCCTGAATTCCAAGCGTCACGTCTGGAGGAAACCTGGCACCATCCCTACAATGAAGAATGGTGGTGGCAGCATCATGCTTTGGGGATGTTTTTCAGCGGCAGGGACTGTCAGGATCGAGGGAAAGATGAACGGAGTAAAGTACAGAGATATCCTTGATGAAAACCTGCTCAGGACCTCAGACTGGGGCGACGGTTCACCTTCTAACAGGACAACATTTTTACATTTTAGTCATTTAGCAGACGCTCTTATCCAGAGCGACTTACAGTTTTAGTGAGTGCATACATTTTTCATACTGGCCCCCCGTGGAAATCGAACCCACAACCCTGGAGTTGCGAGTGCCATGCTCTACCAACTAACCCTAAGCACACAGCCAAGACAACGCAGGAGTGGCTTCGGGACAAGTCTCTGAATGTTCTTGAGTGGCCCAGCCAGAGCCCGGACTTGAACCCGATCTTACATCTCTGGAGAGAACTGAAAATAGCTGTGCAGCGACGCTCCCCATCCAACCTGACAGAGCTTGAGAGGATCTGCAGAGAAGAATGGGAGAAACTCCCCAAATACAGGTGTGCCAAGCTTGTAGGGTCATACCCAAGAAGACTCGAGGCTGTAATCACTGCCAAAGGTGTTTCAACAAAGTACTGAGTAAAGGGTCTGAATACTTATGTAAATGTGATATTTCCGTTTTTTAATTGTAATACATTTGCAAACATTTCTAAAAACCTGTTTTTGCTTTGTCATTATGGGTTATTGTATGTAGATTGAAAAGCAATTTCATCCATTTTAGAATAAGGCTGTAAAAAGTTGGAAAAAGTCAAGGGGTCTGAATATTTTCCGAATGCACTATATCTGTTGTCTCAAGATACCCTAGGAAATGACAAGGGGCGTCTTCCTTTAAAGGAATACAAATATTGTCTTCTGTCTGTAGGACTGGTGCCATCCATATAGGGGACCGTGTCCTGGCCATCAATTGTGTGAGTCTGAAGGGGAAACCCCTGAGCGAGGCCATCCATCTACTCCAAATGGCCGGAGAGACTGTCACCCTCAAGATCAAGAAACGCCAAGACGGTATGTACTGTTATTAAGTTTGTTAATCAAGTTGCTTTAAAAAAGAATGCATGGAAGGAGATGCTGAGCCTCGTATTTGTTAGAAGAGTTCCATTGACATAAATACATTACCTTTCATTACATAATTGAGTTAGGATTCTCTCTTACCTCTCCATTTACTGTCTCTCTCTGTTCCCATGCAGAATCGGAAGGGCAGCAGACGTCGGAGCAGGCAGGGTTCCTGAGCGACACAGAGGATGAGCTGACTGACTCCCAGAAGACCAGTAAACACTCAGGGGTGTACTCTACCACCGGGCCCAGCGTGGACTCTGCCATAAGCTCCTGGGACTGTTCCGGCAGCCAAGGTGAGGACAGAACCCTGTGTAGCTCAGTTGGTAGAGCATGGCGCTTGCAACGCCAGGGTTGTGGGTTCGATTCCCACGGGGGGCCAGTATGAAAATGTATACACTCACTAATTGTAAGTCGCTCTGGATAAGAGCATCTGCTAAATGACTAAAATGTCAAATGTAACACGGCAGCATAGTCATTACCAGTTTAGACAACCAGCTTAGGCCACTTTAGACGATTGCTATGCTCACATGACTGTCCTTAAATCAGTTGTTAGGGGTGGGTAGAATGTTATCATCTTTATTTATGTTTGTTTTTGTCCTTTGTGTGCAGGAACGTATCTCCACAGATCTGCGGATTTGACCTTCCAGCCTAACGAGTGGAGACGCACCAAACCGCCCAGGACTCACCTCACCTCCACTGGCCTTACCGGCCTTACCCACCACTCCCACCTCTACGATGGGAGATACACTGAGGATGACTGGGATAAGGCTGCTGGGTGAGTGCTTACTTCAGACTAGAACCATGGATTAGTAGCCTGGTTCCGGGTCTGTTTGTGCTTTACAGTGGGGAAAAAAAGTATTTAGTCAGCCACCAATTGTGCAAGTTCTCCCACTTAAAAAGATGAGAGAGGCCTGTAATTTTCATCATAGGTACACATCAACTATGACAGACAAAATGAGAAAATAAAATCCAGAAAATCACATTGTAGGATTTTTAATGAATTTATTTGCAAATTATGGTGGAAAATAAGTATTTGGTCAATAACAAAAGTTTCTCAATACTTTGTTATATACCCTTTGTTGGCAATGACACAGGTCAAACGTTTTCTGTAAGTCTTCACAAGGTTTTCACACACTGTTGCTGGTATTTTGGCCCATTCCTCCATGCAGATCTCCTCTAGAGCAGTGATGTTTTGGGGCTGTCACTGGGCAACACGGACTTTCAACTCCCTCCAAAGATTTTCTATGGGGTTGAGATCTGGAGACTGGCTAGGTCACTCCAGGACCTTGAAATGCTTCTTACGAAGCCACTCCTTCATTGCCCGGGCGGTGTGTTTGGGATCATTGTCATGCTGAAAGACCCAGCCACGTTTCATCTTCAATGCCCTTGCTGATGGAAGGAGGTTTTCACTCAAAATCTCACGATACATGGCCCCATTCATTCTTTCCTTTACACAGATCAGTCGTCCTGGTCCCTTTGCAGAAAAACAGCCCCAAAGCATGATGTTTCCACCCCCATGCTTCACAGTAGGTATGGTGTTCTTTGGATGCAACTCAGCATTCTTTGTCCTCCAAACACGACGAGTTGAGTTTTTACCAAAAAGTTCTATTTTGGTTTCGTCTGACCATATGACATTCTCCCAATCCTCTTCTGGATCATCCAAATGCACTCTAGCAAACTTCAGACGGGCCTGGACATGTACTGGCTTAAGCAGGGGGACACGTCTGACACTGCAGGATTTGAGTCCCTGGTGGCGTAGTGTGTTACTGATGGTAGGCTTTGTTACTTTGGTCCCAGCTCTCTGCAGGTCATTCACTAGGTCCCCCCGTGTGGTTCTGGGATTTTTGCTCACCGTTCTTGTGATCATTTTGACCCCACGGGGTGAGATCTTGCGTGGAGCCCCAGATCGAGGGAGATTATCAGTGGTCTTGTATGTCTTCCATTTCCTAATAATTGCTCCCACAGTTGATTTCTTCAAACCAAGCTGCTTACCTATTGCAGATTCAGTCTTCCCAGCCTGGTGCAGGTCTACAATTTTGTTTCTGGTGTCCTTTGACAGCTCTTTGGTCTTGGCCATAGTGGAGTTTGGAGTGTGACTGTTTGAGGTTGTGGACAGGTGTCTTTTATACTGATAACAAGTTCAAACAGGTGCCTTTAATACAGGTAACGAGTGGAGGACAGAGGAGCCTCTTAAAGAAGAAGTTACAGGTCTGTGAGAGCCAGAAATCTTGCTTGTTTGTAGGTGACCAAATACTTATTTTCCACCATAATTTGCAAATAAATTCATTAAAAATCCTACAATGTGATTTTCTGGAATTTTTTTCCTCAATTTGTCTGTCATAGTTGACGTGTACCTATGATGAAAATTACAGGCCTCTCATCTTTTTAAGTGGGAGAACTTGCACAATTGGTGGCTGACTAAATACTTTTTTTTCCCCACTGTATCTGACTCCTAAAGCACATGCAGATCTGGACCTGGCTAATGGATTTAATAGGTATAATAATTTTACATCAAACATCTTGTTTCATTTTGTGGCTTTCAATGTTGTTATTTTTTCCTTTTAATCTACAAGTATGCCTTCTGTATGCCTCTATTGATGTATGTAAGCAATGAGCAACATAAACGTTGAAAAAATAATATATTTCAAGTCCGGTTTAGTCTAAAACTCAATATGTATTGATTCACTGCCAGCTATCGATTTGTAAAGTGAATCCAAGAAATCTGCAACTTCACTCAAATATTTGGCTTTAGAATTTTTCTCTAAATCTCCACAGCTGTTTCATTCCTCCATGTTGTCGTGCTTTGTCTATCTGTGCCTTTTCTTTCTTTCTCAGGTATTCTCTCTCTCATCTGCTTTACTAACTGCCCGTGAGGTTCCTGGTGTTTCACATAAACACATATTTTTCTTTGTCGCTTCTGCCTTCACCAAACCTGTCTCTCTAAAGCACCCAAAGGCCCCATGGACACACACCTGTTCCTTGTCTGTTGCCTCACTCTTGACTCTTGACTTTCTTTTTTTCTCAACTTTTGTGTCCCTCACTGGCACAAACTGTCAACTCTTAAATACTTTTTGGGTGGCCTAACTTTTAATCTGTGAACTATCTGCATGAAGGCTCTGTCTGTTCTAGGGGAATACACTGTTTTGCGCTGCTACTGTGATAGTGAGAGAGTTAACGCTTGCCCTCCCTGAGGCCTGAAAGGTTTTTAAAGGACCTCTCGCCGCCATGCAGTGCAATGCCTGCATTACCCACGCTGCTTTGCAGGCCACACCCGTTTCAAACCAGACGCAAACGTCCGCAGTCCCAGCACAGCAAGGCTCCTCTGATGTTCTGGTTACTCGTTGTCATAGATATGCCAGCCCCCCTCGTTGCCATGGCACCCTGAACCAGGAGGACAGCTTCTGGTCCCAGGCCCTGCAGGACCTAGAGACCTGCGGCCAATCAGAGATACTCAGGGAGCTGGAGGTAGGCTACATCTCCCTCCATCTGTTCCAATCTGCTACTAAATGAAGCAATGCAAAAGTCTGATTGTCTAGACAGTCCAGACACCCGCTACCACCTTTTCTATTCAGTCAAGCTGTGTGTACATAGGAACGTGCGTGCAGTATATTAAGTTATTTCCTTCACATGCCTATAATTTAACAATCCTGTTGTCTTCTCCCAGGCGTCCATGACAGGCAGCACTCTTAGCCTGTATCTGGAGGAGACCAAGTCCCAGGAAGACTCAATGCTACAGAGCAGAATCAGTCCTGTGAAGAGGGGTCCCATCCATAACGAGCTCAAGACCAAAGGCAACCTGCAGAGGTCCAACAGGACCAGGGACACACCCCCCAGAGGGAGAGTAGAGGCCCAGGAGACCACTTCCCCTACAGCCCTGGAACTACTGAAGGTATATAGCAGGATGGGAAGGGGCATCTCAATTCAGTTCATTTAGAAAGTGCATTAAAGTTCCTATTCATGGACTGAAAAATGATTGGAATTTCAGTTCACTTCATGAATTCACTAACTTGAAATGCGAACTGATGTCAACCCTGGTCCATGGGGAATGATGTGGAGTGATTTCCAATCCAATCCAGGCTTAAAGCATGACTAGCTACCATATAATCGACAACCCTGTAAAGGTATTGATCAGTGAACTGTAGCCTGACCCTACTCTACATTTAAGTGATAATGCCCAAGAAGCTGGTATTTTGAGGATATATTGGCATGGGTGTTGTTAGGCCCGAGACGAAGTCGATATATCTACCAAACACCCGCTTCAAGGGCATTATCACTTTTATACAACGGGTTACCAACGTATTCAAATAACGATTGACATATTTTCATTAAAAAATGTTATTTTGATTAATTTATTCATACTATTTCATCCTTCCACAAGATATAGTCCCGACACAAATCTAGGGTTGCTACCCAAGCCGGCTGGTCGTTCGTTCTATCGGTTCGGTTGCCAGAGACGCGACCCAGTCGTTCAGTCTTTTTGATCTGTTTCTATGGACGCGACCCAGTCGTTCAGTCTTTTTGATCTGTTTCTATGGACGCGACCCAGTCTTTCAGTCTTTTTGATCTGTTTCTATGGACGCGACCCAGTCGTTCAGTCTTTTTGATCTGTTTCTATGGACGCGACCCAGTCGTTCAGTCTTTTTGATCTGTTTCTATGGACGCGACCCAGTCGTTCAGTCTTTTTGATCTGTCTCTATGGACGCGACCCAGTCGTTCAGTCTTTTTGATCTGTTTCTATGGACGCGACCCAGTCTTTCAGTCTTTTTGATCTGTTTCTATGGACGCGACCCAGTCGTTCAGTCTTTTTGATCTGTTTCTATGGACGCGACCCAGTCGTTCAGTCTTTTTGATCTGTTTCTATGGACGCGACCCAGTCGTTCAGTCTTTTTGATCTGTTTCTATGGACGCGACCCAGTCTTTCAGTCTTTTGATCTGTTTCTATGGACGCGACCCAGTCGTTCAGTCTTTTTGATCTGTTTCTATGGACGCGACCCAGTCGTTCAGTCTTTTTGATCTGTTTCTATGGTCGCGACCCAGTCGTTCAGTCTTTTTGATCTGTTTCTATGGACGCGACCCAGTCTTTCAGTCTTTTTGATCTGTTTCTATGTTTCTGTTTCTATATGATCAGTCTTTTTGATCTGTTTCTATGGACGCGACCCAGTCGTTCAGTCTTTTTGATCTGTTTCTATGGACGCGACCCAGTCTTTCAGTCTTTTTGATCTGTTTCTATGGACGCGACCCAGTCGTTCAGTCTTTTTGATCTGTTTCTATGGACGCGACCCAGTCGTTCCATTGCCATAGTGGCTCGCAACGTTCTTATCCCTTGCTTGCTAACTAGCCAACCCACGGCTAATTTACAGTCATGTCAAACAGTGCAGCCAGAATAACAACAGTAGCTGCATTTGCATTTGTTTAAGCTGTTTTCTAGTGACATTTATTTGGATACATCCATAACAATGAGCTAATGAGGCGTGATTTCGGCTGGTATAGAAAATGTGCTCTCTCGTCAGGACACTGTTGTTCAGAGGAGGTAGCCAACAGCACAGCTACAGTAACACAATCACTTCAAACTGAAGCTGGAAAGACTGCAAACTAGCTGCACTTTGTTTCATTTGACCTTATTTCAATGTACCTTATTTCTTTGTATATATCCATAAAAATGATGCCAGCTGATTCATGATTTTGAACGGCTGAGAAACGCTGCCTGTCTCTCGTCCTGACTCCCGACAAGTTCATTACTATGTGACAGCTGGAGATCGAATTTCAATATTGAAACAATGTTGCAAATGTCGGAGAGACAGACAGCAAGGTTTTTCAAATCTCCGTTGTTGAAAACGAAATGTTAGTCTAAAAGAAATGTGAGATAATGTCCAGATGCTTTTTATAGTGGAGATCAAGTTTATAAATTACTTGTGGAATAGACACAAGCTGGAATGGGGTTTTAATTTTTTTTTTTTTTTTTTTTTTTAACCAATCAGCCTTCAGGATTAGAACCACCCGTTGTGTAATATGGTACAAACAGCAGTCTCCAGGGAGAACATGCCTGTTGGGTTCAATTAATATCTTACCCTGAGCCTCACCCTTCACTAACTGAACTGCACGCTACCCTGCCCATCACTGGAGTGTAACTGGACTCGGTGAATGGCAGGCCAGTCAGGACTTGTAGTGTGTGGGATAATAGATAACAAACATATAACACTGCACACTGAGCCTGCTCATTATAATGTAGTGCACTAGCTCCTGGTGTTGTGAGCCCTATTGTCCCCTCGCCACATCCCGTGACCCCACTACATGTACAGTAGAAGTCTGTTCTATTGTGCTGCAGTGTACTGTTGGTTTAGGCAGTGGGGTTGAATGAGGGCACAAGCACTTAGTAACTGAATCTGACCCCACTCTTAAAAAACAAACATTCATTGCAGATTGAGTCTGCTGAGGGGAGGACGGCTCATAATAATTGCTGGAACGGAGCAAATGGAATGGCATCAAGCCCAAGGACACCATGTGTTCGCTGTATTTGATACCATTCCACCAATTCCGCTCCAGCCATTACCCCAAGCCCGTCCTCCCCAATTAAGGTGCTACCAACCTCCTGTGATTGAATGACTGTTGATATTGGTATAATTACCTCTGACAGCCAACCTGTTTGGACGCAGTTCCATAGCTAATCTGCATAATTTACATTGCAAAACCATATCATAACTCACTTAGCCGGTGGAGATGTGTGACCTGTAAAGCCCAATTCCCATGACTTCTGCAAGAATGGCATTGCGCCGAGCAAGCCATTGTTTTTCAATGGAGGAGGCGTTGCGTTCAGCAAGAGCGTTGTGGCGAGCTAGGCCCTTTGGGGTCAGCGCCATTACACTCAGAGTTTATGTAAATTTACACCCCGCACTGTGTCGGACCCAACAGAGAGCTTGGCGACTTGCACGGGTCAAGTGAATGTGCCTTACTGTCTGTCCTATAGGTGACACTGAGGAAGGACCCAGACTGTGGAGACTTTGGCTTCAGTGTGTCAGACGGCCTCCTGGAGAAAGGCATCTATGTCAACATGATCCGACCAGATGGCCCTGCCAACCAGGCCGGGTTGAAACCCTACGACCGCATTCTGCAGGTACACATCTTTGTTCAACTAACATTTTGAATTAATTGTTTTATTAATACTGTACCTCTTTGTTATGTTGAACTGACCGCTCCTGTCCCAGGTGAACAGAGCAAGGACCAGAGACTTTGACTGCTGCCTGACCGTTCCTCTCATCACTGAAGCAGGAGACAGCTTGGTCCTGGTCATCAGCAGAAACTCCCTGGCACAGGCAGATAATGGGCCACCTCTGGACTGTGAGGACCCCTCTGACTCCCTGTTCAGCTTCCTACATTACAGTACCAATAGTATCGCCCTGTGAAAAAGGTCCCGGGGGGAGGTTATGGATAATAGCACGTTAAAATGGTGTTACACATTATACCATGTGACACGTAGGCACTGCACGTCACACACACTGGTTTTGTTTTGTCATATCTCTTGTACACACACACAGAATCACATTCGCACGTGCGAATACATGTGTATGTGAATAAACACACAGACACACTCTGTCAGCAACTAATTCACACTCCCACACACATGCATTCACCGTGACCAGTGTTAGTCAGTGTATTCATGTGATGTAGAGCAGAGGACGTTCAGTCAGGCTTCTGGGGCTGTTCAGGCAAAACCACATGTAGTTACATAACAGCTTCAGACTCATCCTGGATGAGAACACTAGCCTTGCTCAGCTCTGCAGAAATCCCAGAGAAACATAAACACACACTTCCCTCTCAGAGAAGGTGCGTTCGGGACACAGCACCACCACAGCGTTTTGTTTTTGTTCTTAAAAAAATTAAGTGAAATGTGTGCAATTGTGACCCTCTGTGACCTCTTGCTGGGGAATGGTGGAGTTGCACGTACACACACACTTGACACACGAACGTGCGCCCATGCGGGGTGTTCGAGGAGTCCAGGCATGCTGTGCTGGACTATTATTTGAGCCATGTCTTGGCTGGCTGCCCTCTCCTTCCCTTCAGCCCGGCCTGGCCATCCAGCACCCCACACTGTTAGCGCCACAAATTACCGTAGATAGAATGCTAAGCTGGCATTCACTGTTACTTGCCATGTACTGCAAACATTTCTATTTTAGGTACCTCACTCTCTATCCTAAAGTCTAAAATGTTTGTGAAAATGTATTTGGGTCCAAGTTTTATGGCCGTCATGTGAAGGACAAATACTTACCAAGGCCTTTTTTATCACAGCTTCATTGCTCAGAACAAAAGTTGCAGAATGTTTCTTTCTCTCGTTACATTTCTCACACCGTGTTATTAGCTACTGGATAGACTGGGCAGACATTTGTCATTCATTACTTTTTGGGATCAGCATTTTTTGTTTGAAGGTTCTTGTCAATGGTTTTATGCTATCAAGTTCACTTTATTTCTGAAACCAAACCACACACTGTTTTTGCTTGTATGCACTAGTAGGTCACCTAAATCAGATCCATGCACTAGATTGACATGCTTTATCACTCAAGATTTAAATGTATTATACAACTAATGGTGATACTGTCACAATCTTTGTTTTGAAAAGCTTTGTCACACACTCTGAAGGAGTGTTCCTTGTCATTAAAACATAGTATTCTGATTCTGTTCCGGGAGCTCACGTTTCTCCTACACCTCTTTAAAATGTTACCCTCAATATCAGCATCTCTTGTGAGGCCAGGCGTTTTTACTGACTAGAAAACCTCATGGCCGTAGTCCTATACAAACATGTTTCAGAAGGCACTACACCAGAGATACTTACAGTACAGTACCAACTCTCAGGAGTACAGAGTGGTTTCCCCACAAAAAACATCATAAGTGAATCACATCCCCTGCCAAATGTGGAATGAAATACCTTTCAATTGAGATGATGAATGATTTCGTTTGAACCTTTTAAAGACATTTTAATGTATCTGTTGAGGTTTAGGCCTCAACTCTCCATAGGGTATGGACTTGGATTAGAGAGTATTTTCCCCAGCTTCCATGCCTGTTTCTCCCTCCCATGTTAGTAAGCATGGTAAACATGAAGCTATAGGATTTAATGTCCCACCCAGTAGAAAGCTTGCATTATTCACAAGGGGGAATTTTAGAGCTTTTCTGTGCTGAACAATTGCCATCTCTGTCCTGCTAAGTAAGACAGAACCTTCACTATAGCTGTTCCCGTTTTATCATGACATTATATGTTTTTATAAAGCTCTTACGTAACACGTCTCGTCCTGGCCTGCTTACCAAGTTGCCTCAGTGGAAATAAGATTTGTTTCATGTCATGTAATGGCTGGGGAAGAGATGTGAGACTGCAGAGTCATGCTGTCCCATTCAGGGCTCAACTCACTGCTTTTTAATCCTCAGAAAGGAAACACGTTTTAAGATTGTTTTTATGTTGCTCTCAAACTGTCATACAACATCAAATGTCCCATTTGATACAGAGGCCTATTTTTGGTTCTATTCATTTTATTTGAGGTGGTTCTGAATATTATTCAGTAAAGTCTGTACAACATGGTCTCCCTTCCTAAGTACAGTGTTTTTATTTGAACTGATATTCTGCATGTGTGGTTTTGTATGTAAGATGTGACTGAGTGCAGTATCTGTTCTCTGTACAGTTCTTCTGTTTACATTGTCCCCAGCTGCATCCAAGCATAGATATTTAAGTGGGGGGTCTGAAGGAAATTGGTTTGTAAGATGTTATTGGATTCTTTGGTGAGAGATGTATTTCCTGCTTTTTATGAAAATAAAGATATGAGGAATGGAGTGTCTGTTTTTTCTTTCTTGAATTCTTCTATGAGAGCCATTATCTTTGCTAGGTCTATATTTGGATATTAAGCGAAGGAAGGTTTACAGAAAGAACATTCCTGAAACAATTAGTTAAATCATGATTTCATGCCTATTTCTACCAAGAACGACCTTGTTCCAGCCAGGTTTGGCCAGCCTCTCCTAACAGTGTTTGTGCCAGGTAACAAGCTGATAGTAAATCTACAATGGTCTCAGTCCCGCCACACTCACTTCTCTGTAGATGTGACTGTCACGTCTTTGTGGGAGAGGTGTCAACATGGTTTCCACTTGCCTAGAAGGGACACCTAGGATCATTTACCAGAAATGTCAATGCAGGGTTGTCAAACTAATGGATTATATCATATTTCCTCGCTGTTAAAATTTGCAAAAAGTAGTCCTCTATCCATCGACTTTAACATTTTCGATGCTCCCTGACTTTCTTGATTTTGTTTCGATGACTGTTAGCAAGCTGGATAGAGTGAAGAGACTATATGGGTCCGTTATCATTTCTACAAAGTAGATATTTTTTTTACTGAGCACCCGCGGGACGGATTGAAAAGGCTGTATCTTTGACATCCCTGTGTCAATGGAAGGCCGAAGCAAGAGGGCAAAGGAGGACTGAAGTTCAAATAATTATAGTTGGCTATTTTGGGGGTGGAGTGCAAGTTGTATTGTGATTCATTGAAGCAGCACTTGCTCAACAAAACAGTATTGATAAGGTGACGCTACATTCCTTTCAGTATTAATCAGGTATTAGATTACTCAAGGTTACTCATCACGTCCATAGTGCACTGAACAAATTCCACTAAACGCACATGTTTCTGGCACTGGTGACAGGGTCAGAGTTTTCCCCAACACTAAAGGGATTTCTCAACTGTTCAATGCCTCTGTCTGCCATTCCAACGTGTCACCTTATACCTTTGAGGTGACGCTTAATGCCCATTTTGGCTTACACTAGATAGATTAAACTAATGGAGGCACATTTCAATAGGCATGACATCTCTGCTTCTAATCTGTTGGAAGTTAAAGATGCACTAAACAGAAATGGTAATAGTTCGCCTAATATACAAGCAAGTATAGTGCTGAGTCATTGTACCATCTAAACCACTGTGAAATATATTTTCCATAACCAAAAATATTGTATTTTCAGCTGTTTGAAGCTGGTGTACAAAACCGAAAGTAAAAGATGCCAAAAACATACTTAAGGACGCGAAGCATAGAAATAGCGCACATAGAACAGATCTACCGCTTCGTAGACTTGCTTTCAATGAGAATGACATATCTGTAACACATTTCTATGTGAATTTGGTTGGGTCGCCCAAAAAGTTACATATTGCAGCTTTAAGTAACTCAGAGTGAAATGTATGGGATGTGTGTGGTCATTTTGATGGGGTGTGTGATTACAGGAAAAAGTCTGTTCAAATTTGGGCGTCAGCAGTATGGGCAATAGTATTTTTATTCACTCTGTAATTGCTAAAATGTTATATTAGTCTGCTCTTCACACCAACATTATTTAGATAATTACACAAGCTACACTTTTATTGTGTGGTTATTTAAGCCTCCTTATTTTAATGCACTTGTTTTAAGTCACTGTCAATATGTAAATGTCGGGTATACTATGAATGTAGAAAATATCTTGCATCCTCATGTTGGAAGTGAATGTGTGTAGTCACATGAAAATATATTACAGTTTACTATAGAGTACTACATTATTTACTATAGAATTCTGTGGTATACTGTAGAATACTATACTACACACTGTCGTATCCCTCGATCATGTGTAGTACTTACTGTATAATTTTGTAGTAAACTGTAGAATACTATAGTAAATACTGCAGTAATGTCTGCGAAAACACGGTAGTCCACAAAACACTACAGTTTTTTAACTATAGTAAATACTACAGTATTTAATTTTCATATACCCTGCCCATTCCCCTCCCCTATATCCCAATTTGGCCAACCATACATGCCAAGTATAGACCATATAATGTGTTCCCTACAGGTTATAGAAAAGAGCAGCTCTTAACTATCCATCTCAGTCCTACCTACCTACAGGTTATGGAAAATGTGCTATTTTAGTATTTCTCCAGTAGGTTTCCTCAAGGAGAAATCCTCCACTTCTATGTCAAAGATAATAAAACCAAAAAATGATAGTAAATACTACAGTGATGTCCACAAAAACACTACAGTAAATACCACAGTATACTGCATTCAGCAAAAACACTACAGTATATACTACAGTATACTACAATCTGCAAAAACACCACATTAATTACAATAGTATATAGTCGTTTTTTTTGCTACAGTATTTATACTATAGTCAACTGTAAATTCTACAGTATACTACGGTAAATACTACAGTGTTCACTGTAGTGTTTTTGCTAACTTTAGTCTACAGTAAAGTCCACAAACACACTACAGTGAATACTAGAGTATTTATACCATAATATGCTATAGTATTTTTTCATGTGGGGTGTTTTCACACTGTAGCTGTCTGTATGAGGAAGAAGCAGACCAGTTGGCCCCAATATGCACTTACAGAACAAATGAATAATTCACTCCAAGACGTGTAAATAAAAATATGTTTATTTTCAATCTAGGAAGAGATGATGCAAGGTGCATCTCAAAGGGGGATGGATGTTAGACAAAAATACTTTGGTACACTTGATTTTCCAACAGGTGTTTATTTTATTACATTCTGGACAACACATTTTGTTGACCAAGCACTGTACTATGGATGTTCATGTACATGCTTTGGGTTAAGGAATCTCATTTTAACTTTAGACATTCATATTTTGTATGTTGGTCACATATCATGTTTAATATTTTTACATCTGTTTTCAAACTGAAATAATGTGAGTGCTAAAGGCCATTTATTTGATGAATATTGCACACTGCAAATTTCATTCAGGCTCATAACATTTAACATTAAAATATGAATTGCTGACTGTATTCAGAAGAAATAGATAATCAGTGACAGTGTTCATATGCTGTACAGTATAAAATGGTTAATACAAAAAGGCATACGTGATTCACAAACAAGTAAATTACTAAAATACAATTGAGTCTGGTGGTAGTTTCGTATGATACAGATATTTATTGACCATCACTGCTATTAAAATGAGCGCACTGGAGAAAAAACAATTATTTCAAATTTTTTGAAAAATCATTTTGTTAAGGTTACATTTTTTGCTCCAATTAAATGATGGTTCTTACAGCTCTCACAGGTTTGGTCATAGAGAGACAGAATGTTGTATGGCAATGTTCCACCTTTATTTTTGTTTTTTATATTTACAGCAAGTGAGTGAGAGTATATAATGCTCATGTTTGAATAGATAGATATCAAAGTGAACAATATAAAAAAGGTTTGAAGCTATATACCTTTTCTTTTTAAATTTACGTTGCAAATGTAACTGCAGGTTCTTGTGAAAATTTTCATAACAGATCACTACAGTAAAGGTGAAACTCAATGTATAAAGTGCAAAGAGAGGTTTCAATAAATGCACTGAGACTGACTGTCTTAGGCAATGTACAAATACTCTTAAAATGCTTCTTCCCTTTTCTCCTTAACTTCCTCCTAAGGATCCTTCCGGGAACATTTTGTACAGTATTTGGGCAGGGTCATTGTAACCTTAAGGATGTACGTATGAACTACTATATCTACACTGCATGTTACATTTACATTTTAGTAATTTAGCAGACGGTCTTATCCAGAGTGACTTACAGGAGCAATTAGGGTCAAGTGCCTTGCTCAAGGGCACGTTGAGAGATTTTTCACCTAGTCAGCTCAGGGATTCGAACCAACGACCTTTCGGTTAATGGCCCAACGCTCATTCAGCCTAGGTGGTGTGGACGTCTACTCTACCAGCAGGTGTGAGTGGCTGGCATCCGCTGCTAGTGCATCTCACAACAAACGACGGCGACAACAGATCTCAAATGACCTCAGACAATGATACTGCCACAATAATGTGAGGATATTATCTTAATAGTTTGCTACCTAACATGTTACACGGTTAGTTACACGTTCAGTTTACTGTATTTGTGTTGAGTGAAAATTCTCCACAATCAACAGAAAGGTAGTTAACATAGAACATGTTGTTCTATCTCAAAATACTGCCTAAACTGAGATCGCCACCCACTACAGCAACAACGGTAACAACAACAATACGATTTTTTTAAATTACCAAGATAAAAAACAACAACCCAACAACAATATATATATATACAGTATATAACTCTCTTCATCATCATCATCATCATAGAAACCAAACCAGAATATTCCTAGTGCGGATATATAGAACAATTTAAACCTGGTTCTACCACTATCAAAGTTAGCAAATATATGATAATAACATAGACAGCACGCCAATCAGTATTTCCTCTCACAGAGAGTGCTCACATCATCGTTTCTACAATGGTGTGGGTGGGCTTGATCAGGATGTTGTTCCCATTGGGGTTCAGAGGCTGGGTCAGCTCGCTGCCCTTCACACTGTACTCTTTGGGGCGAGAACTCGCACCTCCCTTTACTGGGGCAGCCACTGCCTTAATCCTCTGTGGGTTGGAGAGGAGAATGTCATATGACCCACATGACATGAAAATGATGCAATGATAAAAAGCCACTTTGTATAAATCCTTGTATCATGCCATGAAATCACATGACATGGTATGCTGTATCATGTAGACGGCTTATATCATGTGTGCCATATCATACAAGTTATGCAATTGCATACTGAATGCCATTACCACAATTCTGCACTCCCTTTCAGGCAGTGTTTGTATTCATACAACTAGGAGTTCGGACATCTAGGTTATCTAGCATCATCTTTTGTGTTTGCGTACCTCTATGAGCGGTCCGTCGGACTGGAGGATCTTGATGACCATTACCATGGGGATGCAGATCATGGAGGCCAGGGCCAGAGACCAGCCCAGGCCGATAGACCAGTCTGGGTACTCATACACCTTGTTATAGGTCAGGGGCTTGTACTTCACCAATGAGAAGATAAAGCAACCCTGGGAACAACAACAAGAAAAATGGTTTATCACTTATTTCACAGTACATCTTCACTCTGATCCAAGAGGTTCACAACAGTGTTGGGCACTTGAACACTTTGTAACAGTGGAAGGCTGTTGAACACACAGTAACAGTGTTGGGCTGTTGAATACTCACTGCACAGAGGACGGGAGTGATAAAGGTCCAGCTCCATTTCATCCACGGGTTAGGTCGGTAGCCAATCATGTCTTCAATCGCATCATAGAAATTATCAGCGCCTGTCAACAATACAGAAGAACAGACTTGTTTGAGACACGCTCCTAGTCTCCTATACATTAAAGTTAACCATCATATAAGACCTGTGCATTTTCTCAAGGTAAAACATCAGGGTGACATCTCACAATCAACTATAAACAGAATCAGTATCTCTTCATCTCTAGACCATGAAAAGAGCTACAGTACAGGGTGTGGTGCCATCATAGCCTCTATAAACACCCTCATCTACCTACTGGCTGTTCCATGAAGGCATATGGCATGAACAATCTCTCTCTAGCTTACTGTTAAACATTACAAAATGAGGAACAGGTTCCGCTCAACAATAAGAGACAACCTCTGTTATGGCCTATGTGCAATTGCATCTTAAAACGATTATCTACAAAACCAGCATGCTTGCTCTCTTAATAATAGCAACGGCTATCACAGCGCTACTAAAAACACCTCTAGAAAAGGCATTTGGGTTGCTGTGCTCCTGTTCACCTCCTCATTATAAAGGTCACTGTGCGGAGGTGGCATAGTTCTTAATAATTTGTCTTCAATAGAAGCCAATGGAAGCCAATGGGTTACGCGTGGAAGCCAATTCAAGTGATTTACTTTAAGCGTGAAAAGGAAGAGCAAGGGTATTGTTTACCACACGCCAGGTCATAACTCATGCATTGTTGTTGTTGTTGTTGCTGCTGTTTAACCCTTTAAAAACGGAATATTAACGTTTGTTTCCTAAATGTAGGCTACACACTTGATTTGGCAAAAAGGGCACAAACTTACCATAAACCCAGGCTACAGCAATACATTCAAAGAATGCAACCCACAAAAGGCACACACCACTGGCTGCATAGTAGTCAAAGAGTTGAAAGACATACATGCCACCCTGAAAAGAATGAAGATAGCAAAAGTTAGTTTCCTGAAAGAGGGAGAGAGAGAAATGTGGTTGGACATGTGAAGGAAAAAGTGGAGGAGGTTGATACATAAGAATGCTGACACTGGGCCAATGAAAGGAGAGTTCAACAGGTGGTGAGATGTCAGTGAAGTAAAGTTAACTGCTAACTGGAAAATTACATTCCAAATTGTTCCATTCATGATGCCAAACACACAGGATGTGCTTTGAGAGCTCGGAAGTAGAAACCCCATATTTGGTTGCAAAAGTGTGACAACGGCAAAGCATGTGGAAAAAGTAATGTGATGTTATCTATCTTTGTCACGAATTCTGCCGAGGCTGCCTCCCCTCCTTATTCGGGCAGGCTTCGGCGTTCGTCGTCACCGGAGTACTAACCACTGCCGCCCCAATCATCATATCAATTGTCTTGTCAATCACACACACCTGGTTCTTATCCCCTCATTAGTCTGTGTATAAGTGTTCCCTCTGCCCCCTTGTCCTGGTGGGTGATTGTTTGTTGTGGAGGTTAGTAGCTCGGTAGAGCGCTTGTATTTGGTATCGACGGGAGTATTTTTCCCGTTTGCCTTGTATTTTCCAGTGCACCTGTTTTGTGCCCTTGAGTGTGTTTGACGCATTTCTGCGTAAACCTGTATTTTTCGGATTAAAGCCTGTTTCTGTGATTTACCGTCCTGCGCCTGACTCCTTCAACACCACCTTATCACATTCTTGTACGCTAACCTGAATTGCAATGATAGAATCGCAAGGTGTTTTATATACAGTCAGGTCCATGATTATTGGCACTCTTGATAAAGATGAGCAAAAAATATAATAATAAATAATACAAATATTGAGCTATATTGTACAGTATTGCTCAATAAAATGGGGAAATTATATTATTTTATACTAATACAGTTGTTCAGAGAAACAAGTAAGCACCACTGTTTTCAATACTCTAGAACCCTCGCCTTGGTAGGATAACGACACTAAGATTATTTTCTTAATGCTTGTTAAACAAAATCTCTTTCTCTGAGCAATTGTATTAGTGTAAAATAATATTATTTGCACTTATTTTTTTGCATACAATATAACTCAGTATTTGTATAATTTTTTTTATACAGTATTTTCTCTTAATCTTTATCCAGGGTGACAATAATTATGGACCTGACTGTAAATGCCTATATTGAAGTGCTGTTGCTGTAGGTGAACTTACTTTCATTACAATGGTCCCAGAAGTGATAGTATGTCAAGGTCTAATACACCTTAAATGTAAGGTAAGAACAACATGTAGTGCATAAAGTTGTTGTTATTAGTATTATTATATATTTTTTTTTAGGGGGTAGATCAGCTTTAATATTGCAGATAGATTGTAACTGCCGTCAATGTAATTGTCTGCATCACTTCCAATCCCCCATATGTTTTTTTTTCAACAAAAAAAAATTCTCGCATATACAGTGAGGAGAACAAGTATTTGATACACTGCCGATTTTGCAGGTTTTCCTACTTACAAAGCATGTTGAGGTCTGTAATTTTTGATCATAGGTACACTTCAACTGTGAGAGACGGAATCTAAAACAAAAATCCAGAAAATCACATTGTATGATTTTTAAGTAATTAATTTGCATTTTATTGCATGACATAAGTATTTGATCACCTACCAACCAGTAAGAATTCCGGCTCTCACAAACCTGTTAGTTTTTCTTTAAGAAGCCCTCCTGTTCTCCACTCATTACCTGTATTAACTGCACCTGTTTGAACTTGTTACCTGTATAAAAGACACCTGTCCACACACTCAATCAAACAGACTCCAACCTCTCCACAATGGCCAAGACCAGAGAGATGTGTAAGGACATCAGGGATACAATTGTAGACCTGCACAAGGCTGGGATGGGCTACAGGACAATAGGCAAGCAGCTTGGTGAGAATGCAACAACTGTTGGCGCAATTATTAGAAAAAGGAAGAAGTTCAAGATGACGGTCAATCACCCTCGGTCTGGGGCTCCATGCAAGATCTCACCTCATGGGGCATCAATGATCATGAGGAAGGTGAGGGATCAGCCCAGAACTACACGGCAGGACCTGGTCAATGACCTGAAGAGAGCTGGGACCACAGTCTCAAAGAAAACCATTAGTAACACACTACGCCGTCATGGATTAAAATCCTGCAGTGCACGCAAGGTCCCCCTGCTCAAGCCAGCGCATGTCCGTCTGAAGTTTGCCAATGACCATCTGGATGATCCAGAGGAGGAATGGGAGAAGGTCATGTGGTCTGATGAGACAAAAATAGAGCTTTTTGGCCTAAACTCCACTCGCCGTGTTTGGAGGAAGAAGAAGGATAAGTACAACCCCAAGAACACCATCCCAACCGTGAAGCATGGAGGTGGAAACATCATTCTTTGGGGATGCTTTTCTGCAAAGGGGACAGGATGACTGCACCGTATTGAGGGGAGGATGGATGGGGCCATGTATCGCGAGATCTTGGCCAACAACCTCCTTCCCTCAGTAAGAGCATTGAAGATGGGTCGTGGCTGGGTCTTCCAGCATGACAACGACGTGAAACACACAGCCAGGGCAACTAAGGAGTGGCTCCGTAAGAAGCATCTCAAGGTCCTGAACCCAATAGAAAATCTTTGGAGGGAGCTGAAAGTCCGTATTGCCCAGCGAAAGCCCCGAAACCTGAAGGATCTTGAGAAGGTCTGTATGGAGGAGTGGGCCAAAATCCCTGCTGCAGTGTGTGCAAACCTGGTCAAGACCTACAGGAAACGTATGATCTCTGTAATTGCAAACAAAGGTTTATGTACCAAATATTAAGTTCTGATTTTCTGATGTATCAAATACTTATGTCATGCAATAAAATGCAAATGAATTACTTAAAAATCATACAATGTGATTTTCTGGATTTTCCGTCTCTCACAGTTGAAGTGTACCTATGATAAAAATTACAGACCTCTACATGCTTTGTAAGTAGGAAAACCTGCAAAATCGGCAGTGTATCAAATATTTGTTCTCCCCACTATATATATATATATATATATATATATATATATATATATATATATATATATATATATATATATATATATATACACATACATACACATATATATATATATACACATACATACACATATACATAGATATCCTTTAAAAATATATATATTTCCCTTTATTACTTTCCAACCCCACCATCCCTCCCTAATTGGAGTAAACTAGTGAACAACAATGCTTAGGCCTCTACTTCATGCTTGTACATACTATATACATTTTAATTGTAATTATATTTTGTTTGTTTTTACTCCTGAACTTCCTCCGATCATTTTCATGATGTCCATCTGGTATGCTTCTATATGCCATATCTTTCTAACTGTGCTCTCTCACAAAAGCTCACAATATATAACCTATATACTTATTATGGACACAGCATGTATTACACTAGTTATCTTGTTGTTATTAGTCCCATCCTTCAGCTCCATTCAACACCTCCCATCTATCTCTTAACACCATCCATATTGGATTTCTATTTGCCATATACAGTGGGGAAAAAAGTATATAGTCAGCCACCAATTGTGCAAGTTCTCCCACTTAAAAAGATGAGAGAGGCCTGTAATTTTCATCATAGGTACACGTCAACTATGACAGACAAAATGAGATTTTTTTTCTCCAGAAAATCACATTGTAGGATTTTTAATGAATTTATTTGCAAATTATGGTGGAAAATAAATATTTGGTCAGTAACAAAAGTTTCTCAATACTTTGTTATATACCGTTTGTTGGCAATGACACAGGTCAAACGTTTTCTGTAAGTCTTCACAATGTTTTCACACACTGTTGCTGGTATTTTGGCCCATTCCTCCATGCAGATCTCCTCTAGAGCAGTGATGTTTTGGGGCTGTCGCTGGGCAACACAGACTTTTAACTCCCTCCAAAGATTTTCTATGGGGTTGAGATCTGGAGACTGGCTAGGCCACTCCAGGACCTTGAAATGCTTCTTACGAAGCCACTCCTTCGTTGCCCGGGCGGTGTGTTTGGGATCATTGTCATGCTGAAAGACCCAGCCACGTTTCATCTTCAATGCCCTTGCTGATGGAAGGAGGTTTTCACTCAAAATCTCACGATACATGGCCCCATTCATTCTTTCCTTTACACAGATCAGTCGTCCTGGTCCCTTTGCAGAAAAACAGCCCCAAAGCATAATGTTTCCACCCCCATGCTTCACAGTAGGTATGGTGTTCTTTGGATGCAACTCAGCATTCTTTGTCCTCCAAACACGACGAGTTGAGTTTTTACCAAAAAGTTATATTTTGGTTTCATCTGACCATATGACATTCTCCCAATCCTCTTCTGATCATCCAAATGCACTCTAGCAAACTTCAGACGGGCCTGGACATGTACTGGCTTAAGCAGGGGGGACACGTCTGGCACTGCAGGATTTGAGTCCCTGGCGGCGTAGTGTGTTACTGATGGTAGGCTTTGTTACTTTGGTCCCAGCTCTCTGCAGGTCATTAACTAGGTCCCCCCGTGTGGTTCTGGGATTTTTGCTCACCGTTCTTGTGATCATTTTGACCCCACGGGGTGAGATCTTGCGTGGAGCCCCAGATCGAGGGAGATTATCAGTAGTCTTGTATTTCTTCCATTTCCTAATAATTGCTCCCACAGTTGATTTCTTCAAACCAAGCTGCTTACCTATTGCAGAGCCAGAAATCTTGCTTGTTTGTAGGTGACCAAATACTCATTTTCCACCATAATTTGCAAATAAATTCATAAAAAATCCTACAATGTGATTTTCTGGATTTTTTTTCTTCTCAATTTGTCTGTCATAGTTGACGTGCACCTATGATGAAAATTACAGGCCTCTCTCATCTTTTTAAGTTGGAGAACTTGCACAATTGGTGGCTGACTAAATACTTTTTTCCCCACTGTATCTTATTTTCCATCATTATCAATTTATGTGTGTAATAACGGCGGCATTCATGCGTAGGATTTTAACCTATAACCCAAATTGCCATTGTATTACATTACATTTTTAACAAGCAACTACCACTTGAGAATCTTGAGGGGGCGGTTCAGAATCTTGAGGGGGCGGTGCTGCTCAAGTAGGTCTCTGACCGCATTTATTTCTCTGTTTAGGCTGCATATAGGCAATTCACAGCAGGTCCATAAAACAGATGGGAACTTCTCTTTGGTGTATGGGTCGCTCAGGTGCATAAAGTTACACTGAAGTGCTGTTGGTGTACTTACTTTCGTTACCATGGTAAGTCCCAGAAGATAGCTTATGCAACACATCACAGCTATAAAGATTTCACGGCGGTAACCCATACGTAGGACGGATGGATATAGATCCACCAGGGAGGTGATCTGTCCTTCCACTTCGACAAACTGGGGAGACAGAAAGAAAGCCATTAACCTTAGTATCCCACCAAAACGCTGATGGCCATTACCATTATAATTGGTATTGCTTTTAGGCCTTATTGCACAAACATGAATGCTAAATACATTATAAAGTAACAGCCTACACTCAGTGGCCAGATTATTAGGTACACCACCCCGTTCACAAAAATAGTTCACAGGTCCGGGGCTTGCTATGTAAAGCTGGCAGACAGGCATCGAGGCATTCAGTTACTGTTCGATTGAACGTTAGAATGGGCAACTTTGAGCGTGGTATGTTCGTCGGTGCCAGTATCTCAGAAATGGCCGGTCTCCTGGGCTTTTAACACACGACAGTGTCTAGGGTTTACTGACAATGGTGCTACAAACAAAAAACATCCAGTCAGCGGCAGTCCTGTGGGTGAAAACAGCTTGTTGATGAGAGGTCGAAGGAGAATGGCTAGAATCGTGCAAGCGGGCCAAAAACTGGCAAATAATGGCGCAGTACAACAGCGGTGTGCAGAACAGCAACTCGGAACGCACAACTCATTGGTTCTTGTCACGGATGGGCTATTGCAGCAGACGACCATACCGGGTTCCACTACTATCAGCTAAAAACAAAAAGATGCAACTCCAGTGGGCAAGCAATCACCAACACTGGACAATTGAGGAGTGGAAAAACATTGCCTGGTCCGACAAGTCCCAGTTCCTGTTGCATCATGCTGATGGCAGAGTCAGGATTTGGCGAAAACAGCATGAGTCCATGATCCCATCCTGCCTGGTGTCAATGGTACAGGCTGGTGGCGGTGGTGTAATGGTGTGGGGAATGTTTTCCTGGCACACATTAGGTCCCTTGATAGCAATTGAGCAACGTTTCCATTCCCCGGAGAATTCAGGCTGTTCTGGAGGCAAAGTGTGGACCGACCCGGTACAAGATGGGTGTACCTAATAAAATGCGTACTGAGCATATACCATATACACAGGTTCCAAATATGGAATAATGCCTCTATCCATGGCCTTCTTTTTCCTCCTCCTCAAATCACTGATAGAGAATGACTGCTGTCTCTGTTCTCTCTCTCTCTCTCTCTCTCTCTCTCTCTCTCTCTCTCTCTCTCTCTCTCTCTCTCTCTCTCTCTCTCTCTCTCTCTCTCTCTCTCTCTCTCTCTCTCTCTCTCTCTCTCTCTCTCTCTCTCTCTCTCTCTCTCTCTCTCTCTCTCTCTCTCTCTCTCTCTCTCTCTCTCCTCTCTCTCTCTCTCTCTCTCTCTCTCTCTCTCTCTCTCTCTCTCTCTCTCTCTCTCTCTCAGTTATAATGCCATTGGCTGAATAATTTAATAGGCAGTGCTGTTGTTTTCGTGGAAATGTATCTGGAGTCACACTTCTCTGATTTAGTGAAATATACTTTGTTATTCAGCATACACTGAAAGCATTTTTCAGTGTATTTGTTGTTTGGCTGAGATGTCATTGACCATCAGGAGGGCCGAGTTAGCAGAAAGTAAAATTACACTTGGAAGCAGGAAATGTGATAGTGAGAGAACTCCACTGATGCCTCCCTGGCCTTGCCTCCGTTCGTCTTAGTCAACACCTCGGGAGTCTGGGCTGCAGGGACACCTCAGAGGAAAGCTATAGGATTAAACTGTTTGGTTCTACCTATTAACTTATTATGTTTTCAGAGATTGATTTATTACTGGTTCACATACTTCTACATACTTCTACATCTTCTACGTTCAAGCCTTCAAGATGTAACAACTTATTTTCTTGTCTGGATTTTGTATCTTATTATAAGTTCACTGTAATGTCCAGAGTTCTCAACTGACATGGAAATGTATTGTAAATGTTATCTATTTATAGTCTGTATTTAATTTAAAGACTCTGAATTATTCATATCGCCTATACAACTAGAAATATACCATGTCACTAACATTTTCCAAAACTGAGATATATTGTATTGTTCTTCGTTTGAAGGGTACTAACTACTGTACTGGGGTCTTCAAAGGAAGTATACAAATAAAAAAGGTACTACACTGAACAAGTGTTGGTCCCATATTTCATGAGCTGAAATAAAAGATCCCCGAAATGTTCCATATGCACAAAAAGCTTATTTCTCTAAAGAATGTTGCACAAATTTGTTTACATCCCTGTTAGTGAGCATTTCTCCTTTGCTAAGATAATCCATCCACCTGACATGTGTGGCATATTAAGAAGCTGATTAAACAGCATGATCCGTACACAGGTGCACCTTGTGCTGGGGACAATAAAAGGCCACTCTAAAATGTGCAGTTTTGTCACACAACACAATGCCACAGATGTCTCAAGTTTTGAGGGAACATGTAATTGGCATGCTGACTGCAGGAATGTCCACCAGAGTTGTTGTCAGATAATTGAATGTTCATTTCTCTACCATAAGATGCCTAAAACATCGTTTTAGAGAATTTCGCAGTAATTCCAACCGGCCTCACAACAGCAGACCGTGTGGGCGAGCGGTTTGCTGATGTCAACGTTGTGAACAGAGTGCTCCATGAAGGCGGTGGGGTATATTATTGATTGCTAGAGCTGGAAACACATCAGATGGCTTCCACAACATGTGAACAATATCAGAAAAACGAATGGGATTGATAGACCAAACAACTAGAAATGGGCAGATGTTTTAGTAAGTGGTGTCAGGTGTAATCACGAAACGTTTCCAAGCGTCCATAAACATCTCCAAAGTGGCATATGTCTGTAAATTAGATAATTCAAGTGCTATTACATATTTGCAAACCCTAAATGCTATTTGTTCAGTATAAAAGCACAATTTCTACCATATCAACCTCACTAAAACATTGTTGTGGTGTTATGGGGTATCCAGGGTACATTCAAGTGTCATTTCAACCTCTCCAAAGTGTCAGAATGTGGTAATTGCACTGGTTTTGCACACTGGATGTGCCTAAAATTTCTACAACAACAACCTCTCTACAACATTGTGGTGGTGTCGGGGGACATACAGGGGATATGGATGCATGCAGTGCGCAAACAGGCATCATATTTCTGATGCGCAAAGATATAGTCACTCGGTGGACATTCGATGTTACCATTAAGTCATACATCATCAGATAACATTGGCAATAGGCTAGAGATTTGTTCCTACCAATCTAAGGATTAATTTGATACCTGTTTTCCTTATATGAACTGTAACTCAGTAAAATCTTTGAACTTGTTGCATGTTGCGTTTATATTTTTGTTCAGTTGAAGTCGGAAGTTTACATACACCTTAGCCAAATACATTTAAACTCAGTTTTTCACAATTCCTGACATAAAAAATTCCCTGTCTTAGGTCAGTTAGGATCACCACTTTATTTTAAGAATGTGAAATGTCAGAATAATAGTAGAGAGAATGATTTATTTCAACTTTTATTTCTTTCATCACATTCCCAGTGGGTCAGAAGTTTACATACACTCAATTAGTATTTGGTAGCAAAGCCTTGAAATTGTTTAACTTGTTTAACTTGGGTAAAACGTTTCGGGTAGCATTCCACAAGCTTCCCACAATAAGTTGGGTGAATTTTGGCCCATTCCTCCTGACAGAGCTGGTGTAACTGAGCCAGGTTTGTAGGCCTCCTTGCTCGCACACGCTTTTTCAGTTCTGCCAACACATTTTCTATAGGATTTAGGTCAGGGCTTTGTGATGGCCACTAAAATACCTTGACTTTGTTGTCCTTATGCCATTTTTCCACAACTTTGGAAGTATGCTTTGGGTCATTGTCCATTTGGAAGACCAATTTGCGACCAAACTTTAACTCCCTGACTGATGTCTTGAGATGTTGCTTCAATATATCCACATAATTTTCCTTCCTCATGATGCCGTCTATTTTGTGAAGTGCACCAGTCCCTCCTGCAGCAAAGCACCCCTATAGCATGATGCTGCCACCCCCATGCTTCACGGTTGGGATGGTGTTCTTGGGCTTGCAAGTTACCCCCTTTTTCCTCCAAACATAACGATGGTCATTATGGCCAAACAGTTCTATTTTTATTTAATCAGAGCAGACCAGAGGACATTTCTCCAAAAAGTACGATCTTTGTCCCCATGTGCAGTTGCAAACCGTAGTCTGGCTTTTTTATGGCAGTTTTGGAGCAGTGGCTTCTTCCTTGCTGAGCAGCCTTTCAGATTATGTCGATATAGGACTCGTTTTACTGTGGATATAGATACTTTTGTACGTCCAGCATCTTCATAAGGTCCTTTGCTGTTGTTCTGGGATTGATTTGCACTTTTCACACTAAAGTACGTTCATCTCTAGGAGACAGAACGCGTCTCCTTCCTGAGCGGTATGACGGCTGCGTGGTCCCATGGTGTTTATACTTGCGTACTATTGTTTGTACAGATGAACATGGTACCTTCAGGCGTTTGGAAATTGCTCCCTAGGATGAACCAGACTTGTGGAAGTCTACAGTTATTTTTCTGAGGTCTTGGCTGATTTCTTTAGACTTTCCCATGATGTCAAGAAAAGAGGCACTGAGTTTGAAGGTAGGCCTTGAAATACATCCACAGGTACAAATCCAATTGATTCAAAAGATGTCAATTAGCCTATCAGAAGCTTCTAAAGCCATGACATCATTTTCTGGAATTTTCCAAGCTGTTTAAAGGCACAGTCAACTTAGTGTATGTAAACTTCTGACCCACTGGAATTGTGATACAGTGAATCATAAGTGAAATAATCTGTCTGTAAACAATTGTTGGAAAAATGACGTGTCATGTACAAAGTAGATGTCCTAACCAACTGGCCTAAACTATAGTTTGTTAACAAGAAATTTGTGGAGTGGTTGAAAAACGAGTTTCAATGACTCCGACCTATGTGTATGTGAACTACCGACTTCAACTGTACTTTACACTACTGTATGTGTCCCTACTACCTATATATTTACATTGTAACTACATAGGCATAGTGTAATTACAATGTAGATACACTAACTACGTAGTGTAAGTACTTTGTAGATACATATTGTTACATGGTCCTTGAAACTAGAGACATGTACCAAGTACGGTATTACCAATATAAATGTATAGTAGTTATTGCTTTAGTACTGACCTGACTGTCGAGGCCCAGTAGCAGAAGCATGATGAAGAACAGAATGGCCCAGAACGTGGGCATGGGCATCATGGACACAGCCTTAGGGTAGGCAATGAAGGCCAGGCCAGGACCTAGATGGGGGAAAGAGAGGGCAGGGGGAGAGGGGGAGAAGAGAATGAACCAACCCATCTAATTTGAGCTTGGACGTTATGAGGGGGGAAAAACATTAAACTAAACACATTCAAATGATCTGAAATGGTAATTACATTTACGTCATTTAGCAGACGCTTTTATCCAGAGCGACTTACAAATTGCTGCATTCACCTTATAGCCAGTGGGATAACCACTTTACAATATATATATATATATTTTTTTGGGGTGGGGGGGTGGGGTAAGGGGGGGGGTAGAAGGATTACTTTATTCCATCCCAGGTATTCCTTCAAGAGGTGTTGTTACAGTTACAGTACTGGAAGAGACTAAGTGATACACCTTTTGGTATGTTATGTGTTTGTCTTATGTAAGGACTGGATAGGTGGAGGAACTATCCATTAAGTATCTGCTACCGGTCATATGCTGTGTGTGACTCTAGCATCCTGCATTAGTTTACTTGCTAAACAAATATTGTCAAAGCAGATAGAGGTTTGACCAAAAGCTAATTCAACAGGATTTCAAGGGCACTTGAACATATACAAAATGACAGCAAACTCAACTCAACAAACTATCATTAACTCTTGCAAATCCATCCAGGCAGAATAACACAATGAACTATCCTTATTATTTACTGCTATCCACAACCATGTAACCTTTTCGCATATATTACCTATTTTTCAAGTTAAACTTTTTCCAATAAATATGCATGAATTATAGCATTTAAGACAACCATTGATTTTCTTTCATTCCAATTGACATAAACACAGCAGACATAGCTATAACAGTCACAGTACAATAGAATTCTCTCTTCGTAATAATTGAAGTCAAAGTACATGGAAACAGTTTCTCTCTAAACCAGGTTGTTGTTTAGGGAGGAACAATCGCAACACTGAACTGAACAGAGCGGGCATGCTGAAAGAAGATGCATCTCCTTCGAAATCCACATAGAATATAATATCATGGTGGGCTAGCTAGAGTCCACTTCAGGGATCCACAGCTCAATACAGTTAAGTACTTAACATTACAGTTACATTACAATACTTAATACAGTCATTTTCAACAACTATTTCACTGGTGGTCTACTGTATTACCCAACACAAATTATAACAATTACCAATTTTATTGGAACAGAATGCCCAAGATTGTCTTTTTTTGTCTTACTGCACATTACAGCAACTCCTCTAGACAATTTTTTTATTCAATAAATACACACTCAAAGGCACCAGGTGCGCCAATGTTCCACTCTAGGGTTTATAATCTATTGATAATGTTGATGTTGTAAAAAAAAATCATGGCATTCTATATCATTACATCTTATGGATGACCCCTCACCATATAGAATGGCATGATTTTTTAAATAAACTTAAATATTATAAATAGATTATAAACCTGTAATGATGTAATGTCATAGTATCGTGGGGACCAGGTTAGAGTTACTAGATAAATGGTTTGGGGCCACGGAGTCTACATTCCGTTATGTCAAAGGAGATTACTGATGTTTATGATAACATGATTGATGGACAGGATATACTGACTTGGGGTAAAGAGTAATAACATCAAAGAATGGGAGTGCCCATGATGATTACCAGATGTTCGTGGAGAGACTTGTAACAGAGTGTATATATAGAGAGAGTGGATCTTTGTTCTGGAGTGAGGGAGATGGTAGAGGCAAAGCTCTGTCCTTCTGTTATAACTAACCATGGTACATATTAAATACTAATATGAACTCCCCATCAAAAGTGTCTAAGTACATCCTTACATTCGTAATCACTTCATACCCTAGAAATTCATCATAACAAAACCCTAGAGTGGAACATTGGCACACCTGGTGCCTTTGAGCCCAGGTGGCTGTGGATGGTAGAGTACAGCTGTGATTATAAATCTGGTTGATTAGAGTGGCTCTTTATTTAACCCAGCTTTACATGGTGCAGCAGTAGCTTAGACACACGTCACAGCACTCAAACAGGGACAAATTCACTGTGGAAAACACATCATACAAAAGCAACAATTCTGTTTCTTTCAGGCTTTTATTCAATGATTGTGCAATTGCCGATAACTCTACATTTCAGCATTGTCGTTTCCAAAACCTCTTTTGACATTACGTTTGTACGTTCTTTTCAAATGTGGGTGTCTTTTTTACTAAATATCTTTTTTCTAACTTTCCAATCATCTGTTTTGTTCTGTAGCAGTGCCCACCATCACTGCTACGTTCACTGTTGACCTTTGACCCTCATACCTGACTCTGCCACATCGGCAATGTCCACCCCTTGCTCTTGTGCCATGAAGCCCAGGACGGAAAATATTGCGAAGCCAGACACAAAACTGGTACCGCTGTTCAGGCCTCCCAGCAGCAAACAGTCCCTATGTCACACATATGTCATGGAGGATGTTAATTTACACAGACGGAACCAAAGTTCCCATTTTTTTCTTACGCAACCGTCTTTGACACGAGTTGATCTCACTACTACTACATCCGTCCCCCGTCCCCATGACAACGAAGCTCACCTGTAGCAGTTGTATTTGTACTTGTTGTAGCTCCCCAGTGACGTCATAGCCCCCAGACAGATGGCGTAGGAGAAGAATATCTGGGTTCCCGCGTCGATCCACACCTGAGGTGGCAACAGCAACAACATGATGCCAGTCTGTTCAGTTCACCATTCATCATACACCTCTGGTCACATGGTTGGCAATCTTTTTCATCTTTGTTGGGACATAATTGGGTTAGATTAACTTAATGTGATGAGATTTTACATTTAATTTGATTAGGCATTTTATTATGAGCTTTTCTGTCTCCGTTTAATTGAATGTACAAGTAACTAATCTACTGAGTCGAAGACAAATAACTGCTTGATTAAACATGTTGCGAGCGCAAATCAAATTTAGGGGAATAAAAAGGAACATTTCCATCAAAACTGAACATCTTGATCTCCATCAAAACTGAACAGCCTATTGTTATAACATCGGAAATCAAAAAGAACACGTGGGATTGCAAATCTAATTTATCCAACAAAAGTAACTCAGCTTTTGGCTCAGAGAATATAATAAAAAGCATCCCTAAAAGCACATGATGTTGCAGAATGATTGTCATGGAACTTTTCAAGTCCACCAGGTATAATTAAATCTCATCTGCTTTCATGCCCTCAGTACTGTATGTCCATAGATTTCACTGGGACCAACAGAGAAACACAGCTTATCACTTTCCTAAGTTTCCAGCCTATTCTTGCTACACCCACTTCAATCCAGAGGAGGGAGCTAATTTAATTATGTCATAAACCTGGATGATTGGCGAGTCTTGCATTGTGAACACATGTTCTCTCAATTATAGTACCACTAATAATTCAACCAGACCTAAGATCTAACAAAGACTGTGGACTGGTTCCTTTTCCGCAGTCTAGATGACTTTGCGATGTAGAGATGTCAGTAAGAGGCCCTAATAGACGTGTAAGTAAACAGATATGCATTGGTGCTGTTAGGGGATATGTGGGATAAGGTAATTGGGGGCAGCGGAGGGGACTGTACAGACACAGTAGAGATGGCTAGAGGGGTGGGGATAAGGATTCTGGGTTTTGGCTCCTACCTCTGGGTCCTGTAGGCGGGTCAGGTTGGGGTAGAGATAGAATTTGATCCCTTCGGATGCCCCTGGCAGAGTCACTCCACGCACCAGCAGCACGATAAGCATGACGAAAGGGAAAGTTGCTGTGATATACACCACCTAGAAAAAACAGATAGAGACATATTAGCTGATGTCAAGGTTCCATGATGCAATGGGACAGAGATCGTTCCATCCGCTGATGTAAAGGTTCCGTAATGGAATGGAATTTGGAGAGGATGCTTGAGGTAGAAGTTGCCCCCAACTCCAGACCTACTATCCCCAACCAATAAGGTGATGAAAAAATATCTGATCCTCAGTCTGTGGTTAGTTTAGGGGTAACTTCTACCCACTCTGTAGGTCAGCCTTTACAACAACAAAAAAACACATTAAAAAATCACGTGTTTTTTTTTAAACGTCATGAGTCAGACATGGTTTTCGGACTCATGTGAAGTTTCTAAAGTACATTTTTCTCTAATTACATTTTTTGTGACATTTATTTTTCCTCATGTCACTTCCAGCTACATCTGGTCTCCCATCCACAGACCAAGCAGTATTGATCCTGCTTAGCTTTAGAAGCAAACCAGCAGTGGGATGCAGGGTGCTATGTTGCTGGAATGAATGTGCCATAAACTTGCTACTGGAAAAAAGGAAGCCAAAGCAAAGGCCAGCGTAGCAACCAAAGATAGGAAAAATTGCAGAAAACAGGGATGCGTTTTATTTAATTATGTTATTTATTTATTTTTATCACTGAATATAATTTTTTTTGCCATCCATTTACAATGAATTTCTTCTCGCATTTAAAAATGATTTCCATGCAATATTTTGTTTTGCTGTCAATACTTTTGGGTTTATGTTTTGCTTTCAATATCATTATTTTTGTTTTCAATACTAAGAATTTTGTTCTCCACTTCAGAAGTTTTGGTTGATATTAATGGCACAAAAGAGGGTTGCACCCAACCCTTAATTGAAACATTAACAATGTGTTTCCCCCGCTACAGTTTCAGTAAAAAGTTGAGGGATGGAGAATTTTTTATTTAACTAGGCAAGTCAGTTAAGAACAAATTCTTATTTACAATGATGGCCTACACCAGATGACTCTGGGCCAATTGTGCGCCACCCTATGGGACTCCCAATCACAGCCGGTTGTGATACAGCCTGGACTCAAACCAGGGTGTCTGTAGTAACGCCTCAAGCACTGAGATGCAGTGCCTTAGACCGCTGCGCCACTCGGGATCCATAAAGAAAAGCAATCACTCTCAAATCCATAGACTATGCTATAGATGCAAGGACTGACCATCCATGATATACAAATTATAGTTTTAACCATGTTTTTAGGCTGTACAGTGTTTTTATGTGCTGGTTCGTGAGAGTCTCAGATTTTCATAGATAGCTTTTAATAATTTGTAGCTCAAACCATTCGGACTCTACAAACATTTTTGTAAAAAGACCCGGCCCCCGGGCCCCTTCGGGATCCACACTTGTCTCACAAACACCACTCTAGCTCAGCCCCTGTTAATCACACTGATTCAGAAGAAATAGACTAATCCAATGGTACAATCCAGATGTCTGTAGCTCAAACACACAATGTTCAAAAGGGGTTAGTCCAAATTGCGCTAGCTTCACGGTGGGACTCATTGGGGGGCAGTGACCTTCATTCAGCAGAACTATGTCGCCATTTGAACGTAATTCATTAACCTGCCCCCCAAACTATTATTCTGTCCACTTGTCAAGGGGTGCTGAAGGTGGGTGTGGTGCAGGAATCAAGCGCAGGACGCAGAAGCTAAGTCCAAAAGACTTTAGTGAAATATTCACGTAGTAAACGAGCACAATAAGCCCGAAGGCGAAATAAAGGCGCACACAGGTGTCAAACAAAAGGCGCACTAACATGTGCGAAAACCTCTCCAAACAACGGAGAAGAGTACGTAGCTCAGAACACCAAAAACAGAAGAGCAATCACACACAACACCAAACACACACAACGAGAACTAAATAGGACACTAATGAGGACTAACTAGACACAGGTGTACAACATCAAGACAAAACCAAACGATCATGAAACATAGATCGGTGGCAGCTAGTACTCCGGGGACGACGACCGCCGAAACCTGCCCGAACAAGGAGGAGGAGCAGCCTCGGCCAAAACCGTGACAGTACCCCCCCCTTGACGCGCGGCTCCAGCCGTGCGCCGACCCCGGCCTCGGGGACGACCAGGAGGACGCGGAGCAGGGCGCGCGGGATGGTCCCGGTGGAACTCCGACAGGAGAGATGGGTCTAGGATGTCCCTCCGCGGCACCCAGCAACGCTCCTCCGGGCCGTACCCATCCCACTCCACGAGATACTGGAGACCCCCCATCCGGCGTCTTGAGTCCAAGATGGACCGAACGGTGTACGCCGGAGCCCCTCGATGTCCAGTGGGGCGGAGGAGTCTCTCCTATCTCACCTTCCTGGAGTGGACCAGCTACCACTGGCCTGAGAAGAGACACATGGAACGAGGGGTTAATATTCTTATATTCAACAGGCAGATGTAACCTATAACACACCTCGTTCAATCTTCTCAGGACTTTAAAAGGCCCCACAAACCGCCGACCCAGCTTCCGGCAGGGCAGGCGGAGGGGTAGGTTTCTGGTAGAGAGCCAGACTCGATCTCCGGGTGCGTACACCGGCCCCTCACTGCGGTGGAGATCGGCGCTCGCCTTGTGACAACGGATGGCCCGCTGCAGGTGGACGTGTGCAGCGTTCCACGTCACCTCCGAGCGCCTCATCCAATCATCCACCGCAGGGGCCTCGATCTGGCTCTGCTGCCAAGGTGCCAGAACCGGCTGGTAACCTAACACACATTGGAAGGGGGTTAGGTTGGTAGAGGAGTGGCGGAGAGAGTTCTGGGCCATCTCGGCCCAGGGAATGTACCGAGCCCACTCCTCAGGCCGGTCCTGGCAATACGACCTCAGAAACCTACCCACATCCTGGTTGACTCGTTCTACCTGCCCATTACTCTCCGGGTGGTACCCTGAGGTAAGGCTCACCGAGACCCCCAAACGCTCCATGAACGCTCTCCATACTCGGGAGGTAAACTGGGGGCCTCGATCAGACACTATATCCTCGGGTACCCGTAATGCCGGAAGACGTGGGTAAATAGGGCCTCTGCGGTTTGTAGGGCAGTAGGAAGACCCGACATAGGGAGAAGACGACAGGCCTTAGAGAACCGGTCCACAACGACCAGGATGGTGGTATTCCCCTGAGAGAGGGGAAGGTCTGTCACAAAATCCACCGAGAGGTGGGACCATGGTCGTTGTGGAACGGGCAGGGGTTGTAACTTACCCCTGGGCAGGTGTCTGGGCGCCTTACACTGGGCGCACACCGAGCAGGAGGAGACATAAACCCTCACATCCCTGGCTAACGTGGGCCACCAGTATTTAGTGCTAAGACAATGCACTGTCCGGCCAATACCCGGATGTCCAGAGGAGGGTGACGTGTGAGCCCAGTAAATGAGTCGATCCCGAATCTCGAGCGGAACGTACTTCCGACCCTCAGGACACTGTGGAGGGCTGGGGTCGGGTACGCTAACGCCGCTCGATTTCGGCATCGACCTCCCACACCACCGGTGCCACAAGACAAGACTCGGTAGTATGGGAGTAGGCTCAACGGACCTCTCCTCCGTGTCATACCGCCGGACAGCGCATCTGCCTTACCATTCTGGGACCCAGGGATGTACGTGATTTTAAATACGAACCTGGTGAGAAACATACTCCATCGAGCCTGGCGAGGGTTCAGTCTCCTCGCTGCCCGGATGTACTCCAGGTTCCGATGGTCAGTCAAAATGAGGAAAGGGTGTTGAGCCCCCTCAAGCCAATGCCTCCACACCTTAAGGGCCTGAACTACAGCTAACAGCTCCTGTCCCCGACGTCATAAATACGCTCCGCCGGGCTGAGCTTTTAGAGTAAAAAGCACAGGGGCGGAGTTTAGGTGGCGTGCCGGACCGTTGAGAGAGAACAGCCCCTATACCGGCCTCAGACGCGTCCACCTCGACCTGAAAGGGTAATGCGGGGTCCGGATGCGCCAGCACCGGAGCCGACGTAAACAGGTCCTTCAGTCTCCTAAAGGCCCTGTCCGCATCAGCTGACCACTGCAGGCGCACCGGACCCCCTTTCAGAAGGGACGTGATGGGAGCTGCCACCTGTCCAAAACCCCGGATAAACCTCCGGTAGTAATTCGCAAAGCCCAAGAACTGCTGCACCTCTTTGACAGTGGTTGGGGTTTGCCAATTACGCACAGCGGACACACGATCCACCTCCATTCTCACCCCTGACGCGGACAACCGATAACCCAAAAAGGAGACCGACTCCTGGAAAAACAGACACTTCTCTGCCTTGACATATAGATCGTGCTCCAACAGCCTCCTCAATACACGACGCACCAGGGCTATATGCTCGGCTCGGGCAGACGAGTACACTAGAATGTCATCAATGTACACGACCACCCCTTGCCCCTGCATATCCCGGAAAATGTCATCTACGAAGGATTGGAAGACTGATGGAGCATTCATCAACCCATATGGCATGACGAGATACTCGAAATGACCTGACGTGGTACTAAACGCTGTTTTCCATTCGTCGCCCTCCCTAATGCGCACCAAGTTATACGCGCTCCTGAGATCCAGTTTTGTGAAAAACCGCGCTCCATGCAACGACTCCGTCATGGTCGCAATCAGAGGGAGTGGATAACTGTATTTCACAGTAATCTGATTGAGACCACGGTAATCGATGCACGGGCGCAACCCTCCATCTTTTTTCTTCACAAAAAAGAAGCTCGAGGAGGCGGGAGAAGTGGAGGGCCGTATGTATCCCTGTCTCAAAGATTCGGCTATGTAAGTTTCCATAGCTTTTCTCTCCTCTTGAGACAAAGGATACACGTGGCTCCGTGGGAGCGCTGCTCCTGCCTGGAGATCAATCGCACAATCCCCCTGTCTATGAGGAGGCAACTGCGTCGCCCTAGCTTTACTAAACACGAGAGCTAAATCCCCATATTCAGGCGGAATGTGCAGTGCGGGCACTTGGTTTGGACTTTCCACCGAAGTCGCCCCTACGGACACACCCAGACATCGCCCCTCACACTGAGCAGACCACCCATTGAGAGCCTTCTGTTGCCACGAAATAGCAGGGTTATGGGTGCTTAACCAGGGAATTCCCAGCACCACCGGGTACGCAGGAGAGTCGATCAGATACAACTGTATAGTCTCTTCATGACCCCCCTGCGCACACATCCTAAGTGGCGCTGTGACTTCCCTAATCAACCCCGACCCCAACGGGCGGCTATCTAAAGCATGAACGGGAAAAGGTTTGTCAACAGGTAGGAGAGGGATCCCTAAATCTAAACAAAACTTCCGATCAACAAAATTCCCAGCTGCGCCTGAATCTACTAGCGCCTTATGCTGGGAATGAGGTGCAACCTGTGGAAAACAAACAGGTATACAAAAGTGCGCAACAGAGAGCTCTGGGTAAGTGGGGCGTCTACTCACCTGGGAGGGCTCCCCAGTGCGTGGCCTGTTGTCTCCTCCCTCGGGGAACCCTCCCCAGCACCTGGCCGCAGTGTGCCCTCCACGACCGCACTTGGTGCAGGGGACAAGCCCCCTCGGGCTCCTCCTCCTCCTTTCTCTAGCGCCAGCACCCCCGAGCTCCATAGGGCTCGGCTCGGAGGTGCCGGAGGGTGGAATGGACGGACCCCACTCGGAACGTCCACGGGTGGCCAGCAGGGTGTCCAGACGGATGGACATATCGACCAACTGGTCGAAGGTGAAATTGGTATCCCTGCAGGCCAACTCACGTTGAACGTCCTCCCGTAGGCTACATCGAAAATGGTCGATGAGGGCCCGTTCATTCCACCCTGCGTCTGCCGCTAGAGTCCGGAACTCCAGCGCGAACGCCTGTGCGCTCCTCCTCCCCTGTCTCAGGTGGACTAGACGCTCCCCCGCCGCTTGCCCTCAGGTGGATGGTCGAACATGGCCTTGAAGCGACGGGAGAACTCGGCGTAGGAGATGGTGGTGGCGTCCATCTTCCTCCACTCGGCGTTGGCCCATTCCAACGCCTTGCCCGTGAGACAGGAGATGAGGGGCGGAAACGCTCTCGTGTCCCGAGGGCACCGGGTGTACAGTGGCCAGGTAGAGCTCCACCTGCAGGAGGAACCCCTGACACCCGGCAGCTGTTCCGTCATACGCCCTCGGGAGCGAGAGCCGAATCCCACTGGGTTCCGGACCTGGGACTGGTGGACCGGCCGATGGGGGTGGCAGGATAGGTGGAGGTGTGGGTACCCCTCTGGACTCCCATCGGTGCAGGGTGTTGATGACGTCCTGTAGAGCGGTCCCCAGTTGTCGTATCTGGTCATCCTGGCCGCGGACATGCTCCTCCAATGACTCAGGCGTGATTGTTGCTCCTGCTGATTCCATATTAATGGTGTGTGATTCTGTCAAGGGGTGCTGAAAGTGGGTGTGGTGCAGGAATCAAGCGCAGGACGCAGAAGCTAAGTCCAAAAGACTTAAGTGAAATATTCACGTAGTAAACGAGCACAATAAGCCCGAAGGCGAAATAAAGGCCCACACAGGCGTCAAACAAAAGGCGCACTAACATGTGCGAAAACCTCTCCAAACAACGGAGGGAAGTACGTAGCTCAGAACACCAAAAACAGAAGAGCAATCACACACAACACCAAACACACACAACGAGAACTAAATAGGACACTAACGAGGACTAACTAGACACAGGTGTACAACATCAAGACAAAACCAAACGAACATGAAACATAGATCGGTGGCAGCTAGTACTCCGGGGACAACGACCGCCGAAACCGTGACACCACTACTCTGCGAAAGTCCCGCAAAATCGTTCCCTTGTCCCGCATTTGGGCTTTGAAGATGTGGTCACCCTAATTCCACCAGTGGAAACATTACTACTGCAACATGTTGACACCATCTTTTCACAAGTGAGGAAAATAACATTATGAAGTGAGTTTTTCATGTGAAACGGCAAAATGCTAATGTGATGTTTTTTTTTATATATATAAGGGAGGGGTACTCAAATACTATTTGAGAAGATCGGGTCACACAATTGTCCTAGGATGGATATTGTAATTTATGAGCGTAGTAATAAACCTTGTGACCCATGCAACATCCCCTCCCCCCACCCCCTCATCAAGCTGTGCCACGTCTGTTTTTATGGGCACAAGCACTGTCCATGACACAAACTGTTCACCCCCCATTTGGAACATTTAAAGCTAATTTCCTGCAATTCTACACATTTTGCCATGGGGTGGAAAGACAATTTGGCAGTTCTAAAGCTAATTTCCTGCAATTCTACATATTTTGTCACGACTTCCGCCGAGGCTGCCTCCCCTCCTTGTTCGGGCAGGCTTCGGCGTTCGTCGTCACCGGCTTACTAGCCACTGCCACTCCATTATTCATCATTTCATTTGTCTTGTCAATCACACACACCTGGTTCTTATCCCCTCATTAGTACGTGTATAAGTGTTCCCTCTGCCCCCCTTGTCCTTGTGGGTGATTGTTTAATTGTGAGAGTAGTGTAGCTCGGTGGAGCTACTCGTACCTTGTTATTGCCGGGGTAGATTTTCCCCTGTGCCTGTTTCGTTTGTCGCTATCCAGCGCTATTTGTGTACGACGGAATAAACTCTGCATTCGGTGATTACCCTCCTGCGCCTGACTCCTTCTATCACACTCATCACACATTTTGCCATTCTTAAGTGTGTTCATGTGATATCTGAGTGACTCAAACATTATAACAAAATCAATGGGCAAAAAAACCTAGCTAAAAAACTTTAGCTGACATGGGCTAGTTGATCAACTGTCATAAATAGCTCTCTAAGGTCTGCAATGAGTGACATAACAAAATGGAAACTTCTGACGCACTACCAAATTTCAAAATTGCAGCTTGTTCATTTTACTATTCTGGGTCTGGATGCCTAATGCCATGTCCTCTTCCTGGAGCCTTGTCTCAGTTTTTTTCTTTAAGCCCACCCTTTCCAACCCGGTATTGGCTGCTGTGGGGGGCTCCAGAGATGGCCCATTAGCTGAAGCTAAGGTTTCATAATGGAATTTTAATAGGTGGCATGGTCAGCCATTTTCCAGAATGGACTGTTTCTTGAATATATGTCACGCCCTGGCTCTGGGGACGCTTGTATGTTGAGCCAGGGTGTGAGTGTTCTTTGTGTTGTTCTAGTTTTGTGTTTCTAGGGTGTTCTAGTTATTGTGTTTCTATGTTGGCCAGAGTGGTTCTCAATCAGAGGCAACGAGTGTCAGCTGTTGCTGGTTGTCTCTGATTGGGAACCATATTTAAACAGTCTGTTTTTCCACAGTATTTGTGGGATCTTGTTCCTGTGTAGGTTTGTGTTTTGCACCTTTGGACGTCAAGTATCGATTTTGTTAGTGTAATCATAAATAAAAGCATGTTCGCAAATAACGCTGCGCATTGGTCCTCTGTTCCCGACGATCGTGACAGAAGATCCCACCAAAACTGGACCAAGCAGCGTGTCCAGGAGCCATCGCCAGGGGAATCTCTAGCGGATCTCCGTTGCAACTTCGACTGGGTCAAGCCAAGTGAAGAGCAGAGAGGTTGGACTTGGGAGCAGTGGAGGAAGAGTCTCGACTGGGCCAAGCCAAGTGAAGAGCAGAGAGGTTGGACTTTGGAGCAGTCGGGTGAGAGTCTGGCGAGAGATAGGGAGGCCTGGTCCACGGGGAGGAGAGACACCCAGATATTTTTTAGGGGGGGGCTCACGCCGTGGACGACGGGGCAGCAGGAGGCCGCAATAGAGCGGTCCAGCGGGTTGGCAGAGGAGGCCGCCAGGTTACGGGGGCCGCTGGTCACAAAGGGGAAGGAAAGTGTAGAGGCACGGCGAGAGGTACTGGGGTGTGTTACCAGTCTGGTCTGGCCCGTTCCTGATCCCCGCGTAGGGCCAGTGGTGTGTGTCCCCAGTGCGGTCCGGCCTGTTCCTGTCCCTCGCACCGAGCCTGTGGTGCGCGTCGCCAACCCAGTCCGGCCTGTTCCTGCTCCCCGCACCAAGCCTATGGTGCGCGTCGCCAGCCCGGCCTGTTCCTGCTCCCCGCACCAAGCCAATGGTGCGCGTCGCCAGCCCGGCCCGGCCTGTTCCTGCTCCCCGCACCAAGCCAATGGTGCGCGTCGTCAGCCCGGCCCGGTCCATTCCTGCTCTCCGCACCAAGACAGTGGTGCGCTTCGTCAGCCCGGTCCGGTCCGGCCCGCTCCTGCTCCCCGCACCAGGCCAATGGTGCGCGTCGCCAGTCCGGCTCGGCCTGTTCCTGCTCCCCACACAAGCCAGTGGTGTGCGTCGTCAGTCCGGCACAGCTTGTACCTGTTCCACCGGTGCCTGGTCCGGCACCGGTCAGCTGCTCCACGCCGGAGCTAGAGCAATCCGCTCCACCAGTGTTCAGTCCAGCTCCGGCCAGCAGGGCCAGACCGGACCAGGGGTACTGTGGGGGGTTAGAGAGGGAGTGGGGATCATGCCCGGAGCCGGATCCGCCGCCAAGGCGGAGTGCCCACCCGGTCCCTCCCCTGTGGTGTTCTGTTGGCGCGGTCGGAGTCCGCGCCTTTGGGGGGGGGTACTGTCACGCCCTGGCTCTGGGGACGCTTGTATGTTGAGCCAGGGTGTGAGTGTTCTTTGTGTTGTTCTAGTTTTGTGTTTCTAGGGTGTTCTAGTTATTGTGTTTCTATGTTGGCTAGAGTGGTTCTCAATCAGAGGCAACGAGTGTCAGCTGTTGCTGGTTGTCTCTGATTGGGAACCATATTTAAACAGTCTGTTTTTCCACAGTATTTGTGGGATCTTGTTCCTGTGTAGGTTTGTACCTTTGGACGTCACGTATCGATTTTGTTAGTGTAATCATAAATAAAAGCATGTTCGCAAATAACGCTGCGCATTGGTCCTCTGTTCCCGACGATCGTGACAATATACAGAAGAACACAACTGCACAAAGATAGTTGACTGTTGTAGATTGCATTGTGTGAGGATGTTCAGTTGGGGTGGGTGGCTGAAGTGAGTGCATGGAAATTTACTGTACAGTAGCCTTCAACTGAAATAACAGCTGCCGTCATTAAAGGAGTGTCATCCACAACAAAACCAGGTGACTTGTAGAGCTCTGTGTTTGCTCTAGGTGCTTGGCGATAAGAATATTATTACATGGTCATAATGCCAGCCTTTTATAGTGTGGATTTAAGCCACTCCCGTGTAAAGTAATGGCAACGCTGGATATGCAGCGGTTTACCATAATGGAAGGGGCTAATTCTGTGTTTTGTTTAAGTAGGGAGCTGAAACCACGAATGGGGTATTTCTGTAAGAGTTTACCAAATAGACAGTCGATCGATCTCCCAACAAACCACAGTGGTCCCTTAAGTGGAGGCAGTCCAACTGATGTCAGCTTGCAGGCACCCGGCCCACCACAAGGTCAGTTCAGCCCAGTGACTGTCCCGCTCCATTGACAGACAGAGGGAGATCTGAGGGGAAACCTAATGTACAGTACAGTAACTCACAGGCCTTAATCAAACAGACTAGCCTGCCTGCGTGCCAGACTGTTTCTGAAATCATCAACACACCTTGTCAGTGACAAAGACAAGTTGGCTACAGCAGAAAACAGCTAGCACCTGGGCATCCGAGTGGCACAGCGGTCTAAGGCACTGCATCGCAGCACAGAGGTGCCACTACAACCTCGGGTTCGATCCCAAGCTGTGTCACAGCTGGCCGTGACCGGGAGCCCCATGGGGCGGCGCAGAATTGACCTTGTGGTGGGCCGGGTGCCTGCAAGCTGACATCAGTTGGACTGTGTTTCCTCCAACACATTGGTGCAGCTGGCTGTGTGTCTATAAGCAGTATGGCTTGTTAGGTCATGTTTCGGAGGACGCATGGCTCTCGACCTTCGCCTCTCCTGAGTTCGTTGGGGAGTTGCAGCAATGAGACAAGATTGGAACTACCAATTGGATATCATGAAAAATTGGGTAAAAAACCCAGCTTGCACCCAGCCTACTGGCCTCAGACGTTACATTACTTTATTAAGTCCTTCCCTTTTTTGGGTGTGTGCATAAACACTATTTTTAGAGACTCCAAACAAGTCTGATAACAACCACAGCATGCTTCTACTAACCTTCCCAGTGGACTTGACTCCCTTCCAGATGCAGAAAAAGCAGACGATCCATACTGCCAGGAGACACAGGGCTAGGTCCCACTTTAGGGGCCCGATGTCGTCGATCCCAGAAGAGATGCTCAGCACGTTGCGTCTTTGGAGGGAGGGAAAAGACAGGATACAGGTCAATGACTATCTTTAGGGAGAGGCTCTGATGGAACTGTAAGCCTATGTAGACCCCTGCATGGTACAGTACAGTACGTTTCTCGCTCTACAATTATTATTGATTTTTTAAGTAGGGCAAGTGTGACATCATAATTCCTGTGGGTCCTGACCAAGGTTTCCTGCCAACAGGGGTTACATCAAAGCAATGAAAAGCAATAACGTGTCTGGTGAGGTTTAGTTTTCACCAACCCTCCTCTGCTCTAGCTCCTCCTTGGTCTGAATGTACTGTGCCCTGAGAGAATATTAAGAGATGACAGTATGTTCTTTTCATTCTATGTGTTATATTTCTGTGGGATATTCTACCTCATCAGTGTCTGGCCCATGGATATGGTAGAAAGTAGATATAATCTATGCTGTTGGATTTTGTGTTGACCAAATGTAAATAAGCATTATCTTACAGTAAACTGTGATTTGAAGTTAAGTGATTGTGGCTCCCCAAGAGTATACAAATTTGGCAGGACTTTTAAGAGAAAAGGAAAATGATAATACCCCTTGATCCAAATATAGTGCAGTGAAAGATCCAATTTAAAGATATAATGAACCTCATGACTGAGGGGGAGTTTATTAAAGTTCAGTGTGCTTTCTGCTCTGGAAATGTTGCCAATCCAAACATATATGTTTACAGCAAATAAGGAAGAGGCACAGTATCTGTAGTGTTTATGTTTGTCTGTTTTATTTGAGTTTGTTTGTTACCTTGTTTGTTACCTTTTGATTTGATTTGTATATGTGGACAGAATGTGTGTGTGCTCATGCGTGTGCGTGTGTGCATGGTTGCATGTGTGTGTATGGATTTGTGTATGCTTGTGTGTAGGCTTTTCTGCTTTTCTCTGTGTGTGTTTGTCTGTGTGTGTCAGAACAGAGTTAGCCCAGCTGTCGGACAGTGAGAACTCACTCCCAGAACTCAGTGACGGGGGAGGTGAAGTTGGTGATGTTGGCAGCCAGCATCAGGGTCGTGTTCTTGCGGAATGTGTCCTCCACACACCGGTCTGTGTTCCATGGCTGATTGCATTTGGCCCAGGGCAGCTCCGGCTGAAAGCACTGGAATAGGTAGTAGAGTCCCCAGGCTAGAATCACTATGTAGTAAATGTTCAGGAGAGAGACGATCACAATGGAGGCGTAGCCAATACCTACAGAGAAGAGAAATAATTCAATCAATAGCAAAACAGTGTCATATGGGCTACAGTATGTGACACTGAATCTCCTTGTAAACGACAACATGTAAAGCCAACATTGGAGCTGAAGCACTTCAGTGAACACTGATCTAGTGCCTTTTGAGGAGATTTATATATAACCAATGGAAACGAATCTACTGACTCGGATGGTTCACAACTCAGTGCACTCCTATTTCAAAGAGAGGATGTTTCCCTGGCTTGAGTGTACTAACTACGGTTATAAAGACCTTGGTGTTTGTATGTTATTTTTAGATATGACATTGGTCCCCGTCTAGATACAGAAATCCCCTGTACGCTTCCACTCCTCTGAACTATTTTTAGACTGGCGTCACCTCCGGTAACCCCCTCTCTCCCCCCTTTCCCCCCTTCTCAGCCCCCACATTTCACACGCAAACTGTTAGACAAATTAATCCGTTGTTGTGTGTGTGGTAGGTGAGGCCGGCAGGCCTTCTGAAGGTGTAATAAAAGACTGAGAGGGACAGTGGAAGCCACCTATAGGTCACCTGTGGGCGTCTGTCTCTCTGTAGTCTGTGTGTGTGTGCGTGCGTGTGCACACGTGCATGTGTGTGCCAGTTCACACATCCTGACGGTCAGACAGGCAGCTGCCTCAGCACTCCTTGATTAGTCAAGCTCATCGACAGCTGCTAAAGATCGGCTGCACTCCCAGCCCTTGTCTTCAACTGTTTCTTTCTTGGAATAGCAGCTCATGGCTGCGAGCCTTCACTAGTGTTAAAACAGCTGAAGGGGGTCTATTGCTGCTTTGTTATCTTCAGCTGTCTTACTGCTTACTGGTCTGCGTGATACAACTGGTCTGCCTATAGTATATTACAGTGAAAATCCTGACTGATAAGGAGATATGTTGTAGGGCCATAACCTGACGCCAGGACTGCAATAACAACATCATGCTAATATCCATCCATCGGACCTACACAGATCCCATCGATAGATAACTTACGGAGCGCTCGCTCTTCTCTACTCCATGGTAACACGGAACTCAGCATTCCTTTACACACCCAAGGCTGCAAATATGTGTACGTGTGCGTGTGTATGTATTTACCTGCCAAAAATAGGCCAGTCTCAATGTTTGGTGAGTGTTCAGTGTTTGGTGTTTGACCACGTCCAGTCTCTAATGTAAATTAGGCAATCCACAATTAGCCTGGTCCCAGATCAGTAGGGTTATGTGCTTCAGTCAAATCCTCATGCATGACAAAAGCATAGTCAGAGAAATTGGCTGAAGCACATCCAGATCTGGGACCAGGCTGCTCCTCATGCTATGCTAAATAATGTATTTTACACATCACAGAGCTGGTTAATGAATGAAGTGAGTGTGGTCCAGTGTAAGTAAGTGTGTCCCGTGTAGCTCAGTTGGTAGAGCATGGTGCTTGCAACGCCAGGGTTGTGGGTTCGTTTCCCACCGAGGACCAGTATGAAAATGTATGCACTCACTAACTGTAAGTCGCTCTGGATAAGAACGTCTGCTAAATGACTAAAAATGTCAATGTAAAAATGTCCAATTAGCTATTGGAACACAGTGAGGGACACCTCGATGTGTACATACTGAGTCTAGCAGCCCACAGACATCATAATCAGTGCTGTTATGGAGTTTTGCAAGAGCAGTCAGAACAACAGAACTAACTACAGTCTGGGTATTGTCACTGGATGTAGTTTTTTAAGCAGGACGCAAAGAACATCAAGGCTAGCTCAAAGGCTGGCAACATCATTTTCATTTTTGATTTTTTTTCCTATGATGGGACACATCACTAAGCAGGCACGGAGCAGGCTTGGCACAGAGCAGGCCCCGCCTAAGCAATGCTAACGGAAACGCTGCAGTGTTTAGGCTCTTCATTAATCCCTTTCTCCGTCTCTGACGTTACCACCTACAGTACATCACACCATGCCCAAGAAGGCTTACACCGCCTCCTTTCCCTGCCTCCTTTCCCTGATGATGACTGGTCTAAGGGCAATATGGGAGAATGGTATTGGGACAATGGGAAGCAGTGTGGTGACTCACCTGTGAAGATGGGGCAGAGTTTTTCCCAGCAGGTGATGCCTCCCTCAGAGGTATACTGGCCCAGAGCCACCTCCAGGAAGAACACCGGCAGGCCTCCACCAAACAGGAAGATGGTGTAAGGGATGAGAAACGCACCTGGGTGAAGGAGAGAAAGAGAGACAGTTAGCGTACAAATGTCAGGGTCTACAGTATGTGCCTACCCACAGCCATTTCACAAGGCAAAATCCTGTAATTGCAGTCCCTGAGTTGACTTCTTTGAAGGTTCCTGATAACGATTTTCTAACTTAAGTGACCCCCCACTTTAAGACCTGTTTCTATGGAAAAAGGGCCCATGTTCATTTGAATGCCTACCTCCACCATTCTTATAGCAGAGGTACGGGAAGCGCCACACGTTCCCTAAACCGACAAAGCCTCCAGCCACGGACAAGATAAAGTCTAGCTTGCTGGCCCACTTCTCCCTCTGGATGGGCTTGCCCTCGGCCTCATCCTCCGGCCGCGTGCCCGGGCTCTTCCCTGGCGAAGGCTTCAGCGTGTCCTTGTGGAAATCTTTCAGACTTTGGAGCTTCTCTTTCTGTGCCATTCTTTAGAGGTCGAGAGGAGAGAGGATGAGCAGAACGAAAAAGAGAGGAGAAAGAGAAAGCGAGAGAGAGATGAACAGGAAGAGGGCAAGAAGGGGGGACGAGAGAGAGAGAGAAGTGAGCCGGATAATGCAGAGACAGGACGGCGCATTAGCATGATAAAGGAGTCTCACGTGCTGTATAGTCAGCCATGGCGTGCTACAGTGATACAGCTATAAGAACTGCATCAGGAGTTACTGTATGGCTTCCTCCTCGGCACAGTTCTCTTTTAATTACTTCACTTTGGATATTGTGCTCAATCTTGCATTGAAAATCACTCTGGGTTGGACTAGATAATTTATGGTAAAATAATTTTTCTTGATGGCATTACTCACTTGCGCACAGTTATGCTGTGCAACTATAATTTCTATGTGCATAATATAAAATATGTAATAACATCTTGATTATGTGTTATTTTTTATCCTTAAAGGGAATGTTTTGAACAGGATATACTGTATGCCTTTAAGACTGAGCATAAATGAAAAATAATTTCTTAAATAACACTGACAAACTCATGATATCCACAATAGATATATAACCTGAATCACAAAATAATTTGCCTAATGCTTAGAGCAGTTGGACCAACTGGAAGATCCCACAGCTTAAGTTCACTGAATGGTTAAACACCCAAACCGTGGCAGGGCAGAAGGGATAGCTCGGTAAGAAATTGCTTGGACATGTTAAGACACAAACTGATGGAATACTGCTTACTGCTGGAATATAATGAATGGCACTGTATAAAACAGGAAGAATGAAAAAAGCTGCTATGATTAATCGTGAGGCTGATATACCAGTGTGCCAGGGTAAGGTTTCCTCTCCTTTTGAGGCTGTCAGACTGAAATGCAGTTGGCAGAAACATCAAAGGCTTTCCCTCTACTCTTGCTGGCTCCAATGGAAATCTGTTATTGGGGATTGTGTGACTCACAAAAACCTACGAGTCGGTCAACTATGTGCTTGGTTTCCAAAAGATTCACAGAAGAATAGCTGGAGAACAAATTATTATCCAATGAGTAAATGTTTCTCTTTTAGCCTCTGAAAGTGACAGTATTATTCAAAGTAGATTTATAGTTGGATCTTTCAACAATACATATTACCAGTTTACAGAACAATCTATCCAAACTACTCTCAGTTGAAAGGCAGCCATAAATCTTCAAAACATAAGGTATCTTCATTCACCATGTCATATGACTAACACTCCATACAGGAACATCATGTGGTCCTCTGTAGCTCAGCTGGTAGAGCACGGCGCTTGTAACGCCAAGGTAGTGGGTTTGATCCCCGGGACCACCCATACACAAAAAAATGTATGCACGCATGACTGTAAGTCGCTTTGGATAAAAGCGTCTGCTAAATGGCATATTATATTATTATGTAGCAACTGTACAGGCAGACTGAGAAACATAACAGAGTTGTTTTTAAGACGGAAAACAACTCCACAAACATTGTAGCTATTCACAGACAAATACCTCATTATGAAAAAGCAATGCAAACTGCATATATTGATCAGTGACCGCTCTGTGCTTCTGTTTTGGAGTCTAATAAAAAAGTTAACTTGTCTTGCAGTGTAAAATAACTACATATTTTTTTATTCAATTATTAAAAGGATGCTTGAGCTACAACCACACAGCCCCTCTTTACTCAATCCATCTCCTCTTATTTTCCTCTCCATCGTGCTGTACTCGTTCTGCTCTGTAATATTCTAGGTTCTCTCTGTCTCTGTTATGCATGACAAGTCAACTTCAACCGCCTTCCACTCTCAAACCTCATTACATAACTGGATCAGCTATCGCCCACTCTATTTATCTTATTTTCTCTATCCCTGGCACTCTATTCCTCTCTCTCTCTTGTTTGCTCTATGTGCTTTCACCTGCTGGGTGCTGGGAGGCTGTCTGTCGTTGGGTAAGCCTTAAGGCAAACAGTCCTTGGGATGGCCAAGTGGCCCACCCAGAAACCCTTGACCAGACATTCTCAAGCCCTTCTAAAAACTTCACACTGTCATTATCTGTAAACACAGCATTAGAAACATGTCCAACTTAGCATCCGATAGTCAGTCAAACACAAAGAAAGATCCTATAAAAAATATGCATTGCAACAGATAGTCATTGTGAATTTCAATTCCCTCTTTTCACACTCACAAACAAGGCATCAACAAAGACATTTAAAATATGTTAATTCAAGGGTTTTTTAGTACTTACATGAAATTGCTTATTCAGTTGAAACAAAAAGCATCCAAAAAAAACATAAATATTAAGATAAGGCTATTTTCTAATTCCAGTTGAGTAATTCCAAGGACTTACATTTCCTTCATGGTGTGGCTATGTGTAGTGTGCTTCTCTCTCAGCTATCTACATTCCTCTGTACTGAATGCCTTTATGCCAACACAGCTCACAAGAAATGGAGTTGACAGCGAGGCACGCCCCTCAGATAAAGACAATTAAATCCTATGTGGAGATTGGGCACAGCCTCGTAGCCGCGGACCAACTCTCCAGATACTGACTCGGGACTGTAAATTTCCACTTCCCACTTCCATCCCCCCCACACACACGCTCCTCTGGGGCTGGGTCTAAGGGACTGAATGCGTTGCCCTGCATGTGTCACAGGCACCTCTTATTCATGTAACTGAAACAGATGACAAGGGAGGGTGTGAAGAGAGTACGGCGTGAGCAGCAGCATGAAGCCTCATGGGACAGCTTCTGAACAAGAGAAAGGACCCCTCTTAAATCATTATGTGGGTGAGAGGTGGCGGGTGGACAGGCGACTGAAGGGACTGACGACTGGCTTGGCTGACCATGCTAAGTTTATTTTGTTACTGTCTTATTGTCCCACTCCCACATACTGTAGCAGCATTGGAATGTGGGACGTTTCCTATTATAACCCCTTATGACTATGTGTCATTTCACATCACAGCAAAGACTTCCAAACATCTCAATGGGAACTATTTGTGAATATAAATATAGTGTTGTTAATCAGCAGCAGGATATAATCAGGGAAGAGTATTTGTGTGTCTGTGGTGTATTTGGGAGCACTCTGCTCCATTCAGACATGACGTGTGCCGAGTTATCTCTGAAACGTAAACCAGGTACAGTGTACTGTATAACATTGCCTAATAGGGTGATAGGTCCTGTATTTTACCCTGTTCTGTTTAGACACCATATACTCATAAAGGATCTCACGTGTACAATAGCTGGCAGGGTAGTGGCAATTAAAATACAGTGTTAAATTTGACTCCAGGATTTGTGCAATCCTTTTGACAAAGGACAGGGCTTGGCAGGCTTTTCCACAAACAGAAGTAGTCACTTCACTTGATATTTTCAGACAGTGCATATCCTTGCCACTTTTTGAAAAATATAATAACTCACAAACGTTCTGTTACATAATGTTAAAGAAACCAAAGGCATACTGTGAATGAGTTGCCCTGAGATTTGTCTTGTGTTCCATTGCAAATTGGCAGACAATAGAGGAGTAGGGAGAGAGTGTGACAGAGATCTTGTTTCATACAGTTGCTTTGATTGTCAGTCAACGTAAAGTCAAGCCAAATTTAGATATGAAACAGTAGACCCCTAACTTTACCTGATATTATTAGAGGGTGAAGGAAATGTTGGGGCGTCATCGCATATCTGAGAATGGATTTTGTTTATATCACAATGTCAGAAGTTCATATTAAACTGCATTGTGGTCTCAGACTGTTGACACTATCTTCTGAGATAGAAGCATCAAAGACAGAATCAGAGAGTGTAAAGATCAAACGATTTAAAAACATAATGAATTGCTCAGGCAATACAGTGACTTCAGAAAGTATTATTATTCCACATTGTGTTGTGTTACAGCCTGAATTCCAAATGGATTAAATATATTTTTCTTCTCACCCATCTACACACAAAACGCCATAATGACAAAGCGTTTTTAGACATTTTAGCAAATTTATTGAAAATGAAATACACAAATATCTCAAAAGTTTGGACACACCTACTCATTCCAGGGTTTTTCTTTGTTTTTACTGTTTTCTACATTGTAGAATAATAGTGAAGACATCAAAACTATGAAATAACCAAAAAAGTGTTAAACAAATCAAATTATATTTTATATTTGAGATTCTTCAAAGTAGCCACCCTTTGCCTTTTTGACAGCTTTGCACACTCTTGACATTCTCTCAACAAGCTTCATGAGGTAGTCACCTGGAATGCATTTCAATTAAAAGGTGTGCCTTGTTAAAAGTTAATTTGTGGAATTTCTTTCCTTCTTAATGCGTTTGAGCCATTCAGTTGTGTTGTGACAAGGTAGGGGTGGTATACAGAAGATAGCCCTATTTGGTAAAATACCAAATCCATATTATGGTAAGAAAAGCTCAAAATATCAAAGAAAATGACAGTCCATCATTACTTTAAGACAGTCAATCCGGAAAATTTGAAGAACTTTGAAAGTTTCTTCAAGTGCAGTCGCAAAAAACATCAAGCACTATGATGAAACCAGCTCTCATGAGGACCGCCACAGGAAAGGAAGACCCAGAGTTACCTCTGCTGCAGAGGATAAATTGATTAGTGTTATCAGCCTCAGAAATTGCAGCCCAAATAAATGCTTCACAGAGTTCAAGTAACAGACACATCTCGACATCAACTGTTCAGAGGAGACTGCGTGAATCAGGCCTTCATGGTCGATTGCTGCAAAGAAACCACTACTAAAGGACACCAATAAGAAGAAGAAACTTGCCTGGGCCAAGAAACACGTGCAATGGACATTAGACCGGTGGCAATCTGTCCTTTGGTCTGATGAGTCCAAATTTGAGATTTTTGGTTCCAACCGCCGTGTCTTTGTTAGACGCAGAGTAGGTGAACGGATGATCTCTGCATGTGTGGTTCCCACCATGAAGCATGGAGGAGGAGGTGTTATGGTGTGGGGGTGATTTGCTGGTGACACTGTCAGTGATCTATTTAGAATTCAAGGCACACTTTAACCAGCATGGTTACCACAGCTTTCTGCAGCGATACGCCATCCCATATGGTTTGGGCTTAGTGGGACTATCATTTGTTTTTGTTTTTTTGACCAAGAAGGAGAGTGACAGAGTGCTGCATCAGATGACCTGGCCTCCACAATCACACAACCTCAACCCAATTGAGATGGTTTTGGGATGAATTGGACCGCAGAGTGAAGGAAAAGCAGCCAACAAGTGCTCAGCATATGTGGGAACTCCTTCAAGACTGTTGGAAAAGCATTCCAGGTGAAGCTGGTTGAGAGAACGCCACGAGTGTGCAAAGCTGTCATCAAGGCAAAGGGTGGCTACATTGAAGAATCTCAAATATAGTATATATTTTGATTTGTTTAACACTTTTTTGGATACTACATGATTCTATACGTGTTATTTCATAGTTTTGATGTCTTCACTATTATTCTACAATTGGCTGCGACTACAGCTGTGAGTCTTTCTGGTTAAGTCTCTAAGAGCTTTCCACATCTGGATTATTATTTTCAAAATTCTTCAAGCTCTGTCAAATTGATTGTTTCTAGACAACCATTTTCAGGTCTTGACATAGATTTTCAAATAGATTGATGTCAAAACTGTAACTTGGCCACTCGGGAACATTCACTGTCTTCTTGGTAAGCAACTCCAGTGTAGATTGGGCCTTGTTTTAAGTTATTGTCCTGCTGAAAGGTGAATTCATTTCCCAGTGTCTGGTGGAATGTAGACTGAACCAGGTTTTCTTCTAGGATTATGCCTGTGCTTAGCCCCATTCCGTTTATTTTTTATCCTGAAGAACTCACCAAGTCCTTAAGGATTGCAAGCATACCCATAACATGATGCAGTCACCACTATGCTTGAAAATATGGAGAGTGGCACTCAGTAATGTGTTGTATTGGATTTGCCCCAAACATAACACTTTGTATTCAGGAAAAAAAGTGAATTGCTTTGCCACATTTGTTGCAGTGTTATTTTAGTGCCTTGTTGCAAACAGGATGCATGTTTTGGAATCTATATTTTTTTCTGTACAGGCTTCCTTCTTTTCACTCTGTCAATTAGGTTAGTATTGTGGAGTAACTACAATGTTGTTGATCCATCCTCAGTTTTCTCCTATCACAGCCATTAAACTTAAAAAGTGTTTTAAAGTCACCATTGGCCTCATGGGGAAATCCCTGAGCGGTTTCCTTCCTCTCTGGCAACTGATTTAGGAAGGACACCTGTATCTTTGTAGTGACTAGGTGTATTGATAGACCATTAAAGTGTAATTAATAACTTCACCATGCTCAAAGGAATATTCAATGTCTGCTTTTTTATAGGTTTACCCATCTACCAATAGGTGCCCTTCCTTGCAAGGCATTGGAAAACCTCCCTGCTCCCTGTGGTTTAATCTGTGTTTGAAATTCACTGCTTGACTGAGGGACCTTACAGATAATTGTATGTGTGGGGTACAGAGATGAGGTAGTCATTCATATTTTTACTTCTGAACTTATTTAGGCTTGCTGGAACAAAGGAGTTGAATACATATTGACTCAAGACATGTCAGCTTTTTCTAATTTGTAAAAATGTCTAAAAACATATTTCCACTTTGACATTACTTGGTACTGTGTGTAGGGCAGTGACAAAAAAATCTCAATTTAATAGATTTTAAATTCAGGCTGTAACACAACAAAATGTGGAAAAAGTAAAGGGGTGTGAATACTTTCTGAAGGCACTGTAAGTACATTTTCTTCTATTTATGACAAAGCATGCACCCCTCTTTTAGGCAGCTGGGCATGGTTTAAAAAAAGCCTTGTCTGCATGTGTTTTATAACAGCCAAAACACTGTAGTGTGGCCCAGCCCCGAAGTGACTATTATGAACTGTATGCAAGGATGCCTCTGTGCTCTCTTAGGAATGCCTCATTATCTCTCCAACCCACATTGTCTCCCTTCTGGGTAGCAGAGGTTCTGTTGTCTGATGTCTGATTGGAAGTTAACCTTACAGTAAAGCTGTTGGTCAACAACTTAGATTTTGAATCACAAACTACTCAGATGTTATAAATGGTCTTAAATTCATTGTCTCTTTCTCGCCTTTGTTCCTGACCTGCACTGGTGGTATACCATCACTCCCTCGCTCCCTCTCCCATGAGTTATGGGCCATCGCTCAAGCCATGGTTTCTTTGTCTCTCTCTCCCTCTCTGATCATGCCTAGAATAATGCCTTGTAATGCTTGTTAATGCTTTGTAACTTAAGCTTTATGCCTTGTATGTGATTTTATTTCTTTTAGAAAGTAATTAAATACACTTGTATTTACAATTCCTTTCTCAGACATTTCTTGATAGCCTATTACTGTAACTCAACTGTAGTCCCTTGCATATTGCTAAATAATCTTTATGGAGTCAGATAAACATTTTAATAGGCTAATTGCATAGTCTTATTATGGGTCACATGTGAGGTATATGTACACTGAGCGTACAAACATTAGGAACACCTGCTCTTTCCATGACAGACTGACCAGGTGAAAGCTATGATCCCTTATTGATGTCACTTGTTAAATCCAATTCAATCAGTGTAGATGAAGGGGAGGAGACAGGTTAAATAAGTATTTTTAAGTCTTGAGACAAATAAGACATGGATTGTGTATGTGTGCCATTCAGAGGATGAATGGGCAAGACAAAATATGTAAGTGCCTTTGAACGGGAATTGGTATTAGGTGCCAGGCGCACATGTTTGAGTGTGTCAAGAACTGCAATGCTGCTGAGTTTTTCAAGCTCAACAGTTTCCTGTGTGTATCAAGAACGGTCCACCACCCAAAGGACATCCAGCCAACTTGACACAACTGTTGGAAGCATTGGAGTCAACATAGGCCAGCATCCCTGTGGAACGCTTTTGACACCTTGTAGAGTCCATGCCCCGATGAACTGAGGCTGTTCTGAGGGCAAAGGGGGGTGCAACTCCATATTAGGAAAGTGTTCCTAATGATTTGTTCACTCATTGTATAATATACATATCAAATATTACCTCACTACACCACTCCTAAATTACTTTAGTCAGTGGAGTATTAAACTGTCCAAACCAATTCAGATGTTGGCTCACTTGCAGATTTACTTCTACAATTTCTCCTCACCTCACTCCATACCCCTCTTATTTGGGTATACAACTAATGTCACACAGTCTATAGGTAACTGCCAAGATAAAGGAAACACCAACATAAAGTGTCTTAATAAGGTGTTGGGCAACCACGAGCCAGAACAGCTTTAATGCACCTTGACATAGATTATACAAGTGTCTGGAACTCTATTGGAGGGATGCGACACCATTCTCCCACAAGAAATTCCATCATTTGGTGTTTTGTTGATGGTGGTGGAAAACGCTCCAGAATCTCCCATAAGTGTTCAATTGGGTTGAGATCTGGTGACTGAGACGGCCATGGCATATGGTTTACATCATTTTCATGCTCATCAAACTATTCAGTGACTACTCGTGCCCTGTGGATGGGGGCATTTTCATCCTGTAGGGGCATAGCCAGGGTAGTCAAAATAATGGCCTGTCCAGAATTGTTATACATGAACCTAAGCATGATAGTATGCTTAATTAACTCGGGAACAACACCTATGTGGAAGCCCCTGCTTTCAATATACTTTGTATCTTTCATTTACTCAAGTGTTTCCGTTATTTTGGCAGTTACCTGTATATTATGTAATGTAACAGATTTATGGAGTCAGAATGCTTGTCTTGGCTCCAAATTCTTGGAAGTCTCCAAGAAGATCAAATGTATATGACAACTGATGCAGCTTTGGGGAGAGGTTGTCTTTTCAGCAGACAAAGTTGAAATCAAGTTCATCTGTGAGGGCCGCTGTGGTGAGATAACTCGCGACCAAATCAAGACGTTACGAGCGGTCCATAAGCCACACCCTAGTGGGCGGAGCTAGGCATGATATTGTTTGTGCACTGGGACACATTAACTGCCTGCCCTCCTCAGGCAGAAAATGTTCTATTGAGAACTGTATTGGACTCCATTGTTTCCCTGAACCATCGTGGAGCCCAGACAGTTTTCCAAAGATCATTTTCTGCCTGAAGAGGGCAGGCAGTTAGACATCTATGGACCCAAATAGTTGTAATGCATGTATGACAATCATAACTGGCACGCAGATCAGTAGAAATGGTAAGATCAATTGTAAATTGGCACTCCACGTGAAAAAGGTTTCTGTCCCCTGACCAATCAATGGATATTACAAACAATGGACAGTATAGGCTGGATGTGTGCAAAATGCAATATTATGCATGTAGGCTACAAATGCATATGGTTGTAAAAGTTGTGAAAGTGGCTGTCTCACTGACCTAGGCCAATTTGGACTGGTCCCATGGCCCACTACAATGACTATCAATCATCAAATCATTGGAATGCGAAACCAAAACATCTATAAATGATGTTTATCTGATTATTCGATTTTATACGCAGATCAAAACATGAAGAACAACCCATTTATCATTTTCTGTGTGTTCAGGAACCCGAATATGAATTGGCCAAAACATACAGTGCACAGGTTGAACCAGAACCGATAATCGAAAACACAACATTTGAATAATCAATAATTATTCAGTTTCTCGTTATTCAATATTTCCTTTAGACACTGAAAGCAAAAAGCTAACTATTTATTTGTTGTTTGTGTAAGGGTTGGTGTGAGGTGTGACCCAGGTGCGGTGCAGGATAGACAGTAGGCAGAGATGGTGAAACAAGGATCTTTACTGCTGGTCCCGAAGCCAGGATACAAAATAACAGACTTAACACGAAAAAGAAAGGTGGAGCAAATAAGACTCCAAAAAACAGGCTGACAGCCAAAATACGAAATACTAACTGTGACTGAAATAATAAATAAACAGTGAGAACATTTCTCACGTACCTGTCCATACGTCTCGCGATCAGACACTGATTAGTTCTGCTAGACATAGTGAAACTAGCAGAGAAAACTGAGCAAGGGAACACAGGGAATTGAGGGCATAAATACACAGGTGAACAGGTAGACACAGGTGACACCAATAGGATGATGATTAGTCCAGACTGTGAGTGAGGAGGTGCCTGTTGTCGGAGGATGACACCTAGTGGGTCGCTCCGGAACTGCGACCCCCTCCTGTAACATGTTTGATTTCAGATTCCAGTCAAATAAACGAGGAACGACCCTTTACCCGTTTTTTTATCTTGTCATCTAACAGGAAATATTAACTGTCCAAAACGTACACAATTCAACGTCTATTCCCCGTTGATTCAACGTAATTTCATTGAAATTATGTGGAAACAACACTGATTCAACCAGTGGGTATTTATGTTGAATTTGTATGTGAACCTTTAAATATGCATAACAAAATATGGAGAGTGAGATATGGAGCCATTAGAAACTCGTCTCCATGATATTTAGTCTCTCTTTATGAAAGTAGTGGTGAATCATAGATGAATGAGGCTACTTCTCCCAGAATACTGCCCCCCTCAGCCAGGACAATGTTTTCAAAGAAACACGTTCTATTGAGAACTGTCTGGGACTCACTGTTTCCCTGTTTGCTACTCAAAGATATTTGACTTATTAAGTCATAAACCAAATTCACTACAATACACTTGTCTCAAATATATTATCATAACTACACAGAACCATCGCGGACCTATGTCAATTAATCTCTGTGTGAAAAGGCATCCCAGGGATGTCTTGTAAAACTAATTTAATTTATTCCAAGCACTGTTGGTAACCAGATAATCCAACTGAATTCGTGTAAACAATGTCCTCCTCAGGCAGAAAATATTCTATTGAGAAATTGTCTGGAACTCGTTAAACAATTGTTTCCCGGTTTGCTACTTAAAGATATTTTACTTATTAAGTCATAGACAAAATTAGCTGCAATACACTCAAATAGATTAGCATAACTACACAGAACCATCGCGGACCCATTGTAGTGTTGGGAAGTAGTGAACTACATGTAGTTCAATTAGTAATTTAACTAAATTTTGCAGTAGCTTGTTGGTAGTTGAACTTAATTAAAATCTAGGTAGTATTTTCAGAGGTCAATAACTTTTTTGGGGGGGCTTGTGTGTGGCTGCTCGGTCATGGAAATCAATTTCAGTTATTGTGCTAACAAACACTTATTGTGCTAACGTTGCTTCCAGAGGCAGTTTGGAACTCTGTAGTGAGTGTTGCAACCGAGGCCAGACAACAGCTTCAGCACTCGGCGGCCCCATTCTGTGACCTTGTGTGGCGTACCACTTCGCAGCTAAGCCGTTGTTGCTCCTAGATGTGTCCACTTCAAAATAACAGCTCTTACAATTGACCTGTGGCAGCTCTAGCAGGGCAGGAATTAGACGAACTGACTTGTTGGAAAGGTGGCATCCTATGACGGTGCCATGTTGAAAGTCACTGAGCTCTTCAGTAAGGCCCTTCTACTGACAATGTTTGTCTATGGAGATTGCATGGCTGTGTGCTCGATTTTATACACCTGTCAGCAAAGGTTGTGGCTGAAATAGCCGAATCCACTCATTTGAAGGGGTCTCCACATACTTTAGTATATATAGTGTATATTTTTCTTAAGGGTAGCTTTAGTGTAGCTTAACTTCTTCCAGTGTGAAGTAATTGTTAGCTTGGTAAACCATATTTTCAGAGTAGCTTCTCCAGCACTGGTAAAATGAGAGGTCTGTTGCTGTAATAATATGTGTCCCAGTCCAGGAGCAATATCACTTAGCAATAATATGCACTCAAAACGATCTGGTCGCAAGTTATCTCACCACACTGACCCTCTATTTCAACATGACAGGATGTCACCGTGTTGCATGATACGGAAACATGATGGGGAAACATTAATCAAATAAGGCACATCTGAGACAGCCAAGCATCCCAAACAAGCTCTCTGGACCCCTTTGGAAACAACATGATCCACCTCAAGGGGTTTTGTCTTGCCCAGTGCAGTCAGAAACGTGATTTGCCTGTGTTTTATATATATTTCCACACTATGAGGTTGGAATAATACTCTGACATTGTGAAAATGATGATAATGCCCTTTTAGTGTAAGAGCTGTTTGAAAAGACCGGCAGACATTTTTGCCTGTTTTGGTTGGATGGAGTTTTGGCCTCAACAGGCAGTAAATTAGTTAATAGACCAATGAGAAAGAGAGCTCCAAACCTCACTTCCATTTACACCTAGTTTTCAGTTTTCCCCTCACCATTCAGACCTAGGTCTAAAAAATAGAGGTTAAGACAATGTAATAATTCCAACGCGTCAGCGTTCGAAATAAACCAATTAATTGGACCAGCACCATTGATAACTACCATCGCCATTGCTAACTAGCAACGCTGGTCCCATTTTTGCAAAAAGTTATGGGATATTAGAATCCTGTTGTCTTAACCTTTGTCATCTTTAACCTTCCTAGAGCTGGCCGCCAGGCCAAACTGAGCAATCAGGTGAGAAGGGCCTTAGTCAGGGAGGTGACCAAGAACCAGATGGTCACGATGACAGAGCTCCAGAGTTCCTCTGTAGAGAAGGAGAACCATCTCTGCAGCTCTCCACCAATCAGGCCTTTATGGTAGAGTGGCCAGACGGAAGCCACTCCTCAGTAAAAAAAACACATGACAGCCCGCTTGGAGTTTGCCAAAAGGCAACTAAAGGACTCTCAGACCATGAGAAACAAGATTCCCTGGTCTGATGAAACCTAGATTTAACTCTTTGGCCTGAATGTCAAGCTTCACGTCTGGAGGAAACCTGGCACCATCCCTACGGTGAAGCATGATGGTGGCAACATCATGCTGTGGGGATGTTTTTCAGCGGCAGGGACTGGGAGACTGGTCAGGATCGAGGGAAAGATGAACGGAGCAAAGTACAGAGAGATCCTTGATGAAAACCTGCTCCAGACTGCTCCGGACCTCAGACTGTGGCGAAGTCTCTGAATGTCCTTGAGTGACCCAGCCAGAGCCCGAACTTGAACCCGATCGAACATCTCTGGAGAAACCTGAAAATAGCTGTGCTGCGACGCTCCCCATCCAACCTGACATCTTGAGAGGATCTGCAGAGAAGAATGGGAGAAACTCCCCAAATACAAGTGTGCCAAGCTTGTAACATCATACCCAAGAAGACTCAAGGCTGTAATCGCTGCCAAAGGTGCTTCAACAAAGTACTGAGTGAAGGGTCTGAATACTTACGTAAATGTGATATTTCCGTTTTTATTTTTTATAAATGTGCAAAAATGTCTACAAACCTGTTTTTGCTTTGTCATTATGGGGTATTGTGTGTAGATTGATGAGAAAAAAAGTAACAATTTAATCAATAAGGCTTAAACGTAACAAAATGTGGAAAAGGTCAAGATGTCTGAATACTTTCCGAATGCACTGTATATCTATTGTTTTTACATTATCCTTTGATTCTTCGTAAGCAGGCTTCTGTGTGAAAGCATCATCTTTGCAGCATCACTGCAAGTGTCAGCTTGGCTGCTGTCAACAACTCATGGTTGGTTAGCAAACACACAAGCCATCTTTGTCTTTATGACACATTAAGTGGTTTGTGGACTACTAAAGCCTACTGTGTCAGTGTCTCAAAGACTCAACCAACACATCAATAAATATTATCCCCGGCCTAAGGAGCAGCAAATGTAATCTGATTTATAAAACGTCACCTCTTCAAAGTTGTACAAAAGCCAATGGAGGGCGAGAGTCCATCCCTTCTTGTCAGCAGATTTACAAAATCAAAAAGGACACACCTCAATCAATGGCCGTTTCTCTGTCGGGATTCGGGACTCTCCAGGACATGTGTGGGGTGGAGAGTGGAAACAAAAGAAGTAGGTTAAGACGTGCAACCTATTATCGGGTATTATAACCGTCTTAAACCGTTTTTATAGCTTGAGTTGTCCCTTGTTCCTTGTGTTGTGCAGTGCAGTGCAGTGAGTGCTCAATAAAACAATTGCATCGAAAATGAATTACAAGCTTTACTCTCTCTCTCGCTCTCTCTCTCTCTCTCTGACCTTTGTTTCCTTTGTGCGCGCTTGATATCAGTTGGTGGAATATCACCAGCTTCTCAATGCAACAGGAGAGCTTATTCAGGTACCTGCTAATTTGCGTTGCTCGGCGCTCTCATCTCGCTGGATCAAGTCTCAGTGCAAGGGGCGCATGCTGACTCACAAACGCAGCCAAGAATGGGAGGGAAAGGACAAAGGACATGATGGACTGCTGTGGTGTTTTCATCACAGGCTAATAGTAACCAGTGAAACATTACATTAGCTATAACCCACATAGCCTACATAGACAATAATACCTAGAACATAGGCTAGGACAAGTTCCATCGCATCAGTCTTCAGCATAGCACAACCTCAGAACATTAGGCGAACCCCATTTTTCAAAGTAGCCTAATATGAAAATATAACTTTGCGTGTTTGTTCAGCTCAGTGCAGGTAGTAAGCTATCCAGTGCCGACAGACAACAAACCATACCCAAACAGATGGCAAGGCTATGTGTTGGCATGGCGGAGCTTTGCGGGACACACATTTCAGGGAGTGAGGGTGCAGTCAGCAAACCACAGGGGGTAAACCAGTCCCACCAAATGCTACGCATTTTACATTTCTATATCTGAACCACAGAAGGTAGATGTCAAAATGATAGTTTACTACAAAACCCCACACCATTTGTTGTGAAGCTGTATGCCTCAGTCCCAAATGAATGGAAAAGAAAGGCACCCTATAATTTCTGCATTTTAGACTGTGCCTTTCTCATGCATTTCCAGTTGAGGCATATAGCTGGATCTTCACAACAATACTACTCAGCATTAAACCACTTTTGCGATCATCCGACAAACTTTGGTTTTGGAGTGAACTATCACTTACCATTTGTGCTGCTATGTGGTTCATGACATAATGTATATATTCCATGGCCCTGCACTGTTATGTTTAGAGGTACAGTGTTACCTTGATGCGTGGGGAACCAAACGAGACATTGTAGTGCCTAAACTATGCAAATGAAATTTGTCAAACAAAGAATGTCCTGACTTCTGACAATGTGGCATTGGAAAGCATTCTATGGTTGCAAATAGTTTTTTCTTTACATATGGGCAATATTAGAGGACAAGGGGGAAATCATGTGATTTCGGGCACTCTATAACAATGACCCATTTCTTGTGTTACATTGAGCAGCCGGTTCAAGGCTACATGTCATTTCTTCATCTTTAGAATTGAATCAAAAGAGACTTTCTTTATTGTTTCTGTAGATGGCCTCTTCTGGGTACCTTGGCACAGCCTTTTAGCCAGCATGCAGCAGCCTATTGCAAAGCAAAGACTGTTGTCAGGCTGGTCTGACCAGTCCCCTGAGTTTTAGTGGCCGTTTCCCATAGAGAACAATACGCTCTGTCTGCAGGACCAACTGTTTTCTCTCAGCTAAAGGGAAATGGCTGAGAAAGAGGAAGTTGTCTAAAGACTGCAGTGTTTTGTACTGGTGTTTGTGACTGCGACTACAACTGAACTTGCATCTAAAGTAGCTGCAGAACATGAAACAAGAACATTGACTTTTTCACCAGCAAGTGAAAAAGTCACAAACACAAACAAAATGGTGGGAACAGTCCTAAAGCAGTATTTGGTATGTGGATCACCTGAGGAGACTGCTTTGTGATATCATATGTGTTGTTTCATATCAGCCTTATAGCTGTGTAATAGCCTACCTTGTTCAAGTCCACTATTTACTTAACTGCCAAGGGAGGTGTCATTCTGAATAAGCTTCATGCTGTAGGTTCTGTAACAACATGTTTATATGACAGGTTCTTGAATCTGGGTTGTGCATGCGGTGTTAATTCAGTAACGACAGACAACAGGCTTTAAATACATTTTATTTGAGGCTTTTTGTTACATTTTCCATTCCATTCCATGAGTTCTTCTATTCCATGACTTCTCCGCTGCATTTTAGTTCAAATCAAGGACACAAAACAAAGAAACAAACTAAAAGCAGAGGGGGGAAAGGGGCCCAGGAAGTGATGCAGACCAGGAGGCAAATGTCCATCTTGTCTTGATCTTATCTTTAACTTTTTCATAGATTTCTGTACTGCAGCCTTGTGCTCTAACCAAACCAAAACTCCATTATACATCTGGACTGCATCATTTCCTGTAGGCGGAAGGACAGGGGGGATAAATACAGCTACTCAGGTCACACAACTGGTCAATTATCCAACAGGATTACTTGGTTAATTAAGCATGCAAAGAGTCATCTGTGACAGTGACCATTCCAGTAACACTAGTCACTATCAGGAATATAAAGTGCTCAGTAACAGCTAGAATATTCAAACCGGGGGTAAGGCGTAAAAATAACAGAAAGAGAAAACTTGATTTAGACTAAGTGCACTTTACATACAATTGACTGATTCCTTGATTGATAGCTTACTTTAACTCATGACAACAAGCGATATCTGACTATGGGGGTAGGGAGGGATGTTCTCCAGTGATTTTCCATGCATGGGTTGTTGCCTATGTTTACCAGCTAGGTCCTAGAGGTCTGTCTATTGTTAGAGGTCTGTCTGAGGGCAGTCACATGGTGACGATGTAATCCTCTTTTTCTCTCACATGCAGTCACTTGCTGTCTGAGTCTTCCCTCCACAGCTGGCCAGCCTGTTCTGCGACTATCAAACTTGTGACTCACTTCAAAGACAGCATGTACACACAAACACATAAACACACACAGCTACAAACGCACACACAAACATTATTAATAACTCATACAGTACACACACAAAATGTAGACCAATACTCACATACAGTGCCGTGAAAAAGTATTTTTCCCTTTTCTTATTTTCTTTACTTTTGCATATTTTTGATACTGAATGTTATCAGATCTTCAACTAAAACCTAATATTAGATAAAGGGAACCTGAGTTGACAAATAACCCCAAAAAATGGATACTTATTTTATTTATTCAATTAACAAAGTTATGCAACACCCAATTGTCAGGGGTGCTGAAGGTGGGTGTGGTGCATGAATCAAGCGCAGGACGCAGAGGCTCAGTGTCACGGTTTCGGCCGAGACTGCTCCTCCTCCTGGTTCGGGCAGGCAAAGGCGTTCGTCGTCCCCGGAGTACTAGCTGCCATCGTTGGATGATTCCATGTGTGATTGCTTTTGTCTGTCCTTAGCACCTGTGTCTGATTTGTGATGATTACGTGTCCTATTAGTTCCCTGTGTTTGTATGGATTAGTTGTGTGTTGTTATTTCGCCTGTCATGTGTGTTTTCGTGTAGGGTTTTGTGTTCTGTGTATTTTACGCATGTTTTGCGTAATTGCGCATTATTCCGCCTCCTTTGTTTAGAGGCCGTGCCTTGTTTTTGGGATCTGTCTTTATTAAACTTTTGGACTTAGCTTCGGTGTCCTGCGCCTGACTTCACCCCACATCCACCTCACAAGATGACAGAACAACACACCATTCTGGAGTCAGCAGGAGCAGTGGCGACATCCAGGTTGCTGGATGAACGGATACGCTTTCACGACATCTTGTTCCAGCAACTTGAGACCGCCATAGACGAAGTGTCCAGCAAGCTGAGTCGTTTGGTGACTAGGGAGGTGCCCACGCCATCACCCACTATCCCATCACCAACGGCCAGTCCTCCTCTCTCAGCACCGGAACCCAGTGGTATTCGGCTCTCGCTCCCGGGGGCATATGACGGTTCTGCAGCCGGGTGTCAGGGATTTCTGCTACAGGTGGAACTGTACCTGGCTACTGTACACCCGGCGCCCTCGGGATACGAGAGCGTCTCCGCCCTCATCTCCTGTCTATCCGGCAAGGCGTTGGAATGGGCCAACGCCGAATGGAGGGGAATAGACGCCGCAACCATCACCTACGCGGAGTTTTCCCGCCGCTTCAGGACTGTCTTCGATCATCCACCGGAAGGTAAAGCGGCGGGAGAGCGTCTGTTCCACCTCCGACAGGAGAAGAGGAGCGCCCAGGAGTTCGCACTGGAGTTCCGGGACACTAGCAGCGGATGCGGGGTGGAATGAGAGGGCCCTCATCGACCACTACAGGTGTAGCCTACGAGAGGACGTTCGTCGTGAGCTGGCCTGCAGGGACACCAACTTGTCATTCGACCAGTTGGTGGACATTTCCATCCGTCTAGACACCCTGCTGGCCACCCGCGGGACGTCCCCGAGTGGGGGTCGTCCATTTCGCCCTCCAGCACCTCCGAGCCTATTCCTATGGAGATCGGGGGTGCTGGCGCTAGAGAGAGGAGGAGAGGGAACCCGAGGGGGAGCCATCCCCTGCACCACCTGCGGTCGTGGAGGGCACACCGCGGCCAGGTGCTGGGGAGGGTCTCTTGGGAGAGGTGACGACAGGCCGCGCACTGGGGAGTCATTTCAGGTAAGCAGGCGCCCCACTTACCCAGAGCTTTCTGTTGGTCACATGAATATTCCTGTGAGATTTCCACAGGTGGCACCTCATTCCCAGCATAAGGCGCTAGTAGATTCAGGCGCTGCTGGGAACTTTATTGATCGGGCATTTTGTGGTAGGTTAGGGATTCCCCTTCGGCCGGTAGAAACTCCGTTTCCTGTCCACACCTTAGACAGCCGGCCGTTGGGGTCGGGTCTGATCAGGGAGGTCACAGCACCACTGACGATGACAACACAGGGAGGTCACGAGGAGATCATTCAGTTTTATCTGATTGATTCTCCTGCGTACCCCGTGGTGTTGGGACTTCCCTGGTTAAGCACCCATGATCCTACCATAGCGTGGCAACAGAGGGCTCTTATGGAGTGGTCTGCCCAGTGTGTAGGGAGATGTCTAGGTGTTTCCTTAGGGGCGACCTCGGTAGAGAGTCCGAACCAAGTGCCCGCACTGCGCATTCCCCCTGAGTATGAGGATTTAGCACTTGCGTTCAGTAAATCTAGGGCAGCACGGCTACCTCCTCATAGACAGGGGGACTGTGCGATACATCTCCAAACTGGAGCGGCCCTGCCACGGAGTCATGTGTATCCCCTGTCTCAAGAGGAGACAGCGGCTATGGAGACGTACATAGCCGAGTCCTTGGCACAGGGATACATACGGCCTTCTACTTCCCCGGTTTCCTCAAGTTTCTTCTTTGTGAAGAAGAAGGATGGGGATTGCGTCCGTGTATTGACTACCGTAGTCTCAATCAGATTACAGTTAAATACAGCTACCCACTGCCACTGATTGCGGCGATGACGGAGTCATTACGTGGCGCGCGCTTCTTCACAAAGTTAGATCTCAGGAGCGCGTATAATCTGGTGCGCATTAGGGGGGGGGATGAATGGAAGACAGCATTTAGCACAACCTCGGGTCATTACGAGTATCTCGTCATGCCATACGGGTTAATGAATGCTCCTTCAGTCTTCCAATCCTTTGTTGACGAGATTTTCCGGGACATGCATAGGCAGGGTGTAGTAGTTTACATTGACGACATCCTAGTGTACTCTGCTACACGAGCCGAGCATGTAGCCCAGGTGCGCCGAGTGTTGAGAAGACTGTTGGAGCATGACTTGTATGTCAAGGCAGAGAAATGCCTGTTCTTCCAGGAGTCCGTCTCCTTTTTGGGTTATCGGTTGTCCGCGTCTGGTGTGGAGATAGAGGTAGACCGGGTATCGGCCGTGCTTAATTGGCAAACTCCAACTACTGTAAAAGAGGTGCAGCGGTTCTTGGGTTTTGCTAATTACTACTGGATCGGTTTTCTAAGGCCTGTCGTCTCCTTCCTATGCCGGGTCTCCCTTCTGCCCTACAAACCGCTGAGGCCCTGTTCACCCATGTGTTCCGGCACTATGGGGTCCCCGAGGATATAGTGTCTGACCGGGGTCCCCAGTTCACCTCCAGAGTTTGGAGGGCGTTTATGGAACGGTTGGGGGTCTCGGTGAGCCTTACCTCGGGGTACCACCCAGAGAGTAATGGGCAGGTGGAACGTGTAAACCAGGATGTGGGTAGGTTTTTGAGGTCCCATTGCCGGGACCGGCCGGAGGAGTGGTCGAGGTTCCTCCCTGGGCAGAGATAGCCCAGAACTCTCTCCGCCACTCCTCCACCAATTTAACACCTTTCCAGTGTGTCTTAGGTTATCAGCCGGTCCTGGCGCCATGGCACGAGAGCCAGATCGAGGCTCCTGCGGTGGACGAGTGGATTCGGCGCTCGGAGGAGACGTGGGACGCTGCCCATGTCCATCTGCAGCGTGCCATCCGTCAACAGAAGGCGAGCGCCGATCGCCACCGCAGTGAGGGCCCGGTGTACGCACCGGGAGATCGAGTCTGGCTCTCGACTCGAAACCTGCCCCTCCGCCTGCCCTGCCGGAAGCTGGGTCGGCGGTTTGTGGGGCCCTTCAAAGTCCTGAGAAGATTGAACGAGGTGTGTTACAGGTTACAACTACCTATAGAGTATAAAAATATTAACCCCTCGTTCCATGTGTCTCTTCTCAGGCCGGTGGTAGCTGGCCCACTCCAAGAGGAAGAGATAGGAGAGACCCCTCCGCCCCCTTTGGACATCGAGGGGGTCCCGGCGTACAGGGTCCGGACCATCTTGGACTCCAGGCGCCGGAGGAGTGGTCTCCAATATCTCGTGGAGTGGGAGGGGTACGGTCCGGAGGAACGGTGCTGGGTGCCCAGGAGGGACATCCTCGATCCATCCCTCCTGACAGAATTCCACCATGGGCATCCCACGCGCCCGGGTCCGCGTCCTCCTGGCCGTCCCCCGAGGCCGGGTCGGCGCACGGCTGGAGCCGCGTCCAAGGGGGTACTGTCACGGTTTCGGCCGAGACTGCTCCTCCTCCTGGTTCGGGCAGGCAAAGGCGTTCGTCGTCCCCGAGTACTAGCTGCCATCGTTGGATGATTCCATGTGTGATTGCTTTTGTCTGTCCTTAGCACCTGTGTCTGATTTGTGATGATTACGTGTCCTATTAGTTCCCTGTGTTTGTATGGATTAGTTGTGTGTTGTTATTTCGCCTGTCATGTGTGTTTTCGTGTAGGGTTTTGTGTTCTGTGTATTTTACGCATGTTTTGCGTAATTGCGCATTATTCCGCCTCCTTTGTTTAGAGGCCGTGCCTTGTTTTTGGGATCTGTCTTTATTAAACTTTTGGACTTAGCTTCGGTGTCCTGCGCCTGACTTCACCCCACATCCACCTCACAAGATGACACTCAGTCCAAAAGACTTTAGTGCAATATTCACGTAGAGAAATAAGCACAATAAGCCCGAAGGCGAAATCACGGCGCACACAGGCGTCAAATAAACGGCGCACTAACATGTGCGAAAAACCTCTCCAAAACACTGGAGGGAAGTACGTAGCTCCAACACGAAAACAGAAGAGCAATCACACACAAAGACAAACACAACCAACGAGAACTAAATAGGACACTAACGAGGACTAACGAGACACAGGTGTACAACATCAAGACAAAACCAAACGAACATGAAACATAGATCGGTGGCAGCTAGTACTCCGGGGACGATGACCGCCGAAGCCTGCCCGAACCAGGAGGAGGAGCAGCCTCGGCCGAAACCGTGACAGTACCCCCCCCTTGACGCGCGGCTCCAGCCGTGCGCCGACCCCGGCCTCGGGGACGACCAGGAGGACGCGGAGCAGGGCGCGCGGGAGAGATGGGTCTAGGATGTCCCTCCGCGGCACCCAGCACCGCTCCTCCGGGCCGTACCCCTCCCACTCCACGAGATACTGGAGACCCCCCATCCGGCGTCTGGAGTCCAAGATGGACCGAACGGTGTACGCCGGAGCCCCTCGATGTCCAGTGGGGGCGGAGGAGTCTCTCCTATCTCATTGTCCTGGAGTGGACCAGCTACCACCGGCCTGAGAAGAGACACATGGAACGAGGGGTTAATATTCTTATACTCAACAGGTAGATGTAACCTATAACACACCTCGGTCAATCTTCTCAGGACTTTAAAGGGCCCCACAAACCGCCGACCCAGCTTCCGGCAGGGCAGGCGGAGGGGTAGGTTTCTGGTAGAGAGCCAGACTCGATCTCCGGGTGCGTACACCGGCCCCTCACTGCGGTGGAGATCGGCGCTCGCCTTGTGACGAAGGACGGCCCGCTGCAGGTGGACGTGGGCAGCGTTCCACGTCTCTTCCGAGCGCCTCATCCAATCATCCACCGCAGGGGCCTCGATCTGGCTCTGCTGCCACGGTGCCAGAACCGGCTGGTAACCTAATACACATTGGAAGGGGGTTAGGTTGGTAGAGGAGTGGCGGAGAGAGTTCTGGGCCATCTCGGCCCAGGGAATGTACCGTGCCCACTCCTCAGGCCGGTCCTGGCAATACGACCTCAGAAACCTACCCACATCCTGGTTGACACGTTCTATCTGCCCGTTACTCTCCGGGTGGTACCCTGAGGTAAGGCTAACTGAGACCCCCAAACGCTCCATGAACGCTCTTCAAACACGGGAGGTAAACTGGGGGCCTCGATCAGACACTATATCCTCGGGCACCCCGTAATGCCGGAAGACGTGGGTAAATAGGGCCTCAGCGGTCTGTAGGGCAGTAGGAAGACCCGACATAGGGAGAAGACGACAGGCCTTAGAGAACCGGTCCACAACGACCAGGATGGTGGTATTCCCCTGAGAGAGGGGAAGGTCTGTCACAAAATCCACCGAGAGGTGGGACCATGGTCGTTGTGGAACGGGCAGGGGTTGTAACTTACCCCTGGGCAGATGTTGGGGCGCCTTACACTGGGCACACACCGAGCAGGAGGAGACATAAACCCTCACATCCCTAGCCAAAGTAGGCCACCAGTATTTAGTGCTAAGGCAATGCACTGTCTGGCCAATATTGGATGTCCAGAGGAGGGTGACGTGTGAGCCCAGTAAATGAGTCGATCCCGAATCTCGAGCGGAATGTACTTCCGACCCTCAGGACACTGTGGAGGGCTGGGGTCGGTACGCAACGCTCGCTCGATTTCGGCATCGACCTCCCACACCACCGGTGCCACAATTTAAGACTCCGGTAGTATGGGAGTAGGCTCAACGGACCTCTCCTCCGTGTCATACCGCCGGGACAGCGCATCTGCCTTACCATTCTGGGACCCAGGGATGTACGTGATTTTAAATACGAACCTAGTTAGAAACATACTCCATCGAGCCTGGCGAGGGTTCAGTCTCCTCGCTGCCCGGATGTACTCCAGGTTCCGATGGTCAGTCAAAATGAGGAAAGGGTGTTGAGCCCCCTCAAGCCAATGCCTCCACACCTTAAGGGCTTGAACTACAGCTAACAGCTCCCTGTCCCCAACGTCATAGTTACGCTCCGCCGGGCTGAGCTTTTTAGAGTAAAAAGCACAGGGGCGGAGTTTAGGTGGCATGCCGGACCGTTGAGAGAGAACGGCCCCTATACCTGCCTCAGACACGTCCACCTCGACCTGAAAGGTCCCCTTTCAGAAGGGACGTGATGGGAGCTGCCACCTGTCCAAAACCCCGGATAAACCTCCGGTAGTAATTCGCAAAGCCCAAGAACTGCTGCACCTCTTTTACAGTGGTTGGGGTTTGCCAATTACGCACAGCGGACACACGATCCACCTCCATTCTCACCCCTGACGCGGACAACCGATAACCCAAAAAGGAGACCAACTCTTGGAAAAACAGACATTTCTCTGCCTTAGGTTGTGGTTGTGCTCCAACAGCCTCCTCAATACACGACGCACCAGGGTTACATGCTCGGCTCGGGTAGACGAGTACACCAGAATATCATCAATGTACATCGCCCCTCGCACTGAGCAGACCACCCATCGAGAGCCCTCTGTTGCCACGAAATAGCAGGGTTATGGGTGCTTAACCAGGGAATTCCCAGCACCACTGGGTACGCAGGAGAGTCGATCAGATACAGCTGTATAGTCTCTTCATGACCCCCCTGCGCACACATCCTAAGTAGCGCTGTGATCTCCCTAATCAACCCCGACCCCAACGGTCGGCTATCTAAGGCATGAACGGGAAAAGGTTTGTCAACAGGTAAGAGAGGGATCCCTAAATCTAAACAAAACTTCCGATCAACAAAATTCCCAGCTGTGCCTGAATCTACTAGCGCCTTATGCTGGGAATGAGGTGCAACCTGTGAAAAACAAACAGGTATACAAAAGTGCGCAACAGAAAGCTCTGGGTAAGTGGGACGTCTACTCACCTGGGAGGTCCCCCCAGTGCGTGGCCTGTTGTCTTCTCCCCCGGAGAACCCTCCCCAGCACCTGGCCGCAGTGTGCCCTCCACGACCGCACTTGGTGCAGGAGACAGGCCCCCTCGGGCTCCTCCTCCTCCTTTCTCTAGCGCCGGCACCCCCGAGCTCCATAGGGCTCGGCTCGGAGGTGCCGGAGGGCGGAATGGACGGACCCCCCTCACACATCTACCTGTGTGAACAAGTAATTGCCTCCTTACACTCAATAACCGGTTGTGCCACCTTTAGCTGCAATGACTGCAACCAAATGCTTTCTGTAGTTGTTGATCAATCTCTCACATTGCTGTGGAGGAATTATGGCCCACTCATGCATGCAGATCTGCTTTAACTAAGCGATATTTGTGGGTTTTCAAGCATGAACTACTCGTTTCAAGTCCTGCCACAACATCTCAATTGGGATTAGGTCTGGACTTTGACTAGGCCATTCCAAAACTTCAAAGGTGTTACTTTTTAGCCATTTTCATGTAGACTTGATTGTGTGTTTTGGATCATTGTCCGGCTGCATGACCCAGTTGCACTTCAGCTTCAGCTCACAGACGGATGGCCTGACATTCTCTTGTAGAATTCTCTGATACAGAGCAGAATTCGTGGTTCCTTCTATTAAGGCAAGTTGTCCAGGTCATGCTGCAGCAAAGCATCCCCAAACCATCACAGTACCACCACCATGCTTGTTCTCGACTTCAGAAGTTTTGCTTGATATTAAAAGCACAAAAATAACTCACTCACTATCATACCACCACCATGCTTGACCGTTGGTATGAGGTTCTTACTGTGGAATGCAGTGTTTGGTTTTCGGCAGACATGTGGTCCTCTGTAGCTCAGCTGGTAGAGCACGGCGCTTGTAACGCCAAGGTAGTGGGTTCAATCCCCGGGACCACCCACACACAAAAATGTATGCACGCATGACTGTAAGTCGCTTTGGATAAAAGCGTCTGCTAAATGGCATATTACATATTACATAATGGGACCCATCTCGTCCAAAAAGGTGACTGAAGTTTGACAAAAAGCACTACAATGACATCAAGACCCTTTGAAGAATGTTCTATGGACAGAGTATAACTTTTTGGACGACATGGGTCCCATTATGCCTGGGGAAAACCAAACACCGCATTCCACAGTAGGAACCTTATACCAACGGTCAAGCATGGTGGTGGTATGATAGTGAGTGAGTTATTTTTGTGCTTTTAATATCAAGCAAAACTTCTGAAGTCGAGAACAACATTCTTAGTATTGCAAACAAAAATAATGATATTGAAAGCGAAACATAAACCCAAAAGTATTAATAGCAAAACAAAATATTGCAAAGAAATATATTTTAAATGTGAGAGCAAATTAACTGTAAATGGATGCAGCAAAAAAAATAAAAGTGATAAAAAAAGAAGATGCAATTAATTAAATAAAACGCGTCCCTCTTTCCTGCAACTTTCCTTATCTTTGGTTATGTTACCCTGGCCTTTGCTTTCGCTGCCTTTTTTCCAGTTGCAAGTTTTGACACGTTGATTTCAGCAACATACTGTATCACCCTGCATCCCACTGCTGGTTTACCTCTGAAGCTAAGCAGGGTCGGTCCTGGTTGGTGGACCCTGGATGGGAGACCACTTGTCTAACAAGTGAAAATGTCACATGTAAAAAAATGCACTTTATTCACACATTGGTGTTCACATGTCATTTTTTTCATGATTTTTTGTTTGTAAGGAGAGACGCATGTATAACACACCGATATGGACACACACTGTCACTTGTATGCACAAACATGAATATCAGATGTTCTTCAAGGGGAGCCTGATGTCTGTGTTTTGGTGACTAATGCTTTAAGTGAGCATATAAGGTTTAATCCCATATTACTTGGGGTAAGTCATGTGAAGTGTAAGCATCTGACTCTCACACACTGCCAAGATGAGCTTCAACGCAGAGCACGGAAATAAACAGAATTCCTAGTAGATAAGCGTCCTGCACTATAATCACTGTTAATGAAATTGTATATACATTTACATTTTAGTAGACGCTCTTATCCAGAGCGACTTACAGTTAGTGAATACATATTTTTTTTATACTGGCCCCCCGTGGGAATCGAACCCACAACCCTGGCGTTGCAAACGACATGCTCTATCAACTGAGCTACACCCCTGCCGGCCATTCCCTCCCCTACCCTGGACGACTTGTGCGCCGCCCATGAGTCTCCCGGTCGCGGCCGGCAGCGACAGAGCCTGGATTCGAACCAGGATCTCTAGTGGCACAGTTAGCACTGCGATGCGGTGCCTTAGACCACTGCGCCACTCAGGAGTATACATCTTCATCTTCAGCTTCAGTGTAGCCTTGGTCATGATTTGGGAAAGGGAAAGAAAGAGTATGAAAGGACTCCCACGCTAGGGCCTAAATCCCTTGCCTTTCAGGACACAATCTTGTGATCCTCTTGGCAAAAGCTTAGCTCATCATACATTACCCCTTATTATATAAACCCTGGGCCCGTGCCCACTAAGCATCGTAACTTAATCACAAAACGTCAGACATTGTTTGAAGGGGGGATGTACCTGTCAGGTCTCAGATATCACAGAAGGGGTTTGATCATGATTACTAAACCATAGACATCAGTCTGATTGACACCATGCCGTTAAAACTCAAAGCAAAGGGGTGTTAATGCTGATTAAATGTCCTAAAGAGAGTGCCACTGCCTTCATGTGGTGCCAAAGTCGCAGGAGGGGTGTCGTGTGTGCCTCTGTGTGTGAGCAATGAGACGATTGACAGTAGGGATTGGGAGGGGATTGAGATGACATGAGAACAAGAGAGAACAAGATGAGACAGATTATAAATAGAGAGAGTGGAAGAGGGAGAGGGAGAGAGCAAGAGAGAGGTGAGGGAGACACAGGCCGTCATTGTAAATAATAATGTATTCTTAATTGACTCGCCTGGATAAATAAAGGTGAAATAAAATACAAAATAAAAAAGAGAGCGGGACGTAGTAAAGACAGAGCGAGAAAGGAGAGGGTGAGGGACAGAGTAAAGAGAGAGAGAGCTTTCCAGGTGAGTCTCTGGTTAAGTATGGGGGCTTACCACTATCTCTCTGGTGGTAATCCGTAAATAATAGCAAATTAGGATATTGACATTGACAGCAGCGGTGAATGATGTCTACTGTCTGTCCCTCTGTCTCCTGGGAGGACAGACAAACACCCAGACAAGGGCACAGGATGTTCCCCTAATGCTGGAAGGGAAGTTTGGAAACCCCTACTCTAGTCTATACCGTAATACTGTCTTTACGGTACACATGGATGTACTCAGATTAAAAACATTGATGGCTGTATCCCGGGACAGCAATGCTATTCGTGATGCCCTGAAGTCTGCTTTTCGTGTCCAACAAATATGCTGTCTCACTAACCCTACCATATTTAACCTCAGTACCATCTGCAGCACTGTACATTTGTTTGGTATCTATTGAAGCTTCCATATGAACTAATTGTGTTATGTATGTTAAAATGAGCAGAGCTGTTCCCTGGCATGAAAGGCAGACAGATGGTAGGCTATGTACTGTATGGAACAGCACTGCATGTCCTCCAAACACAAAACACGGCAATTGAATCTTATCTCTGCAAAGGATCTATTGCTGAAGAGTGAAGATAAGGAAATGTACATATCTCTTCTCCCACATACCGTTATGAGGAGGGACTGCAGACATGAGAAAAAAAGAATGGTAGTACATTTCCACCAGTGAACGTTCTCCCGGCTCTGTTGTCAAGGGGGAGAGCCTGTTATTGCAACCAAAACCACACAGGGCTAACTGTTGTCTATGCTTCATGCCACAAAGCCAAGAAGTCTGGGCCCATTGCATTACTTACTTCTGCATCCAACTTCAATACCTCAGTGGCACGCGACTGGCCCAGAAATCATCCTCTTCCCCTCTTGGTTCCTCTCTGTCTGTTTTGTCTTGTTTCTTCCTGTTTCTCTGGTATAAAAACAATGGAAATTGTGCTTGTAAACAATGGCTTTTAAGATGGTGGAGGAGAAGCACGAGGACAGTGACTCAGTTGGTTCTCTAATTGGACAACATAATTCATGACCACAGTGAGGAGGAAAACAAAATGCTGTTGTTTTGAAAGAACACAACGTTTTTGGAGCGGGGTCAGGGTTGTGGTCAGAGGTTACTTTGGCAGTATTGTCTTGATGTCCTGCTTTTCAGATTACAAATTGGAGTAAAAAAACATGTTTGAAATATATGCATTTTTTAATATAGTGTCCTGTTGAATAATTATGTTTGGGTTTATCAATTACATGGTTTGTTGATGAGATAAACGGCATGGAGCACACTGGATTGAAAATACAGTGCATTCGGAAAGTATTCAGACCCGTTGACTTTTTCCACATTTTGTTACGTTACAGCCTTATTCTAAAATTGATTAAATTGTTTTTTTCCCTCTCAATTTACACACAATACCCCATAATGACAAAGCAAAAACAGGTCTATAGAAATATGCAAAATTATTAACAATTAAAAACGGAAATATGACATTGACATAAGTATTCAGACCCTTTACTCAGTACTTAATGAAGCACCTTTGGCAGTGAATACAGCCTCGAGTCTTCTTGGGTATGATGCTACAAGCTTGGCAGACCTGTATTTGGGGAGTTTCTCCCATTCTTCTCTGCAGATCCTCCCAACATGTGGCTGACTGTTCCATTCATAGGAATACTCACAGTGAGGGCATGTCTGCATGATGCTGATGAGGGCCCCCTTGCTGGTCTTCTCTATGTTGCATGTTCGGCTGCAAAAAGTACATATCTCGAACAACTGCAGCAGGCAATCTTATGAGGTAGTGTGGACTGGGAGGGCCCGAGACATGATAACATAACAGACAGCCATGTGGTAAATTGCATTTTGTTCTAAAGAAAGGACAAAGCTTTTTGCTAATGCACTTCACAGCCAAAATGACTCTACTAGTTGTATCTGCTTGGCTGGGGAATTAGCCTACTATTTTATCAAGCTGGGTATTCTTTAATAGAACTTTTCACATTTCACATAACACACATTACCAGGGAGACTCTGGCAACAACGGAGGTAGTGGTCCTCTGTAGCTCAGCTGGTAGAGCACGGCGCTTGTAACGCCAAGGTAGTGGGTTCGATCCCTGGGACCACCCATACACAAAAAAAAAATGTATGCACGCATGACTGTAAGTCGCTTTGGATAAAAGCGTCTGCTAAATGGCATATTATATTATATTATATTACAAGGGTACTTGTGTCGCATGACACACTATTATTCTGAGGTCTTGCCTGACAAGCTGTGAAAATAGCAAGTGAACAGTGAATTCAATTATTTTTGGAGGTCGCTAAACCATTGCAATCACATTTCTGGACATGTTATGATTCCCACCTTTGGTCCTTCTGGTAGGTCTTGGCATCAGTTCATGACCAGGGGATCAGTCTGGCACCCAACAGTGCACTTTGTCTAACAGAAAAACAGGGTCAACGATTGCCATCATCCCTCAATTATAAACTAAGCTCGAGGAATAATGTAATCTCATTTGGGTGCAAATTCTATGTTTTACAGATGTAGACTGACTGGCTGCAGATTGGATTAGATTCAGTCTGTTTGACTATGCAACCAACTGTGCCATGTTTTGCTATGCCCCTGGGTTTGCTATGCTAGCGCTGATAGTGATAATGATTATCAAAATGTACATAACCAGATACATAACCAGCCGTCTATGGTCTAACTACCGGTATACTCACCACCACTGGGGACCAACGAACTCCAATCACCTATTCCAAATGATAGGGTCCTTCGGCAGGGCATGCAAACCATAGTTGTTGGCTGTGCATCCTGTTGGAAGCATGTATTGCATCGTCAATCCATATAGCTAGTGCTTTTCAGTCTCAAACGGCCGTGATCCTTTGAACGTGTTGGTTGGGGCGGTGAAACAACAGAGCTCCATTCAATAAAGTGAAGCGAAGTGGGCAGGGGGGGCGATTTGCACATGGAACTTGGCAAAAGGGGGCATGATTTGTTGACAATTGTAATCCAAACCCAACCTTCATTTACTCATTGTGACGCACTGAGGTTCCAAACTCCATTTTAGACGAGACTGACTTTGACCAACATTATCCTATTTACACTTTGTAGTCAATTTTGACTCTAGAATAAATGTTTCTGACTCATATCGATGCCACATAGGCCATTTTCAAAGACATTAGTTAGTTTTTAGGGGCAGCTGCTCTTTAAGCTTGGTAAACATTCACTTGTCACAGAGTATTATAAATCTGAAAGCCTCCGAACGGGAGCTTTCCCATCACCTCAGAGACAAGAAGTTGCTTAGGAACAACCATAAAACCTCTCTAAAGGCAACTTGCTGCCATGAGAGTAACAAATTGTATTGTTTATTTATTTTATTTTCAATATGTCTCTTTAAGACACTGGGACAGCTTTGCCCACGACTTATTCCCTGTTGCGCTTTGCCCTATTCTGTGTCTGCCGCCACTGAAAACCTCTGCCACCACTGAGCTCCATTACAGTGACATATAGCTCTGCATCCCTTTCAATGGAGAATAATGATGTGCAAGGGGAGGCAGAACAGTGGAGACTTGCAGGCGCGGGCAATCGGTTTGTGAACACACACAAACACAATGGGGGAAGGGGGTACAGTGGTCTTGAAATGCCACCACACACACACAACCATTCCTCTTTCCCCTGACCTTCTCCACACCTTTGTGGCCTTCTAATAAACTGAGATTGAAATGAGGGTTGGAGACAGAGAACCCTATGTGAGCATCCCCTGCTGTGAACCCAGAGAGAAAGAGTTCCCAGGAGTATAGAACCTGAGTAACAATATAAATAGTTTGCATTAATGTATGAGGAAGCTAGATCAGTATGTTTACCCTAAATTCATTTTTCCTTTGACAAACAACTCATGTTCTGTCCTATAAGCCTCATTTATACCTGGTTCTAACATGCATCCTTTGTCCTAATATTGTCCACATATTGTGCCCACATATTTAGGTGTAGACAGTTAAAAGATGGATTGTGATCTGATTGTCATCAGATCTTCCTTACCACCTCCGGAGGTAGTCAGACACGCATTGTGTCTGGCAATCTTACAAGTGTAGATGGATCTCAAATCAAATTGTATTTGTCACATGTGCCGAATACAACAGGTTACCTTACAGTGAAATGCTTACTTACAAGCCAAAAATGCAGTTTTAAGAAAAATACAATATAAAATAATACGAAATAAAAGTAACAAATAATTAAAGAGCAGCAGTAAAAATAACAATAGCGAGGCTATATACAGGGGGTACCGGTACCGAGTCAATGTGGGGGGGTACCAGTTAGTCGAGGTAATTGGGATAATATGTACATGTAGGTAGAGTTATTAAAGTGACTATGCATAGATAATAAACAGAGAGTAGCAGCAGCGTAAAAGAGGGATGGGGGGCAATGCAAATAGTCTGGGTAGCCATTTGATTAGATGTTCAGGAGTCTTATGGCTTGGGGGTAGAAGCTGTTTAGAAGCCTCTTGGACCTAGACTTGGCACTCCGGTACCGCTTGCCGTGCCTTAGCAGAGAGAACAGTCTATGACTAAGGTGGTTGGAGTCTTTGACAATTTTTAGGGCCTTCCTCTATAGAGGTCCTGGATGGCAGGAAGCTTGGCCCCAGTGATGTACTGGGCCGTACACACTACCCTCTGTAGTGCCTTGCGGTCGGAGGCTGAGCAGTTGCCATACCAGGCGGTGATGCAACCAGTCAGGATGCTCTTGATGGTGCAGCTGTAGAACCTTTTGAGGATCTGAGGACCCATGCTAAATCTTTTCAGTCTCCTTAGGGGGAATAGGTTTTGTCGTGCCCTCTTCATGACTGTCTTGGTGTGCTTGGACCATGTTAGTTTGTTGGTGATGTGGACACCAAGGAACTTTAAGCTCTCAACCTGCTCCACTACAGCCCTGTTGATGAGAATGGGGGCGTGCTCGGTCCTCTTCTTTTTCCTGTAGTCCACAATCAACTCCTTTGTCTTGATCACGTTGAGGGAGAGGTTGTTATCCTGGCACCACACGGCCAGGTCTCTGACCTCCTCCCTATAGGCTGTCTCGTCGTTGTCGGTGATCAGGCCTACCATTGTTGTGTCATCGGCAAACTTAATGATGGTGTTGGAGTCGTGCCTGGCCATGCAGTCATGAGTGAACAGGGAGTACAGGAGGGGACTGAGCACGCACCCCTTAGGGGCCCCCGTGTTGAGGATCAGTTAGGAAGTCCAGGATCCAGTTGCAGAGGGAGGTGCTCAGTCCCAGGGTCCTTATCTTAGTGATGAGCTTTGAGGGCACTATGGTGTTCAACGCTGAGCTGTAGTCAATGAATAGCATTCTCACATAGGTGTTCCTTTTGTCCAGGTGTGAAAGGGCAGTGTGGAGCGCAATAGAGATTGCATCATCTGTGGATCTATTGGGGCGATATGCAAATTGGAGTGGGTCTAGGGTTTCTGGGATAATGGTGTTGATGTGAGCCTTGACCAGCCTTTCAAAGCACTTCATGGCTACAGACGTGAGTGCTACGGGTCGGTAATCATTTAGGCAGGTTACCTTAGTGTTATTGGGCACAGGGACTATGGTAGTCTGTAATAGTTTGTAAGCCCTGCCACATCTGACGAGCGTCGGAGCCGGTGTAGTACGATTCGATCTTAGTCCTGTATTGACGCTTGTTTGATGGTTTGTCCGGGTTAGAGTCCCGCTCCTTGAAAGCGGCAGCTTTACCCTTTAGCTCAGTGCGAATGTTGCCTGTAATCCATGGCTTCTGGCTGGGGTATGTATGTACAGTCACTGTGGGGACGATGTCATCGATGCACTTATTGATGAAGCCAGTGACTGATGTGGTGTGCTCCTCAATGCCATCGGAAGAATCTCGGAACATATTCTAGTCTGTGCTAGCAAAACAGTCCTATAGCTTAGCATCTCCTTCATCTGACCACTTTTTTATTGGCCGAGTCACTGGTGCTTCCTGCTTTAGTTTTTGCTTGTAAGCAGGAATCAGGAAGATAGAATTATGGTCAGATTTATCAAATGGAGGGTGAGGGAGAGCTTTGTACGCATCTCTGTGTGTGGAGTAAAGGTGGTCTAGAGTTTTTTCCCTCTGGTTACACATTTAACCTGATGGTACAAATTAGGTAAAACTGATTTTAGTTTCCCTGTATTAAAGTCCCTGGCCACTAGGAGCGCCGCCTCTGGATGAGCGTTTTCCTGTTTGCTTATGGCCGTATACAGTTCATTGAGTGCGGTCTTAGTGCCAGCATCGGTTTGTGGTGGTAAATAGACAGCTACAAAGAATATATATGAAAACTCTCTTGGTAGATAGTGTGGTCTTCAGCTTATCATGAGATACTCTACCTCAGAATAAATGGTGCCGGAGAAGATGGCTGCCGTTTTACAGCCCTCTAACCAATTGTACTATTATGGGTGTTTTTTCGTGTTATTTGTAATTTATTCTGTACATAATGTTTCTGCCACCGTCTCTTATGACCAAAAAGAGCTTCTGGATATCAGGACAGCGATTACTCACCTCGTACTGGACAAATATTTTTTTCTTCAACGAGTCGGACGCAAAGGATATCCTACAGACACCCGACAAGGCCCAAATCCCTGTCATTCGCATGAGAAAGAGACTGAGATATTGTGGACATAGGTCGGGTGCCTTGTAAGGATCCGACGGCGAGCGAGTAAACTGCCTCTTCCATCAATCCTATTAGCCAATGTACAATCATTTGAAAATAAATTAGACAACCTAAGATTATGGTTATCCTACCAACGGGACATTAAAAACTGTAATATCTTATGTTTCACCGAGTCGTGGCTGAACGACGACATGGATAACATACAGCTGGTGGGATATACGCTACATCGGCAGCATAGAACGGCTGACTCCGGTAAGACAAGGGGTGGCGATCTGTGTATATTTGTGTACAACAGCTGGTGCATAAAATCTAATACTAAGGACGTCTCAAGGTTTTTCTCGCCTGAGGTAGAGGATCGCATGATAAGCTGTAGACCACACTATTTACCAAGAGAGTTTTCATCTATATTCTTTGTAGCTGTCTATTTACCACCACAAACCGATGCTGGCACTAAGACCGCACTCAATGAACTGTATACGGCCATAAGCAAACAGGGAAACGCACATCCAGAGGCAGCACTCCTAGTGGCCGGGGACTTTAATGCAGGGAAACTTAAATCCGTTCTACTTGGACAGTAAACCCATTTAAATCATCATGATCCCACCCTCTAAAATCATTGATAGGTGGCACCATTGAATTAAGGCATCAATGTTTCTTAAAATAAATAAATATTATACAAAATATTTTGCATAAAGGGAGAGACCAGGAAATATGGTCACAATGCGGACACAGCGGACAGATAAGAGACACATTTTGATACCATGTGTAGATGCAATGTGGGCACAATCAGAATGTGGATAGGTTCAGGACATAGGACGCATGTTAGCACCAGATTTAAACAAGGCTTAAGTCTCCATCTAATATGAGCAACTAAGACAATCTGAATTTAGAAAGGGTACCGCATTCAGGTTGTTGAAGGTAACAGGCCAGGCTGTCATCTTCCACTTTATTCTCCATCTTTTAGATTATAGAAGGATAACAACAGCCATCGAGTATCCTCCGAAAACAACAAGTCATCCTTAATATTGTACTGTATTATGGTTGGTGGTCTGTCTGTTCGTCCATGTACATTCTGCAACAAAGTATCGAATAAAAGGAAATGAGGATCCATTTTTATGACTGCTGTATGTGAAAACATTAACTTCCTTTTTGTTTAATCAAATAATGTTTTTATATACTTTTTTTATACCTAAATTTCAAAATCAAATGGCTAAATTATACATTTTATGACCATCTTAAAACAATTCCATATGTTAGCTTAGTAGATATTGTGATCTAAGAGCTTAGACCTACATTAAGGTCTGAAAGGCACTTGCCAATCGGACAAGTCAGCAGTATTTTGGTGTTTTCAAGATTTCGACACAGCTCACGCCTAGAGCAATAGGATATAGTGGCTAGCGCTCTAACTGTAGCCTAGCGGTTAGAGCATTGGGCCAGTAACCGAAAGGTTGCTGGTTAGAATCCTCAAAAAATCTGTTGTTGCGCCCTTGAACACTTAACCATAATTGCTCCAGGGTCGCCGTTGATAAATATAAATCTATATTCTATAAAGATAAATCATGCATATACAACAAGAGTAATCAGCATGCATTTAGGCCTACAATATACTAGCACAAGGTGAAATATAAACAAAATGTCTTGCCTCCTACTAAAAGCAAGCCGCTAAAACATAGGGTAACAAATTGTAGCATTATGAGCTTTCACATTTTTGGCAAAAGCTGCTTTTCCCACCACCTGGGCGGGCCCAGAAGCATTGGAGAGTTTAAACTATTTGAAGCCGTGCAGTTGCTGTTTATTGCTGGTGAAATAAACAGCACTATATTTGTGCGTATAATGTGAAAGCTGTTTAATGCCCCCCCCCCCCGTCTTCCATATGTGCAACATGTTGTCCTCGCACAGCATCTTGGCCAGTGTTTAACCACACAGATGCTTCAGCCCGGGTAGCAGGTACATATCAGCCACATATGGGACAGCTGGACACAGGCAGAGAGAGTTTTTATTTCATTCAACTAGGCAAGTCAGTTAAGAACAAATTATTTGGCCTACACCGGCCAAACCCGGACGACGCTGGGCCAATTGTGCGCTGCCCTATGGGACTCCCAATCACAGCCGGTTGTGATACAGCCTGGAATCGAACCAGGGGGTCTGTAGTGACGCCTCAAGCACTGAGATGCAGTGCCTTAGACCAGTGCGCCACTCAGGAGCCCAGAGGCAGAGAGAGTAATAAAATACATAAGGAGAGAGAAAGATAATAATGTAAGGGATAAGACTGTCTGGTGAGTTAATAGAAATACTATAAATATCATCACTGCGGGAATTCGGTCTGAACTGATCTCTGTCGTCGCTGTAGATGTAGTAGGGTAGGCTGATAAATATCTCGTGGGAGATGTTATGGAGGGTGAGGACTGGGATGCTGGGCTGGGACTGCAGCATCTCTCCCTCACTGAAATGGTCCTCCAGCAGGGCCTTAAAATAATCACTGCATCCACAGAAAAATGCCTGCTGCCCAGAAGGATAAAGACAAAACTCATTTAGAACCTAATAATTAATGGAGGAGATGCATAAATAGCCTGACTATGAACTAATCTATCTTTGTACTTTATTGGAGGTATGTGGTGCACACCATATGACACAAGAAGTCATAACCTGCAACCCGGATGCAGATGTCAGGGTAGCTAGGGAAGTTGCCAGTTCTGTCAAATGGAAGTTCGCCAAATCCCACCTACAGAAAAACGAAAATGACAAAGATACTTGACAATTCACTCATTATAAACAAAGGTTTCTTAACATTAAATGATAATCATAAGTGGCAATCTTTAATATGATTAGCTGGTCCCAGATCTGCTCAGTATGTGCTTTAGCCAACTCCTCTGACTATTCTTGCCATGCCAACAATGACTTGGCTAAATCCTATACAATGTGGGACCAGGCTATTGTAGTTTGTGATGTTCTTAGTCTTAGCTCAGCGGGTAGGGCACAGTCTGCCAGTTGAGCCATCTCCAGTTCTTAACACAAACCAGTGCACCTGGCACCTACTACCATACCCCGTTCAAAGGCACTTAAATCTTTTGTCTTGACCATTCACCCTCTTGACCATTCACACATACACAATCCATGTCTCAATTGTCTCAAGGCTTAAAAATCCTTCTTTAACCTGTCTTCTCCCCTTCATCTTCACTGATTGAAGTGGATTTAACAAGCGACATCAATGAGAGAGAGAAACAAAACAGGTTTTTGTATTCATGGTGGCTTTCTTGTGTATAATTCGGAACAATGCAATGCAATGTGGTCTCAGGGCACGCCATTTAGCAAAGATGGGACCAAGTCGCAATTTAGCAAGTCCTAAGCAAGTCTCAAGTCTTAACCTTTGAGTAGCGAGTGAAGTCCCAAGTAATAATAGGCAAGTTTCAAGTCAAGTCCCTAATTTTGGATTTTGAGTCCTCAAGTCAATGATTAAGTGTTTTATAGCAATTTCAATGCACTTTTAAATTCAAGTTATATTTTCTGTTTTCCTTACACTAGCCTACTAGTACAGTAAGTAGGCCTACATAATAAACTTAACAGATCATACAATAAATGTTTTTTGAATCATCATAACTAATAGAAAGGCCATCCAAATGAGGATTTACAGCTAGTGTTGATAGTACAGCTACAGTTTAACTGACATTGTGAAATCTCCAATTAGAATCAAGTGTTGCAGTTTTCCCACTACATGCACACTGAAAGGTCTGTGGTTGGCTGAGAATAAACATTCACAGAAACTCTTGCTCAGAGCTCATATTTTCAAGCGACAAGCGTCAATAATATAGGACTGTGCTCTTTTTTCCCCTTGCCTTTCCGCACCTGCTGGCGCAGCGCCGCCAAATTTAACAGTAATTTTCCATATAACCCAATGCAATTCTCCGCTTTGAGCAACGGAATTGCCACGAATGTATGTTCACGGTGTAATAACAGAATTTAACAGGAGAGGAAAGTGGTGCTGCTCTTTTGGGAGGGGGAAATTCAAGTCTCTTGAGCGTTACAGCTCAAGTCCAAGTTAAGTCCCGAGTCGTAGATACTTGAGTCGAAGTCGAGTGTCAAGTGTTTCTTCTATTTGCCAAGTCAAGTCTCAAGTCGTAAAATGTGCGACTTGAGTCCAAGTCACGTGTCTCGAGTACACATCTCTGGCATTTAGTATGGTATGTTAATTTAAGTTACACTATGAATGGAATAGCGGTCGTACAATATCATACGAATTAGAGGACATATAATATCATACGTCTTACCCCGTTGTACAATAGCATTTGAATTGGATGATGTAAGTTATTTTACATCTTGGAGGATGTATTTATCTGAGACCAGATTGTTTGTTGCACCATAACAACAAAAGAGAATTACGGGGAAAATTTACATTGGCGGTTAGGAGAACTAAAACGACAAAAGGTAAAGTGAATTGGGTTACGTTTAGAATAAGGGTTAGCTAAAATGCTACAGTTGTCCCCACCGCGACTCGAACATGCAACCTTTGGATTGCTAGATTGCTCTGCGGATTGCTTTGAGGCCAGGATGTGCCATTTTACAGTCACAATGACTGGAAGACAGCAACTGGGTTTATAGGTATAATCAAAGGAAATTGTGGTAATGTGTCAGGCTAGCATTGGCTTATTAACCTGGGTGCAAATAACAGCACATTCCGATATCAATCTCTTCTGTATAACAGACATATGTTGTGTAGAAAAGGGAATCATAGAGAATCATCATCAACCAGACCAGATAAACTCTATTGTGGGCTGCAACTAGGGTCTAGAGTTTTTCCTGGTCAGGTCATGTCTTCTTCATAAAAAAACTCAGGATTCTAGACACAAGACCACTGAACCATACCCAACGAAGGTTTTTGATATGATGTGCAATAAGCCTAGTGGGCAAAAAATAATAATTAATAAACGTAAGGGCATTTCGTCTTTTTTTCACCTAACTTTTAACCTAAATCCAATTAAATGGTGACATGTTTTGTTGGTTTCACGTTGAATTCACGTTAGTTGACAACTCAACCAAATGTAAATAAAAACTATACATTGAACTGACGTCCGTGCCCAATGGGAAAGAACATGCAGAACTGAAGTATTTCCTGGTCACCATACCAGGTCGACATAAAGGAAATCTGTCTGTATGATTGGTGACAAAAGCCCAGGACAGACAGTCGGTGTTGATAAACATTTCATTCATGAGATTCCTTCTATCTAAAACAGCAAGAGAGCATTCCAATATTAACACAAACCTTGAGTAGACTTATAGTTTGTTTCTCAGGGTTTGCTTTGATGCGATGAGCAGTGGTGTAAAGTACAGTGAGGGAAAAAAGTATTTGATCCCCTGCTGATTTTGTACGTTTGCCCACTGACAAAGAAATGATCAGTCTATAATTTTAATGGTAGGTGTGACGTCACGAGAGGCTACACAGCTTTCAGCGGGATTGCTCAAGTAGTGCAAGGAGACAAGGTTCAAACAAAACAAGGATTTTATTATAGGTCTGGGGAAATTAACGAAAATATAACAAAATTCTGTTCTCTTGTGGCTCTTTAAGGGTTAACAGTTCAGGGATGTCTCTTCCACATCCAACATCATAATTCTCACTCGCTCAGATAACTTTTCCCCAGCCTTACTGTAGTCCACGTTGCAGCTAGTGGCCAACCCAGCCAAAAGTCCTTCCAAATGTCTCTCACGTATTTCCACAGGTGCATATATCCAAAGGTGAGTATTTCCCAAAGGTAAGTATCTCCAAATCCTTATATTCCTCATGGAAGTGGACGTGCAGCACTCTTGTCCTCCAGAGAGCCCAGGTTGGAGACTGTGTTTCTTCACAACCCACACACTCCCTCAGTGTGTCTCTTCCCTTCCCAAACCTTCAGCTCATCAGCTCCTCATTTGTTTCAGCTGCGTGGGAAGATTGGCCATAGAGGGGTGGAGTTCCCGACCATACCAGCAGATGGAGCCATAGCTGTCTGGGTTTGCAGCCACCTCAGGGGGATGTAACGTCCCTCCAGGACACAGCCTCTCGTGACATCACACATCCCCCTCCTCGGGACCGACGTCCTCGTCGGGGTAAAGGCAGCGAAGAAGGCATCACGCCGGGAGAGGGCGTCCGCATTGCCGTGGTGCTTGCCAGCCTGCTCTCTCTTCAACTCCTCCACCTCTAGGACCAGGGACTCAGCCTCCTGTTGTCTCTCCTTGAGTTTCTTACTGAACGCATCAGCCTTGGTTTTAGCAGAGTTTAGCTTCTGTTGAGCAGCTTTCAGTTCCTTCTCTCTCTCTGCCTCCGCATTCTTCATCTTGTTCTCCAACACCTTGTACTTCTCCTCTGCCTTCTTCTGGACCTCCTTACTACTGCGCAGGGTCTCCTCACACTCCTCGATGGTCCTGCGCAGCCTCTCCAGCTCCTCCTGTTGCTTAGGGAAGGAGCTCTGTTGGAGTTTAGCCTGGAGGATATCTAACTCTTCTGTCTTCATGTCTAACTGTTGCTTTAACAAACGATACCTCTCAGCGGTCCCCTTCAGACCAGACAGTTCTTTGTCCAGATTCTGTAGCTCCGTCTCTGTGTCGGTCTGGGCACCTGCCATCCCTATCAGAGCCCGGGCGGGAGTGAGTAACTCGGAGGATTGCACCGGAGCCTTCCCAGGATGAGTCTTGCCTCTCCGTTTCCGAGGTACTCGGGTTATCCTCTCCTGAGACTCTCTCCAGAGTGGGTAAAAGGCTGGGCAGTCTCGTCCAATTAGGACAGGGACGGGGAGGGAATCAACCACCCCCGCCGTCGTGTGTATGGTTCCCCGTGTGCTGGTCATTGTAAGTTCAGTAATGGGGTATTCTCTGGTGTCCCCATGGACACAGGAAACTGGGAGGACTTTCCCGGGGGTCAGACACGTTGGGCCCACCAAATCCTTACGCACCAGGGTGGCCCGGCTACCAGAATCCAGTAAGGCCTCCACATCATGGTGATTCACAGTTACCGGGCAGGTGGGGGGTCGATCTGGGCCGCCATCTACGACTCCCAAGAGCGAGGCAAACGGTGTGTGGGTGCTGAGCTGGAGGACTCCGCAGTGGGCATAGGTTCATCGGCTGGTTTCCCACACTGCCAGGAGATATGTCCCATCTCCCCGCACCGGTAACACTGTCGAGTTTCCCCCTCCTGGTGTACTCTTCTTGGACCCGCCTGGTTTCTGGCTCCCCCTGGAGCCGGGATAAGTCCTGACGTGGCTGGGTTCGAGACCTTGGGGTCCTTTGGACGGGTTCTTCCCATTTGTGGTGGGGCCGCACTCCTGGGGTCTTTTCGGGAAGCATTCAGCATCTCCGCTGTGGCCTGGTACTTTTCCACAGCTTCCACGGTCAGATCAGCCGTGGTCAAGGCCTGTTGACTGATGAACCGTTTTGCCTCATAAGGCAGGGGCGCGTGAGGTAACGATCCACCACAACGGCCTCCACCACCGCCGCTGCTGTATTCCTCTGCGGATCCAGCCATTTCCTTGCGATTCGGACAAGTTCATGCATCTGCGCCCGAGGAGGTTGGTCTGGTTGGAAGGTCCAGCTGTGAAAGCGCTGGGCCATACCAAACTTTGTGAGTCCATATCTGCTGAGGATCTCAGACTTCAGGGCATCATAGTCAGTAACCTGGTCAGGGCCCAGGTCCCGGACAGCATTCAGCGATTCCCCGGTTAGAAAGGGGGCTAACAGACCAACCCACTGTTGCTTGGGCCAGGCTTCCCTAGTGGCCGTGGCCTCAAATGCATGCAGGTATGCCTCAATGTCATCGGTAGCTCCCATCTTAGATATAAAGTCACTTGCCTTTATTGGGCGGGTATTTTGGACCACCCTCTGTCTCTGCAACTGCAATTCCTCTGCCTTCAGAAGGTTGGCTTTCTTTTGCTCCTCCAAGAGAGCCACGTTTGCTTGCATCTGGGCTTGCTGGCCAGCAACAAGGGCTTTCAATATGTCCTCCATTTCAGTCGGGCGGGGAGCCTACGGCCAACTTGGAAAACTGGGTGATCAAACCTTCGGTATCCTCCTCTGACATGCACTATTAACGCTTGAGCGTGCCCGTATTCTCCACCATCTGTGACGTCACGAGAGGCTACACAGCTTTCAGCGGGATTGCTCAAGTAGTGCAAGGAGACAAGGTTCAAACAAAACAAGGATTTTATTATAGGTCTGGGGAAATTAACGAAAATATAACAAAATTCTGTTCTCTTGTGGCTCTTTAAGGGTTAACAGTTCAGGGATGTCTCTTCCACATCCAACATCATAATTCTCACTCGCTCAGATAACTTTTCCCCAGCCTTACTGTAGTCCACGTTGCAGCTAGTGGCCAACCCAGCCAAAAGTCCTTCCAAATGTCTCTCACGTATTTCCACAGGTGCATATATCCAAAGGTGAGTATTTCCCAAAGGTAAGTATCTCCAAATCCTTATATTCCTCATGGAAGTGGACGTGCAGCACTCTTGTCCTCCAGAGAGCCCAGGTTGGAGACTGTGTTTCTTCACAACCCACACACTCCCTCAGTGTGTCTCTTCCCTTCCCAAACCTTCAGCTCATCAGCTCCTCATTTGTTTCAGCTGCGTGGGAAGATTGGCCATAGAGGGGTGGAGTTCCCGACCATACCAGCAGATGGAGCCATAGCTGTCTGGGTTTGCAGCCACCTCAGGGGGATGTAACGTCCCTCCAGGACACAGCCTCTCGTGACATCACATAGGTTTATTTGAACAGTGAGAGACAGAATAACAACAAAAAAATCCAGAAAAACGCATGTCAAAAATGTTATGAATTGATTTGCATTTTAATGAGGGAAATAAGTATTTGACCCATCTGCAAAACATGACTTAGTACTTGGTGGCAAAACCCTTGTTGGCAATCACAGAGGTCAGACGTTTCTTGTAGTTGGCCACCAGGTTTGCACACATCTCAGGAGGGATTTTGTCCCACTCCTCTTTGCAGATCTTCTCCAAGTCATTAAGGTTTCGAGGCTGACGTTTGGCAACTCGAACCTTCAGCTCCCTCCACAGATTTTCTATTGGATTAAGGTCTGGAGACTGGCTAGGCCACTCCAGGACCTTAATGTGCTTCTTCTTGTGCCACTCCTTTGTTGCCTTGGCCGTGTGTTTTGGGTTTCCACCTTCATGTTTGACGGTGGGGATGGTGTTCTTGGGGTCATAGTCAGCATTCCTCCTCCTCCAAACATGTGTGGTGTATTAACATTATGACTGTTTTGGAGGAACAATGAATGTTGTTTATGTTAGTATCAAAAGGGAATGTTTTAGGGTGACGCCCCCGGGGAGACTGGTGATTGGCCAGAAGAGGGAGCATCATTGTTATAAATAGGGGGGAAAACGAAGGAGAGGGCAGAACGAGCAGCCATTCTGAGGCGTCACTCTCCGGGTGTCATGTCACCTGTCACTCATGCTGAAGCTTGTGATCTGAATAAACCTTATGATCAACGTTCAGTATGAGCAGACTCCTTTTGTTCATCAGCAATAATTGCCACCACTCATCCGATACGACAAATGGCGAGCTTGCCAGGAGTGGTCTGCAATCTCTCCTCTGCTGCATTTGTAGCCGCCAAGCTAACTCAAGCTACCTCGGTCTGGAGTCATGACCAGACCAAACACAGCTAAGTTGTTAGTTTTGTTACTGCTTGTGTACACTGGAGGAATGTACCATTACGACCGTGCCTCGGGTGGCGTTTTTGCTGATGACTGGGGGGTCTGGCTAATCATTATAAAATTTTAAAAACAGCGCAAAAGTGGTTAGAGTTTATGGATTGTTTATAGAGATGTGTTGCTTGAATAGTAAGTCAAGAACAATCGGGGCCAAGATATGTATACAATTTTAGAGCATTGCAGGTTTAGATAAGCCCTCGTGACGAACGGGGCGACCGCAGGGTGGGCCACAAAATCCTGGAAACGCATTAGGAGTTTTCAGGTCAGTCTGGGACTGGGGTTGGTGGGACATTTTCTTGGGGGTTGGCTGCTCATCTTCTGTCCGACGGGATATTTGCGTGGGTGGAACCGCTCATTTAAATAGCCATACTCACGGCAGAATAAATTTAGGACAAACGAAACAGTAATCAATTGAAGACGCAATGCGGGTTTTGTTACAGGTTGTAGGCCGCAGTTGGCTAAAGGCTAATGCTAATGCTAAATGTGTGTTGTGTCACATGGTACCTAAAGGCTAATGCTAATGCTAAATGCTAAATGTGTGTTGTGTCACATTGTACCTAAAGCTAATGCTAATGCTAATTGCTAAATGCTAATTGTGTTGCGTGCTACATGATAACCTTAACCTTAGAGGTCCACTGCGATGGTAATAAAGCCTCTTAAATTATGTTTGTATGTGGAATTTCGGTTCTATGTTTTGTAAGCGCTGTTAAATGTTGTTTGACTATGAGGGGGAAACGGGAGTTACAGCTGGACTGTTAACCGTCTATTTGGGGATTGGGGAGAGATCTAAGACCTTCCACGGTGAAAAAGTATTTTTGAGTGGATGTACGCATGCACTTGATTTTACGGGGCTAAAACTACGACATGAGGTTGTGCTAAGCCTACAAAACACTGCATTATGGGTAAAGGTCATAGGTCCCATCTGGGGGCTGCAGGGGGAGACAGAGAAACACACAGACAAAGAGATTTTAACACGAATCTTGTAGTTTAAAGCGGCTGGGGTTTGAACATTAAACTATTTGTTGAGATGTAGTGAATTTATAAATTAAATATATGTTGACGGAGTATAATGAATTAAATTAAATGACGGATTAAAATAAAATAAAAATGTTTTTGAGCGATCTATTTAGTTCTGACTTTAGTCTTAGAGTGAATAATGGGTGAACGAAGGAATGTTGAATATGGTTGAGATAACTCAGTGATTGCATTGACTACTAAAATGTTATTCTGTGTCTCTGTTTTTCTGTCATATGAGAGGAGCAATACGATACGACAGGAGAGAGGAGGGGCTAACGTGTGACTGACGTGCGTCACGTGACAAGGTGTGAAGCGGCAGAGGCAGACGATCGGATCAGAGATCAGGCTAGTTCACAAAATCATCCCTTACAAAATATTTGATGACAATTTCACATAGGCTTGGCAAATACTATTTGAATAAAATTTGCATTTTGGAGTCTCTGTGCATCACTGGGCTGGATTACAGTTCGGTTGGAAATCAGGTACTGACATTATTCTGCAATTAAGATACTTGGGTGCATATTAAACAATGGAATTGATAAAAATCAAAGGGTTGTAAGGTTAGAAGGCTTTGTTTTTAAGATTGCTTTGAAGTTGTCTAACTTACATTTACTTGCATTTGATGGGTTGTGGTAAGATAGCCAACACTAATTGATAAATAGGATATAGGAATACAAATTGGTTTTAATTATTCATGATTTTTAATTGATTTATTTAAAAAATAATTACAGGGGGGAAGCCATAGGCTATACAGTCTAAAATAAAATAATTCACGATAAAGGAATATAAAAGGGTTGTTACAATGGGGAGAAAGGACAGCAAGGCTAGATGAAGGTGATTACACCGATTGATATAGGGAAAAAATAGTAATCCTTTAACTAAAGTAGTGTTAGAAAGTAGTGTTAGAAAAACTAATGGCAGAAGTTAGTACACCTTTCTCACATACGGATTCAGCAAAAAGTAGAGCTTAGGGATGTTTATCCTCAGCTTTCAGTGATCATCCAGCAGGGTGATTGTTGCATCAGAGATGAAGACGAATAATAGATAGAGGACAAGCAGAAACGACGATGAAGATGAATCCAAAACTCCAGAAGGAAGAAAATGTGATGTCTGGAAGAAAAGAGGGAGGTTAAGGAGGATGGAACTTAAAGAAGATGAGGATGATGAAGATGAGTGATGATGAAGAGGTCATGGGTGGATATGACTCTGTGATCAGAAGGAAGTTGGCAAGAGAGGAAAGAAGAAGGATACTAGAGATTTGATCTCTGATGGAAGTTGAAGGAAGAAGGATACACGAGATTTGATCTCTGATGAAAGCAAAGATGAAGAAAGCGATGAAGATTTGGAGATTAAGGGTGCTTTATGTTCAAGAGGATTTTATCCTACAATGACTAGCAAAGAAGAAATAGATATATAGACCGATGTTTATCATGCCTGGATAAAGCAAATAGTTTAGAAGAAGTAACACAGCTGAAGATACAGAAGAGGAGAAACTGCTGAGAGGATCCCAAGAATTGGAGAAGAAGAAAGAACAGGACGAAGAAACTCTGAGAAAACTCAATCATACAACGGGTGGAGAAGAGAAGCTTTGGTTATGAAGAATCAGAGTGAACCAAATCAACAATCACTGTTATAGCTTCAACTGAACAATATCAAATGCAATTGTACCAGCCAAGGAGGGTACCAGATGTTCAATATCCACAGCCAGTTTCTGGACAGACACAGAATTGGAGAGGAAGAGGACGATTTAGAAGAAGGAGGAAGATTTAAGGAAGATAAAGGAGCAAGTGAAGATCACCTGTTAGTGCCTAGAAGATCCGGAAGGGGGGTGTCAGTTGATAGCACCGATTAGAGAAGAAGACAAAATATCCAACAATTGAAGTAAAAACAACCGACCATTAGAAGTGATGGTGAATAGTGGAAAAACTTATCTGGGTTCAGCCTAAAGAGGTTAAACATCTCACTATGTAAAATTAACTAATTAGGATAGGGATTTGAGGTAGTAAAACAGTTAATTACTCTTAAGATACTAATATTAGAAGATACTGTTATTGCAGTATTGGAAAGAGATGCATTGTTTATTCTGGGTTACATTCTTACACTAAGAGATTTCAGGCTAGGCTAAAAGGTGTTTAGTCGTTTGCCAAGTCTGTGTGTAAAAAAGTCAGAAACAGGTGGGGACTGTCCCAATCACGTATTCTAAAAATTGGTGGTAAAGGGATTTTGTGAATAAATCAGTGGAAAAGGTTTTTAAAAGGTTAGGAGGAAAAGATTAGATTAAAAAAGTTAGGAGAACTAGGTTGAAGGAACTCTAAGACAGTAAGCTAAGTTTCAAAGTTAGTAGTAAGAGAGAGCGAGAACAGTAGTGAAGGACACTTTAGAGTAGGGAGATCAAGGTAATTATAGGTGTATTTTTTATAATCAAAAGTTTGAAAGTCAGGGATTAGAGATAGGACTGAGAGTGGGAAAAAGTGACACTAGTGGTGATAGATGGAAGTACAAGCAAAGACAACTTTTATTTGGGAAAAACTAGAAGTAACTAAGGACATTAAAACTTCAGTCTATTATAACAACAGTGAGAAGCAAGTTAACTCTTTCAACATTGAAAGTTATTAAAGCCATAAATATATCGCATTTGATTATAAGGGAACCAATAGCTCCAGCACCAATGTTAGGGAAAAATACTTATTAGGGTTAGGATGGGGACGTTCCTCCCACATGGAGAGATAATTATGGCGAATAAGTATTGTTATCAGGACCAGGAGTAGAAGCTGTTGCACCTAGTCAAAGGAGGTATAGTTTGGAAGAGGTTAGGAGTGACTGTTCACTTAGTTGGCGTAATGTTACAGAGAAAGGTCAGGGAGAGTATATGTGTACTTATCTAGGGCAAGCATTAGAAGTTGTTCCGGTTAAGAATTATTGGTTAAAAGGATATGTAATTCGTAAAGTAACGCTTATGATGGAAGATTTGAAATCTGTTGAAGTTTCACAGTCATCAAGGGAGTTCAGGAAGAGTAGATTACAGTAGTCACTCCAACAGTAGATAATACACAGAGGATAATGGGAACTTTTGCACTAGAAGTAATTAGGGTTGATACAGCAATTAAGTCAACTACTTTAATGGTAACTTTGGAAGGGATTAATGATACGATGGCAATAAGCAAATGTAGGAAGTATGACACCGACAACTTTTCTGAAATTAAAGGGGTAGCAAGAAGGACTCATGGGGTTATGTTACAGATGGAGAGTGCTGTCAATGATAGTACGAATAGGGTTAAAATAGGAGAACAGATAGTAGTAGAGAGAATATAGATTTATCATGGAGGACAGGATGAGGTCTTTGATTTTAATGACAGACAAGGAGAGGTATCTGATCAGTACCGCTCGTTAGGGGAGAGAGAAACTAAAGGGAGTGGTTTGATTCTTCTGTTGTGAAAATTAGAGATAGATGGGCAGGTTCCAGCAGCTCATTCTGTAAGATCAGTGAGGAATCTTGAGGGTCCATGTCTGGTGAGAATTCCAGCACCAAACATGTTAGAGACGGTCGTTCGACCTCTATCAAGTATGTGTCAATTTTATGCTTTGTCATGACTGTGGTATCAGCAACAATCAGTAACAGATAAAATAATGTCGTTGTCAAAACATTTGTTTAAGCCTAGGGTTAGGTGTAATTGGGTTAAGTGAATTAACTTGGGTGCATTTGTTAGATGGAAAGTAAAATCAGGTAACAAGCAAACCCTGAAGCATTTGAGGTGTAACCATTGAGGGATAAAAGTTGTTTTTGTTCTAATAAAACATATGAGGTAAGGGGTATGTTTATGGGAATATCAGATTGTGATGTTATATGCATGACCTTAAGGGTAGTAATGAGAAATGTTACTTTTTATGTACCAGTTAGTAGGAACAGCAGGACTTTGATGGTTAAAAGATTAGCTTTTGCCTGACAATGTGACTATGGGGAATTTTAGAGATATTTGGAGGGTTTGTGGTGATAAAGCATATATATTCTTACACTATGGATAGACAGGATGTTGTTACATGTCAATGTTGAAGCTTCCATATGAGGTTTCTACCATTATAAGAGGGATAGCACCGGACACAGTTAAATCTAGGGTTAAAAGGGTGACATGGCTACATGTCATAGTCTTCAAGCCTATCATTGAAGGATAAATCTAAGGGAGAAGGGGGGACTTTTTCCATGGTATGGTGTAACATTTGGAAAGATCATATTGATAATATTAGTAGATACTTTGAGTCCAGATAGTTCAGATATTATCACTAGGGTTATATATGCATTGAAGAATATAAGGGATGCGTTTGGGAGATCTGAGAAGATTTGGTTGCAAGATCAGTTAGGCCCAGTAGGGGCAGTGATGGGTCAGATTTTAGTTTCAGCTTTGATAACACTGTGTGATGTTTGTAATTTGTTACTGATCTTTGAGAAAGCTATGATATTGAGATAGGTTGGAGAGTGATGCCTGGAGACAACACTCAGATGCCGGTGTTGACTGTTCCTGATCTGGATAAAGATGGACAAGTGGAACTGAATGGATAAATATCATTTTTGATTATTTGATCATTTAAAAAAAAAAAAAAAAAAATATTGGTGTGATTTGTGGTATGATTTATGAATCAAAGGGGGGAATGGGTTTATGTGATTCATGCATCATTTATATATCATTTTTATATTCTTAGTTGATATTGATGGTCAATTTGAAAGTGTTGTTTTGCAAAAGATACTGTTTGGTCTTTTTCTTTTCTTCCAGAAGCATTTGGGGAACATATGAAGGGACAATATGAAGGGACAATATGAAGGGACAATATGAAGGGACAATATGACTGGAGGAGATGAAACAAGGAGGGTGTGGCCGATTCCATCATCAACAGTCCATTGGAAGAGGAGACTACGGGGAGATGAAGTGTAGTGGACTACATTCCAGTGTCTGCAATGAAATATAGACATAGTTGATGTGTAATACATAATTTGTGTCATATTCTTAGGTATTAATTTTTGTAGAATGATGTTTGATGTTATTGAATACATGTGAGGATCTTAGATGTTTTTGTTTATTTCGTGAATGTTTAGGGACAGAGGAAATTTAGGCAGGGAGAGTTTCACTGTAAGGTCCAATGGGTTGACCAGCCTTACAATGGATGTTATTGGATAGGATTTTGTTTGCAGGGGCTTACATGTGTATTTAATTGCATCATAGTTTCAAATGCATTTACATGGTTTATGAGGTTATCTGGAGTACCGAAGGTGGTTGCCTGGGGCAGAGGGACCGTGAGAGAATTTTACTGTCTTGATTGATGGATGGAAGGTTGCCGGACAGTTTTTCGCTCTTACACTCCATAGAGATTTGTTCATATTTCATAGTAATGTATTCACACTTCATAAACAGTTATTTAATAGAAAGGTATTTACACTCTAGAGGATAATGTTTTTAGTTTAATGTTAAAGATACTCAATAAGATAAATTGTTACTGGTCATAATCCTATTCTGTTTGTTTTCGAGATGTTTAGTTCGTCTCGAAGGGGGGAAATGTGGTGTATTAACATTATGACTGTTTTGGAGGAACAATGAATGTTGTTTATGTTAGTATCAAAAGGGAATGTTTTAGGGTGACGCCCCCGGGGAGACTGGTGATTGGCCAGAAGAGGGAGCATCATTGTTATAAATAGGGGGGAAAACGAAGGAGAGGGCAGAACGAGCAGCCATTCTGAGGCGTCACTCTCCGGGTGTCATGTCACCTGTCACTCATGCTGAAGCTTGTGATCTGAATAAACCTTATGATCAACGTTCAGTATGAGCAGACTCCTTTTGTTCATCAGCAATAATTGCCACCACTCATCCGATACGACACACGGCGAGTTGAGTTGATGCCAAAGAGCTCGATTTTGGTCTCATCTGTCCACAACACTTTCACCCCGTTCTCCTCTGAATCATTCAGATGTTAATTGGCAAACTTCAGACGAGCATGTATATGTGCTTTCTTGAGCAGGGGGACCTTGCGGGCGCTTTCAGTCCTTCACGGCGTAGTGTGTTACCAATTGTTTTCTTGGTTACTATGGGACAGCTGCCTTGAGATCATTGACAAGATCCTCCCATGTAGTTCTGGGCTGATTCCTCACCGTTCTCATGATCATCGCAACTCCACGAGGTGAGATCTTGCATGGAGCCCCAGGCCGAGGGAGATTGACAGTTCTTTTGTGTTTCTTCCATTTGCGAATAATCGAACCAACTGTTGTCACCTTCTCACCAAGCTGCTTGGCGATGGTCTTGTAGCCCATTCCAGCCTTGTGTAGGTCTACAATCTTGTCCCTGACATCCTTGGAGAGCTCTTTGGTCTTGGCCATGGTGGAGAGTTTGGAATCTGATTGATTGATTGCTTCTGTGGACAGGTGTCTTTTATACAGGTAACAAGCTGAGATTAGGAGCACTTCCTTTAAGAGTGTGCTCCTAATCTCAGCTCGTTACCTGTATAAAAGACACCTGGAGCCAGAAATCTTTCTGATTGAGAGGGGGTCAAATACTTATTTCCCTCATTAAAATGCAAATCAATTTATAACATTTTTGGCATGCGTTTTTCTGGATTTTGTTGTTGTTATTCTGTCTCTCACTGTTCAAATAAACCTACCATTAAAATTATAGACTGATCATTTCTTTGTCAGTGGGCAAACGTACAAAATCATCAGGGGATCAAATACTTTTTTCCCTCACTGTAACTAAGTAAAAATTATTTGAAGTACTACTTAAGTAGTTTTTTGGGGTATCTGAACTTAAATAATGATATTGTTAATAACTTTTACTCATACTCCACTACATTCCTAAAGAAAACATGTACTTTTTACTCCCATACATTTTCCCTGACACCCAAAAGTACATTTTTGTCACGACTTCCTCCGAAGCTGCCTCCTCTCCTTGTTCGGGCAGGCTTCGGCGTTAGTCGTCACCGGCCTTCTAGCCAATGCCGCTCCTCATCTCATCATTCCATTTGTTTTGTCTTGTTTATTACACACACCTGGTTCATATCCCCTCATCAGTACCTGTATAAGTGTTCCCTCTGCCCCCTTGTCTTTATGTGTGATTGTTTATTGTAGAGGAGATTAAAGCTCGTTCCTATTGTGTATCGCTGGGTTATTCACCCGTGTGCCTTATTTTCCCAAGTGTGCCGTTTGTCCGCACTGGTGTGTATTACGCATTGCATACCTCTGTTTTATTGATTAAACCATTTATTCCGTGATTTCCTCTCCTGCGCTACAATTTTGAATCCTTAGCAGGACAGGAAAATGGTCCAATTCACGCACTTATCAAGAGAACATCCCTGGTCATCCCTACCGCTCCCGATCTGGCGGACTCACTAAACACATATGCTTAGTTTTCTTCGTTTTATCTGTGGCCAATGACCTTGAGCCTTTGGATGGGCACTTCTAATGTAACTCTATGGCAGCACCCAAGGGGCTTGAATTTTCGAGCTCTACCCTTAGATTTGGCGGTGACGTAGTGTCCCCATGAGTGACAGAACACTGAGCCAATCACAGTGCAACTAGAGAACATTACCAACCCCTACGCTCCGTATTTTCCGCTGGCTGCCCCACCACCACAGAAAGCACTGAGCTAGGCTGAAACACCTGCATTTTGGAGCTGCCTTACTCAATAAAGCAAAAAAGAGACCATGTTTGTATGCAGCTTTTTTTAAAACATTGTTTGCAAACTGATATGTGACACGTATTAATTCCAAAATAACATGCAAAACTAAAAATGTGGGGCTCAAAACAGTTGGGGCTTTTCCCCACCTGCCCTGAATGACGGGTCGCCACTGCTCTAGTAGTATTTTACTGAGTGACTTTCACTTTTACTTTAGTAATTTTCTATTAAGGTACTGTATCTTTACTTTTACTCAAGTATGACAATTGGGTACTTTTACCACCACTGGCAATGAGGTCTGAATTTCTCTGCCCACATTGATCAGAACAATTTCTTTAAGAAGTTTCGTTTTTTTATTTTCAATATCACATCAGCAGTTAAATCATGACAAACAGACAATTTGTGCTGATCAGTTAATTTTGATGCTGAGTCAAGTTGGAATACTCCTTTGTGTGCTCCTTTACAGCCTTTCTCACTCTACATTGCCCTCTGATAAAGTTTTAGTAGAGCCATGAATACCCAGCTCCATATTCCACTGTTAAAGTGCCCATTAAACTGAAGATACATGATTAGCTATACATCCTGTGGACCATTACAGACATCTACTGGCCAATCCGAGAAACTCCAACAACAGAACGTCATACTTCAGTTCTCATCAAAGGCTAAGCATTTTGTTTTGCTGGATTGAAACACTGAAACAAACAGTGTGTGACTCTGTGTATAGAAGACAATGACTTTCATCGACCCCCAACCAGGGCTGTCTTATTGTCATTGACCATAGAGTAGCCAAGAGCAGCCTACAGCACAAGAGGCTGCTGACGGGAGGACGGCTGATATTAAGGGCTGGAATGGAGCAAATGGAATTGCATCAAACCATGTATTTGATGCCATTCCACCTATTCTGGTCCAGCTATTACCACGAGCCCGTCCTCCCCAATTAAGGTGCCACCAACCTACTGTGGCTTACCGTTGCCTACTCCATAGTTCGCTGATTGATACTGTGTAGACATTGGTGCCCGTTACATGTATGTGTTTCCGCACGTTTTTTTAGATCATCAACTAGTTCTCAAAAAAGGAGAGGTTGAATCTTGACCATAAAGGATATTACACATATTACTTCCTTTTTTCCCCTGCACTTGATACTGACCTTAGGATGCTTCATAAATCAGGGATGGGACACTAATACATAAGCATTGTGTGGAATTGGAGCAAGTCACCTAAACCAAACAATGGATGGAGGTAAAAGACAACGTTGAAATAATTTCAGTGACTTTGAAAAAACCCTCTTGAAGCTAATTGTGCCAATCCAGCCAATGATCGAGAACAAACAGCATTATTCATCAACAGAAAACAAGAAAATAATGGCTGGCCTACCATTTTGTAATGAAATCAACTCAAATGAAAAAGTTTACAAAAGGACACTGCAACAACTTCAGGTAAGATACTGTATTTATTGTTGGCCCCCTTTTACAAATCACAGTCACTTTGAAACTTTCGTTTTCTTGTGTAACACAACACAGTCGGCTCTATGTATTTGTGTGACAGAATTGTAACATAAAAAAATATAATACATAATAAATAATATCATTACTATATTGTCTTTCTAAGATCCTGTGGAAAAACATAAAAATCAACTTAAAGAAGACAAATGCTGTTGCTCTTAGGGAGCATTTCAAGACTGGTAAGACCAGAGACAGATGAGCTGGGGGACTTGTTGACCGGGCTCATGTGAGAGACAAATTACGTATCAAACAATTATATTCTTAACATCGGTAAAGAGATTTTCATAACTTGCAATACTGTGCTTCTGAGAAAGGATGGTTTCCCCTTCTCTGCTCCCTGCAGCTGTTCGTATTGTCAAGGACATGGGGTGACTCAGATAACTTGCGACTCGGGATAGAGATAAACTTGAGGAACAGAATGTTTCCAATCATCTTGTCGGTGTCTCGGTCCATCCTGTTCTTCTGATATCTTTCAAGGGCACAGCTGTGTGGAGATATGAGGTGGATAGAGGCTGGCTTGAACAGAGAGGAGTAACGGAACTAACGTTATCACTTGTTTGTGGGCTATGACCCGATACACATAGCCACAAGAAGGAAACAAGGTAGCTTATGATGCCCTGATCTGCCGGGGAGGGGTGGAACCAGCCATGATTAAGCATTTTTAGGTCCACTATATAAGACGTCAGCATTTCCTGTTTGTTGGGCTCTCAACAAATCACCTATTGGTGGGTCGTTGACCAACACCATTATTGCGATAATTCATCGATATCAAATAAAGATTGATTGTTTGAAGAAATGACAAAGTCTCTCTCACTTGATTAGAATTTCGACGACATTCTTTGATGGCCAGCAACCCCTGGAAGGTATCCCCGATGATGACCATTTGGACAATTCAGATGGGCGACCATTAAAATCCTCATTTGGTAAGATTCATTCATGCAACATGTGCCATTTCCGGACTGCAGGGAATATGTAATGTTGTCAGTAATCTCTTGCACTCCCATAATAAAAATAATGTAATGAACTCAACTCTTGAAGAAATGATGTTCTCTAATGCAGCATTGTAATCATTTTATAGAGGCAGATGATCAACATAGCTTGGAGGGGATAAGACAGGATAAAGGTCTGCCCAGCACCCAGAAGGAAATATTGTGTCACTAACCCAGGCCGAAGGACAAAGACAAAAAGGCTGAGCATGCATGAGAAAGTGGCCGTGGAATTTCATGTGCGTAAACAAATGTATTTAAAAGAAGATTTTGATATGAAGATGAAAATCCTTCATGTTGAGTTGGCTATGAAGGAGGAGGAGAGAAACAGGAAGCAGCAGCAGTACCAATGTTCTTCTCAAACCAGCACCAGTTCAGGGTCCTGACATTTCCATTTATGAATTAAAAACCTTTTTGTTACTAATCCATGGCTATTGTTTGCTTCAGTCACTTGAACTATCTTTGTTGTGAGAAGTACTGCATAGCAAAAGCATCTCTGCAGGCTTTTCCATTTCTGCCATTGTCATCCTCAACCATGGGAACATCTGGGCCATCCTCATCTTCAATGCGAGGATCTGGGCAGCCATGCTGTTTGAGGTCATTGTGAAGCACTGCTGTTGCAATTATGACAATGCAGCATCTTGGTTGAAAGCGCAATGTGTTTGAGACACTGGAAACGACTCTTCCATACAACAAACATGAGCTCCACTACACCTCTGGTGCAGATATGAGCTTGGTTGTACCGTTGTTGCTCAGGTCCTATTGCATGAAGATGGGGGTGAGCAAGAAGTTGGTCTGTCACCAAGTATGATTCCACTATGTTGTCCTCCTTCAAGCTGAGCACACAAAGAGGAGTTTGGGAAAATCGTTGAGTCATGAGTTGCACCAACGTGCAACAATGTTGGAGAACTGCAAATTGGGAGTGCACACACTTCGTACATTTATTGAGAACCAGTTTTACGATTCCTGTACTCCTCAGCATCTGCTGTAGCGGGACACTTGATGGGAATATGACTCATAGACACAGGGAACTTGATGTAATTGTCTTTCAGTTCACATATAGCATTGCAGACTTTGTGGACTATTCTACATACAGTCGGTTCACTTACACCACACAAATCTCGTGTTTCACAATGGAAGGTTCCAGATGCCAAAAACCTCAAGGTGATCAGTACTTGTAGGGAAGGAGGGATGGACCTTCCCTGAAGAGAATCAGATGAAAGCCTTGGCTCAAGCAAACAAATGATGTCAGCTGCATTTTCTTTGTACATACGGAAACGGTCACGGAAATTGATTTCATCAAAATCATTCAGTGGGTTGCTCCTGACTATAACCACCCTTCAGTCTGGCCTTGGTGGTTCTCTTTAATCATCAATGAAATAGTCCAGTTAATCCATTTTCCTCCATTGCAAACTTGGGGGCCAACATCCATTAATCTGAAGTTAAAACTGCCTCTGGCCAGGTTTAATTCAAGCCTTCCCTTAGATCTACACCAAACAAAAAATATGTAAAGCGTTAGTCCCATGTTTCATGAGCTGAAATAAAAGATCCCAGAAATGTTCCATATGTACACAAAGCTTATTTCTCTCAAATGTTGTGCACACATTTGTTTACATCCCTGTTAGTTAGCATTTCTCCTTTTCCAAGATAATCCATCCACCTGACAGGTGTGGCATATCAACAAGCTGATTAAACAGAATGATAATTACACAGGTGCACCTTGTGCTGGGGACAATAAAAGGCCACTGTAAAATGTGCAGTTTTGTCACACAACACAATGCCACAGATGTCTCAAGTTTTGAGGGAGCGTGCAATTGGCATGCTGACTGTAGGAATGTCCACCAGAGCTGTTGCCAGATAATTGAATGTTAATTTCTCTACCATAAGCCGCCTCCAACGTTGTTTAAGAGAATTTGGCAGTACGTCCAACCGGCCTCACAACCACAGACCACACTGTATTGCGTCGTGTGGACGAGCGGTTTGCTGATGTCAACGTTGTGAACAGAGTGCACCATGGTGGCGGTGGGGTTATGTTATGGGCAGGCATAAGCTATGGACAATAAACACAATTACATTTTATCGATGGCAATTTGAATGGACAAAAATGCCGTAACGAGATCCATTGCGAGGCCCATTTTTTTTATCTGTGACCAACAGACGCATATCTGTATTCCCAGTCATGTGAAATCCATAGATTAGTGCCATATGAGTGATTTCCTCATATGAACTGTAACTCAGTAAAATCAATGAAATTGTTGCATGTTGCGTTTATATTTTTGTTCAGTATATTAAGTCTAATCATCCTTCCGGAAATCAGACTTTTTCAATCTAGGCTAGGGCAAGTCTGAAACTATTTTAAACCATGTCTGAGAAATGCAATTTCAGTTAGTCCAGTTTAAAAGTGCAATTTAGTCTAGGATTAGGCTTAATCTGTGTCCGCATAATGTCACCACAAAACACTTAATTAATAAGCTTGAGAAGGCTAAATAAAAACCAAGCCATTGACAGTATTTGCTCTGGCCCTCCATTCATTCTACTATACTCAGGGGTTAAAGGAAGCAGTGGTCACCAACCTTTTCTCAGTCAAGATCACTTTTGCAGTCAAAAAGCAAGCCGAGATCTAATGAGCATAAATAATTTGCTAATAATTAGCTTTTTTATTTCACTGGACTGATGGTACCTGCATCTGATGGTCATGGTGCTTTCACGTCAACTTGGAACTCAAAGGAGAAAAAAAAACGCAGTCAAAACATTGCGTCAGTGATCTTCAGGTTGGAAAGTCACCCTCACAAAAAAAGATTGCCGTTTTGAAACTACAGTAAAGGTGCAGTAACTGCAGTTGACTGTGGTATTTTGGACGCAGTGATTGCAGAATAACTGCAGTATAACTGCAGTTGAACTGTAGTTACACTGCACTCTGACTGCAATCTTTTTTCGTAGAAAGATGCCCGAGTTCTCAACTTGGAATTCCGAGTTGGATGACCGTTCAAAACGATTTTTCCCAGTCAGATCTCGTTTTTTTTCTTGAGTTCCCAGTTGTCTTGAAAGCACTGAAGTTGGAGATTTCCGAGTTCCCAGTTGTTTTGAACACGGCATTAGTCTCAGCAGAGGGAGAGAGAGCAGCAGAGGGTCCGCCTCTCACGGTCCCTACTCTCTTTCCTTTCCACCTGATGACGTAACTCGAGTCGCACCGCATCAGCCTCATGACCAGAGAAAGTGAAATATTCCTTGATATTAAAATAGCCATGACGAGCTGCTAATAATAATCGAAATGCACGGCTATCGAAAGACTTGGCTACTCATTTATTGCAGCTGCGGCGTGAATGGAAGTAGGGAGAAGCGCATTTTAAGTTTTGAATAGTGTTGAATAAAACAGTGTTGACAGTGCTGAATAAAAACTTTGACATAAACCAGGGCCGCAACTTTCACTGGGGACGGGGGACGGGGGGGTCATGTCCCTCCCACATTCTGAAATTGCATTTTTGTCCCCCCCAGTTTTTTCATTGGAATGTGATACAAATACGAGCAACGGTGTGCTTTAGGACCATGCGGACGCCTCCGAGCGGTCGGGTAGGCTATCCAACTGGATAGAAAAATAATAATATGTCCCCCCCACTTATAAAACCAAAGTTGCGCCCCTGATATAAACTCACTCATAAAAACAGAATCTCTTTGCTGTATTCTTTGACAGTCTCTCTCTCTGGTCATGGATTAAAAGTGATGAAATCTCAAGTAGGCTAGTATCAAAAGTTGCTGTGGAAACTGTAGGCATGGTAATTTGAGCTATCCGATTGGCTAGCACAGTAGGCACACTTAATTTAGCCACAGATTTTCGGTACGCCGAGTAGGCAAGGTTTGTCTTTTCAGACAAATGATATGGTTCAAAATGGGAACACTTTGCCTACACGGTGCTCAGGGCTTCTGAATCTAATGCATCTACAGCCAACAGAGCAACACAAATAAAAAAAAAGGAGCGCAAGCCTTATCTTTCGCTTTTCTACAGAAATGTTTGGTGATCGACTAGGAATGCCTTGAAGATCGACCAGTCGATGAGGTTGGTGGTGACCACAAAGCGTTCGATTGGCCTGCTGGGGGGCAAGGAGACCCACAGCTCCGCTAAAATCATTGTCAACTGCATGTCGTTTTTAAGGGATTGTTAAATAAATGTGAACTATTTGGTTGTAATATTCACACAAACACACAAAAACGTACGAAATCTGCTGAAATACTTTTTGTACATATTTGCACGAATTTAGTGTGATTCTGTTGTTCTGTGACAAAACTGCACATTTTAAAGTGGCCTTATATTGTCCCCAGCACAAGGTGCACCTGTGTAATGATCATGCTGTTTAATCAGCTTCTTGATATGCCACACCTGTCAGGTGGATGGATTATCTTGGCAAAGGATAAATGCTCACTAACAGGGATGTAAACAAATTTGTGCACAACATTTTAGAGAAATAAGCTTTTTGTGCGTATGGAACATTTCAGGGATTTTTTTTTCAGCTCATGAAACATGAGACCAACACTTTACATGTTGCATTTATATTTTTGTTCAGTGTAGTAAATACGGTATACCGCCCAGCCCTAGGAGTATTTGAGAAGACTCATGTGACCATAGGCCTACTGGTAAACTGCACATGAGGGAGTACTTCAGAAGTACTCCGGGGAGAGCTAAATTCAGCTGGTGGTACAGTAACAGAAAAAGGTTGGGAACCACTGCACTAGACAAATTGCTACATCATGGGCACTATTCAGGGACATTTCAGTCTCAGAGATTTATGCAACGGCTAGTTTGGCTTCCCGTCACACCTTTGTGAGGTTCTAAAGTGCAATGTCTCACTCATCTCCTTCAGAGAACCGGGGTTACATACCGTAACCTAAAGTCATGATAAACTTCACAGGGTGGTGAAAGTGCACGGTGATGAGCTTGATGCTCCTTTCCAATAAATATCAAGGGTCTTATTCTGGTGACATGATGATCGATGTTTGGCTGCCGTTTGACAAATAAAAATAATCTTGCTCTTTTGTTCATAATAATCTCATCATGTAGGCTATCCTGGCCGCACTGTATCTGCGAGCTGTTAGCTAGAGCGCACGTGCCAAGACCAGAGTGGGCACATGCACTACATAACGCAAAATTAAGTGACAAAGCCATCAGTGGAGTATAATGTTTTTAACTTGTAGTTTTTATTTGTTACGTGGGAATTCAACCGCGAAAAAATTATATGTACAGTGGGGAGAACAAGTATTTGATACACTGCCGATTTTGCAGGTTTTCCTACTTATAAAGCATGTAGAGGTCTGTAATTTTTATCATAGGTACACATGACATAAGTATTTCATCACCTACCAACCAGTAAGAATTCCGGCTCTCACAGACCTGTTAGTTTTTCTTTAAGAAGCCCTCCTGTTCTCCACTCATTACCTGTATTTACTGCACCTGTTTGAACTCGTTACCTGTATAAAAGACACACACCTGTCCACACACTCAATCAAACAGACTCCAACCTCTCCACAATGGCCAAGACCAGAGAGCTGTGTAAGGACATCAGGGATAAAATTGTAGACCTGCACAAGGCTGGGATGGGCTACAGGACAGTAGGCAAGCAGCTTGGTGAGAAGGCAACAACTGTTGGCGCAATTATTAGAAAATGGAAGAAGTTCAAGATGACGGTCAATCACCCTCAGTCTGGGGCTCCATGCAAGATCTCAACTCGTGGGGCATCAATGATCATGAGGAAGGTGAGGGATCAGCCCAGAACTACACGGCAGGACCTGGTCAATGACCTGAAGAGAGCTGGGACCACAGTCTCAAAGAAAACCATTAGTAACACACTACGCCGTCATGGATTAAAATCCTGCAGCGCACGCAAGGTCCCCCTGCTCAAGCCAGCGCATGTCCAGGCCCGTCTGAAGTTTGCCAATGACCATCTGGATGATCCAGAGGAGGAATGGGAAAAGGTCATGTGGTCTGATGAGACAAAAATAGAGCTTTTTGGTCTAAACTCCACTCGCCGTGTTTGGAGGAAGAAGAAGGATGAGTACAACCCCAAGAACACGGCAGGTAGCTTAGTGGTTAAGAGCGTTGTGCCAGTAACCGAAAGGTCGCTGGTTCTAATCCCCGAACCGACTTGGTGAAAAGTCTGTCTATGTGCCCTTGAGCAAGGCACTTAACCCTAATTGCTCCTGTAAGTCGCTCTGGATAAGAGCGTCTGCTAAATGACTAAAATGTAAATGTAAATGTAACACCATCCCAACCGTGAAGCATGGAGGTGGAAACATCATTCTTTGGGGATGCTTTTCTGCAAAGGGGACAGGACGACTGCACCGTATTGAGGGGAGGATGGATGGGGCCATGTATCGCGAGATCTTGGCCAACTACCTCCTTCCCTCAGTAAGAGCATTGAAGATGGGTCGTGGCTGGGTCTTCCAGCATGACAACGACCCGAAACACACAGCCAGGGCAACTAAGCAGTGGCTTCGTAAGAAGCATCTCAAGGTCCTGGAGTGGCCTAGCCAGTCTCCAGACCTGAACCCAATAAAAAATCTTTGGAGGGAGCTGAAAGTCCGTATTGCCCAGCGACAGCCCCGAAACCTGAAGGATCTGGAGAAGGTCTGTATGGAGGAGTGGGCCAAAATCCCTGCTGCAGTGTGTGCAAACCTGGTCAAGACCTACAGGAAACGTATGATCTCTGTAATTGCAAACAAAGGTTTCTGTACCAAATATTAAGTTCTGCTTTTCTGATGTATCAAATACTTATGTCATGCAATAAAATGCAAATTAATTACTTAAAAATCATACAATGTGATTTTCTGGATTTTTGTTTTAGATTCCGTCTCTCACAGTTGAAGTGTACCTATGATAAAAATTACAGACCTCTACATGCTTTGTAAGTAGGAAAACCTGCAAAATCGGCAGTGTATCAAATACTTGTTCTCCCCACTGTATGTGCTCTACGTCATCATGCACAGCCTTTTATCCACGACAAGTCAATTTGATGGAAACACATACTCAAATCAAGAAGTGTTCCTGAGAATGAAAGGCTTTATGGAAGTTGTATTATTTTGTACAGCAAGATTAGCTTTTTATTTGTTTTCTGTAAACTCTCACATTTTCGGATTTAGAAGGTATTTTTTTCACCCATTTAATCTCTTGGTCAAATATGTTTTCCTTTATTTTGTAAGCACTATCTGTCTGATTTAATTTCCTTTCATCAAACTATGTTGATGGAATGTTTGTAGCATACAATACATCATACTTCCATCATACTGTTGGTTAGTGTTTCCCACTGCACAAATTGCCAGCAGCATACTACCCCGCATCCTGTGTGGCAGTCTGGGGGGAGCTGCATGGCAGTCTCGGGACACTGCACACCCACGCACGTGCGCAGCTTATTCTCTAAAATGACGTTGGAGGCAGCTTATGGTAGAGAAATTAACATTAAATTATCTGGCAACAGCTCTGGTGGACATTCCTGCAGTCAGAATGCCAATTGCACGCTCCCTCAAAACTTGAGACATCTGTGGCATTGTGTTGTGTGACAAAACTGCACATTTTACAGTGGCCTTTTATTGTCCCCAGCACAAGGTGCACCTGTGTAATGATCATGCTGTTTAATCAGCTTCTTGATATAGCACACCTGTCAAGTGGATGGATTATCTTGGCAAAGAATAAATGCTCACTAACAGGGATGTAAACAAATTTGAGCACAACATTTTTTAGAAATAAGCTTTTTGTGTGTATGAAAAATGTCTGGGATCTTTTATTTCAGCTCATGAAACATGGGACCAACACATTACATGTTGCGTTTATATTTTTGTTCATTGTAGTTTACGAAAGTTCAATCAGGAAATGCTCGTTTAACTTAATCCAGTAAGCATCACATAATTCACTTTGTTTCCTATTCTACGGGCATAGTGGGAATGAATACAAATATATCATCATCAGCATAGCGTCTTGTTTCTTCTCCTCTGTCCTATTAGCCATGTGCGGAATGTCATTCACCTATTTACAGTACATTATAACCTATAAGCACGGCACAATAATCCACATTCCTCTCGCTTGCCGTTTAACCTATGGGCTCACTCTTGCATAATCACCATCCTCTCAACCAATGGACGTAAATCTTGGGATATATTTATATCAACGTACCCTTGTTCTCTCACTTGCAACAGTTTTCCAACGATGTCATTGCCTTCTGTGTATGGTAGTCATGTCAGACGCCAAAATCTCCCCTGAGGTAGAGGATACGCCCCATTTTCTAGCGTTCGATCTACACGCACTCCCAGGCGATCCAGGTGAATTGTCCACGACTAGGATTTCCCTGAGAAGAAGTGAGAGAATTGCCATTAGACAAGTGGCCCCATTTTCCTATACTCACCTTCTAGGAATCCTGGCTGAAAAGTAGGCTTGGGCGGTATACAGTATGTACCGTATACCGGGGTGTTTGAAAATATCCAAGTGATGGTTTTTCAATACCGTCAATGCCGCTGAAAAAAAGTTATATATTTTAATATTTGTAGCAATTTTTTAAGTAAATACCTGCAGTCAACTTGTGCAATGCGTTAGGAGATAAATCACCTGTCACATTATTTTACATTATGAAGCTACACATCAGTCGGAGCGTTGTCTGCTGATAGAATGCCTGTTTGTCAATTCTCATCCGAATTTAGAAGTGCAACTGAAGCACAAAATTATTCTGATGCAGAGCAGAAATTACATGAAGAAGCATTTTAGATCTGTTTTTACAAAACCTTTTTTTCCTAAGTAGCTGAATTAATAAGGTGATTATTATATTGTGTTCGCTTTCTGCCGTGTTTGAGAAGGCAAAGCCCTTTGGATGAGTTATTTGTACAGCTGCCACTGCTATCTTGATTTCCATTCTTTGGCTGTCTGCTCCTCCCCCCTCTCCTCCGAGCAGAGAAGGCAGGCCCATTGCCCTAGCTACTCCAGACTCCACAGAGACACAGAGTTTAGACATGCTGCTGGAGAGCCAGTACTGCATGTGTCAAAACTTTGTTCATTTGCACAATGTCTCTCATTCACAACCGCTTGTAAATGTCCAATATACAGTTGAAGTCGGAAGTTTACATACACCTTAGCCAAATACATTTAAACTCAGTTTTTCACAATTCCTGTCATTTAATCCTAGTAAAAATTCCCTGTTTTAGGTCAGTTAGGATCACCACTTTATTTTAAGAATGTAAAATGTCAGAATAATAGTAGAGAGAATTATTTATTTAAGCTTTTATTTCTTTCATCACATTCCCAGTGGGTCAGAAGTTTACATACACTTAATTAGTATTTGGTAGCATTGCCTTTAAATTGTTTAACTTGGGTCAAACGTTTCGGGTAGCCTTCCACAAGCTTCCCAAAATAAGTTGGGTTTTGGCCCATTCCTCCTGACAGAGCTGGTGTAACTGAGTCAGGTTTGTAGGCCTCCTTGCTCGCACACGCTTTTTCAGTTCTGCCCACAAATCTTCTATAGGATTGAGGTCAGGGCTTTGTGATGGCCACTCCAATAACTTGACTTTGTTGTCCTTAAGCCATTTTCCCCAACTTTGGAAGTATGCTTGGGGTCATTGTCCATTTGGAAGACCCATTTGCGACCAAGCTTTAACTTCCTGACTGATGTCTTGAGATGTTGCTTCAATATATCCACATCATTTTCCTTCCTCATGATGCCATCTATTTTGTGAAGTGCACCAGTCCCTCCTGCAGCAAAGCACTGCCACAGCATGATGCTGCCACCCCCATGCTTCACGGTTGGGATGGTGTTCTTCGGCTTGCAAGCAGCCCCCTTTTTCCTCCAAACAACAATGGTCATTATGGCCAAACAGTTTTATTTTAGTTTCATCAGACCAGAGGACATTTCTCCAAAAAGTACAATCTTTGTCCCCATGTGCAGTTGCAAACCGTAGTCCCGTGTAGAGCATGGCATTTGCAACACCAGGGTTGTGGGTTCGATTCCCACGGGGGGCCAGTATGAAAATGTAAGTCGCTCTGGATAAGAGTGTCTGCTAAATGACTAAAATGTAGTCTGGCTTTTTTATGGCGGTTTTGGAGCAGTGGCTTCTTCCTTGCTGAGTGGCCTTTCAGGTTATGTCGATATAGGACATGTTTTACTGTGGATATAGATACTTTTGTACCTGTTTCCTCCAGCATCTTCACAAGGTCCTTTGCTGTTGTTCTGGGATTGATTTGCACTTTTCGCACCAAAGTAAGTTCATCTCTAGGAGACAGAACGCATCTCCTTCCTGAGCGGTATGATTCCTGCGTGGTCCCATGGTGTTTATACTTGCGTATTATTGTTTGTAAAGATGAACGTGGTACCTTCAGGCGTTTGGAAATTGCTCCCAAAGATGAACCAGACTTGTGGAGGTCTACAGTTTTTTTTTCTGATTTCTTGGCTGATTTCTTTTGATGTTCCCATGATGTCAAACAAAGAGGCACTGAGTTTGAAGGTAGGCCTTGAAATACATCCACAGGTACACCTCCAATTGACTCAAATTATGTCAATTAGCCTATCAGAAGCTTCTAAAGCAGGGGTGTCAAACGTACGGCCCGCGGGCCGGATCAGGCCCGCAAACGGGTTTAATCCGGCCCGTGAGATGATTTAGAAAAAAAAAAAAGTATAAAAATGCCTTGCAATTTTTCAATAAAATAAACTGCTGTTCCAATTGCGTCCACTGGATGGCGCAATAGCAATTGTGTTAAGCAAGCAAACTGTTTATACCGGGGCAGAGCAAGTAGGTCAAGCACGTGCAGCCAATGAGCTACTTTGTTTTGCCCGCGATATTTATTACGGCTTCTACTTTTAACATTATGTGCTTTGGCACCCTCATTGCCCCAATATGTCTCTGTCAAAAAAGAGAAAAGTGGACGCAGAGTGCAGAGTGTTCCAAGAAAAATGGTCATCCTATTTATTCACGGAATTGAATGGGAAAGCTGTATGTTTGGTGTGTTCAGAGCATGTTGCAGTGCTGAAAGAATATAACCTTCGCCGCCACTATGTGAGTCTTCATGCCGACAAATATGACAACTTTCAAGGACAGCGGAGATGAGAGAAGGTGAATGAACTGTTGGCGGGTCTGAAGAAACAGCAGTCTGTGTTTACTCACAGCCGAGACATCAGTGACGCTGCAGTGAAAGCTAGCTACCTCATTGCTAATGAAATCGCAGTGGCTTCAAAACCATTTAGTGAGGGTGAATTTGTAAAAACATGCATGATGAAGGCAGCGGAGATTGTGTGCCCTGAAAAGCGGCAGGCTTTTTGCAAATATCAGCCTGACAAGAAACACAGTTGCAGACAGGATTTCCGATCTTTCAGTGGATTTGGACAGCCAGTTGAAGCAAAAAGTAAAGTCATTTATTGCGTTTCGGGTTGCAATTGATGAAAGCACGGACATTACAGATGTTGCACAACTGGCCATTTTCATCCGCGGAGTTGATGACACATTGACCGTCACCGAGGAGTTCGTGGAGTTGGTGCCGATGACAGATACAACGACAGCAGCTGATATTTTTACCGCACTCTGCCGGCACGCTGGACAGGGTCGGAGTGGACTGGTCCCGCGCTGTCAGCCTGGCTACAGATGGTGCGCCCTCAATGATCGGGAAAAAAAAGCAGGCGTTGTGACAAAGTTCAGAGAGAAAGTGCAATCTGCAAATGGAGGACGTGATTTTTGACTTTTCACTGTATTTTTGCACCAGGAGGCTTTGTGTTGCAAGTCATTAAAGATGGATAACGTCATGAAGGTGGTCATCCAAACTGTTAATTTCATCCGATCCAGAAGCCTGAATCACCGTCAGTTTGACAGCCTTCTCAGAGAGAAAGACCACATCTATGGCCTGCCATACCACACTGAGGTAAGATGGTTAAGCCGAGGTGCTGTGCTGAGGCGTTTCTTTGATTTACGAGAAGAAATTGAACAGTTCATGGAAGAAAAGGGCAAACCAGTGTTAGAATTTCATTCCGCAGAATGGATGCAGGACCTTGCATTTATGGTGGATGTTACAGAGCATCTGAATAACTTGAACAAACAGCTGCAAGGGCGCAACAAAGTTGTCACGCAGTATTATGACAGCATACGTTCTTTCAAGTTGAAGCTGTCATTGTGGGAGACGCAACTTGCCGGTGGTGATGCAGCTCACTTCCCCTGTCTGAAAAATGTGTGCGCGACCCAACATGTGGCAGACATGAAGCGGTTCAAAGATAAATAACGGGACTGTTACGGGAGTTTGAGCAACGCTTTCAGATTTATGTTTATGTTTTATGTTGATGTGCTATTGTTTTTAATTGATTTTATTTTATTTGTATATTTAACCTATTCTTGACTCTGTGGTTCTTGCACTTGTTTGGGGAACAGGATTTCATTATTTTTATCTACATTTCTGCCTGAGAAATGACACCCTGATATAGTTCTGTGATCTGTGAAACAGTTCTGTTAATCACTGAGGCATTGTGTGTTTGTGTGTTCTTTTTCTTTAGAATTTTCAAATAAACTTGACGTGTTTTATGATTAATAGTGATGTTGTGCTTGTACTATTTTGGACACACTGTCCTCAGGCTCCAGCTTTATGTTGTATGTTGATCGTATTAAAACAAAGAAAACAATCTGAAGTTGTTGTTTTTAAGTTATATATACCATGATTTTTCCGGTCCGGCCCACTTGGGAATAGATTTTCCTCCATGTGGCCCCTGAGCTAAAATGAGTTTGACACCCCTGTTCTAAAGCCATGAAGTCATTTTCTGGAATTTTCCAAGCTGTTTAAAAGGCACAGTCAACCTACTGTATGTAAACTTCTGACCCACTGGAATTGTGATACAGTGAATTGTAAGTGAAATAATCTGTCTGTAAACAATTGTTTGAAAAATTACTTGTGTCATGCACAAAGTAGATGTCCTAACCGACTTGCCAAAACTCCAAGAAGCGAGCCATGGCTGTCTCCGATCAGGCTGGTCCTCCCTCCACTCCAATCAAGTTATAAACACATCTCAATGATGATCAATGGAAACAAGATGCACCTGAGCTCAATTTCCAGTCTCATAGGAAAGGGTCTGAATACTTATGTAAATAAGGTATTTCTGTTTTTTATCTTTATTACATTTTCAAAAATTTCTAAAAACCTGTTTTCACTTTGTCATTATGGGGTATTGTGTGTAGATTGATGAGGATTTGTATTTATTTAATCCATATTAAAGGCTGTAACGTAACAAAATGTGGAAAAAGTGAAGGGGTCTGAATACTTTCCGAATGCACTGTATTTCCACACTATGAGGTTGGAATTATACTTTGAAATTGTGAAAATTATGATAATGCCCTTATAGTTTAAGAGCTGTTTGAAAGGACTCCCTAAAATGTCAGCCTGTATTGGTGGGATGGAGTTTGGGCCTTAAATTAGTTAATAGTCCAATAAGAAAGAGAGTTCCAAACATTCTGCCAATAACAGCTAGTTTTCAGTTTTCCCCTCCCGACTCAGACCACTCCCAGACAGTCCTAGCAAAATTCTTACTTGAGAAATTACCCTCTGCTAAGAAGCAATTTTTTGTTTCTTTTTGACCATTTTAATTGAAAACAATCACAGTCAGGTACTTAATTGTTACCCAGAAATGATTTAATATTGAGATAAAAATGGCTGCATTGGACCTTTTAAGTTATGCATGCAATGCATAGGCATAATGTAGCCTTCATTGTAGCGGCTATCATGCCTTCACAAACCAATGAAATCAAATGTTATTGTCATATGTACAGGATAGACGTGGTGTAGGCTTCACAGTTCAATTAAATGCTTACTGGTGGCAATCTTATTCACTCATCATGGGGCTATGTCTATTTTTATCATGTCATGTTGATCTATTACAGATCTAGCGCATGTTATCAGTCTAGGCTTTATGTTTGGTTTCAGGTGTGTAGCCCACTCTTTCCCCTTAACGTGTTGTGCTTTTCCTCTCCCCTTGCTATCGCTCTCTCCTCTCTATTAATTTTATTAGAATGTATGGAATATCATATAACACTGGCGCGTCTTTCATGGTCATGCCCTGCCTGGGCTGTGAAAACTCCCTGTCCGCTGATCTACACAGGCCGATTGCTGCTGCGCTGTTCACAACTATATGGTTGCATAGGAGTGGACTCAAATTAAGATGAACCCAAGAGCAGCTTGTTGAACAGCCTCGCCGACACGCCATTGCCAGCAATCATGGATTGGTATCGTATTATTATCAGAGACAACATGTTTCCTAAGTCTGTAAGCATAGTCATTAATATTTGACATAAAGTTGGTTTACATGCATAAGCGTAGTCTAGTCTATTTCACAACTGGTGCTTTGCAATATCACAGTCAGCCTCCCAGCAGCAAATCAAGTTGCAGGGTTGAAATTGACAATACTATACAGTGTATTCGGAGAGTATTCAGACCCCTTGACTTTTTCCACATTTTTATACAGCCTTATTCTAAAATTGATTAAATCAATTTTTTCCTCATCAATCTACACACAATACCCCAGAATGACAAAGCAAAAACAGGTTTTTAGAAATGTTTGCAAACTTATTAAAAATATAAAACATAAATATCTTATTTACATAAGTATTCAGACCCTGTGCTATGAGACTCGAAATTGAGCTCAGGTGCATCCTGTTTCCATTGATCATCCTTGAGATGTTTCTACAACTTGATTGGAGTCCACCTGTGGTAAATTAAATTGATTGGACATGATTTGGAAAGGCACACACCTGTCTATATAAGGTAACAAAGTTAACAGTGTGTCAGTGCAAAAACGAAGCCATGAGGTTGAAGGAATTGTCCGTAGAACTCCAAGACAGGATTGTGTCGTGGCACAGATCTGGGGAAGGGTACCAAAAAATGTCTGCAGCACTGAAGGTCCCCAAGAACACATTGGCCTCCATCATTCTCAAATGGAAGAAGTTTAGAACCACCAAGACTCTTCCTAGAGCTGGCCGCCCGGCCAAACTGAGCAATCGGGGGAGAAGGGCCTTCGTCAGGGAGGTGACCAAGAACCCGATGGTCACACTGACAGAGCACCAGAGTTCCTCTGTGGAGATCGGAGAACCTTCCAGAAGGACAACTATCTCTGCAGCACTCCACCAATCAGGCCTTTATGGTAGAGTGGCCAGACGGAAGCCACTCCTCAATAAATGGCACATGACAGCTCGCTTAGAGTTTGTCAAAAGGCACCTAAAGGACTCTCAGCCCATGAGAAACAAGATTCTCTGGTCTGATGAAACCAAGATTGAACTCTTTTACATTTACTTTACATTTTAGCAGATGCTCTTATCCAGGGCAACTAACAGTTATTGAGTGCATACATTTTCATACAGGCCCCCCGTGGGAATCGAACCCACAACCCTGGCGTTGCAAGCGCCATGCTCTACCAACTGAGCTACACGGGGCCTTGACCTGAATGCCAAGCGTCACGTCTGGAGGAAACCTGGCACCATCCCTACGGTGAAGCATTGTGGTGGCAGCATCATGCTGTGAGGATATTTTTCAGAGGCAGGGACTGGGAGACTAGTCAGGATCGAGGGAAAGATGAACGGAGCAAAGTACAGAGAGAGCCTTGATGAAATCCTGCTCCAGAGCGCTCAGGACCTCAGACTGGGGCGAAGGTTCACCTTCCAACAGGACAAAGACCCTAAGCACACAGCCAAGACAACGCAGGGGTGGCTTCGGTAGAAGTCTCTAAATGTCCTTGAGTGGCCCAACCAGAGCCCGGACTTGAACCCGATCGAACATCTCTGGAGAGACCTGAAAAAAGCTTTGCAGTGACGCTCCCCATCCAACCTGACGTACCTTGAGAGGATCTGCAGAAGAATGGGACAAACTCCACAAATACAGGTGTACCAAGCTTGTAGCGTCATACCCAAGAAGACTTGAGGCTGTAATCGCTGCCAAAGGTGTTACTTATGTAAATGTGATATTTCAGCTTTTTAATTTTTTTAAATTTGCAAAAATGTCTAAAAACCTGTTTTTACTTTGTCATTATGGGGTATTGTGAGTAGATTGATTAATTTTTTTTGGTTTTAATCCATTTTAGAATAAGGCTGTAAAGTAACAAAATGTGGAAAAAGTCAAGGGGTCTGAATACTTTCTGAATGCACTGTTTCAAGCTTTCAGCTTAAGTTATGTTGACTGTAGCCGATTAATGCTTACAGTGCCTTCAGAAAGTATTCACACATCTTGACTTTTTCCACATTTAGGTGTGTTACACCGGTGCGTCAATCTAAGTAACATAATTTGATAAAGAATTCCCCCATCAAAATCTGTCAGTATAAACTAGATATATCTGTTATTTTGCATTGGATACGTCTCAATCCACTTTATCAGCCTATGTCGCACTTCCGCATCTGCGGTGAAAGGTTGCAGAGGTAGAGCAATGTTTTTCAGACCATGAGGCATCCCGAAAAAGTATCTTCTCACGAAAACATCTGTAGCGTCCGAACGGTTTAACCTACAAACTATTACGACCACTCTAAATATCACTGGAAATAATCGCATCTGCAATCTAGATGTAAGAAAGGTAAATTCACAGAAATGTCTCAGTCATGCCAACACTTTTAATGGCATACGGCACTTCGGATTTGGAAGGAATGTTAAATACCAAACTTTCATTACACCTTGGCACAAACCAAAAGGAGGGGCGGCGCGTAGGCCACCAGAGGCGAGAGAAGGGGGACAAGGTGGTGAGGACGACGGCGCAGCTGGGGAGGGGTGCTCCATGGCTGCAGCGTGAGTATTGTAGTGCAGCGGGAGGCGAGTTACAAGTGGATGGGGAATTCAGCGAGGCTCTTGGGAAGATAGGTTGACATTTTGTTCACTTAAGCGTCCGAAGCCTACTACCGAGTATCGATGAGATACGCCTGTTGGTTCGCAAATCAGAGGTGGGTGTCTTATGTTTTACAGAGACATGATTGGATTAATCTGTTTATGACTCAGAAATTGAGATAGGCAATTACTCTGTTGTCAGGAAGGATCGGAATCAGAACAGTGAGGGGATATGTGCCTTTGTAAGATCGGACATTGTCTGGCGGGATATCTACCTTCCCAAAACCAAGCCAATGTATGTGTTGTCAAACTGTAATGATTCCCTGGTGAAGGAAATCATTTTGTTAGGTGGCTTCAATACTGATATCTGCAAAAAGAATAGCCCAACCCACAATGTATTTATGCACTTCTGTAGATCATTTGCTCTGACCCAAATGATAAAAGATCCCACCGGGGTATGTGAAACAGTGCAAAGTACAAATTATTTAATATTGGTGTCTGATAAAATCAAAATATTGCAGGGTGGAGTAATAGTCTATGGAATCAGTGATCATTTTATTACATCAAATCAAATGTTATATGTCACATGCGCCGAATACAACACGTGTAGACATTACAGTGAAATGCTTACTTACAAGCCCTTAACCAACAATGCAGTTTTCAGAAAAAAAAAGTGTTAAGTAAAAAATGGATAAGTAAAAATAATTAATAAAAGAGCAGCAGTAAAATAACAGTAGCGAGGCTATATACAGGGGGTACCGTTACAGAGTCAATGTGCAGGGGGCACAGGTTAGTGGAGGTAATTGAGGTAAAATGTACAGTGGGGAGAACAAGTATTTGATACACTGCCAATTTTGCAGGTTTTCCTACTTACAAAGCATGTAGAGGTCTGTCATTTTTATCATAGGTACACTTCAACTGTGAGAGACTGAATCTAAAACAAAAATCCAGAAAATCACATTGTATGATTTTTAAGTAATTAATTTGCATTTTATTGCATGACATAAGTATTTGATCACCTACCAACCAGTAAGAATTCTGGCTCTCACAGACCTGTTAGTTTTTCTTTAAGAAGCCCTCCTGTTCTCCACTCATTACCTGTATTAACTGCACCTGTTTGAACTCGTTACCTGTATAAAAGATGCCTGTCCACACACTCAATCAAACAGACTCCAACCTCTCCACAATGGCCAAGACCAGAGAGCTGTGTAAGGACATCAGGGATAAAATTGTAGACCTGCACAAGGCTGGGATGGGCTACAGGACAATAGGCAAGCAGCTTGGTGAGAAGGCAACAACTGTTGGCGCAATTATTAGAAAATGGAAGAAGTTCAAGATGACGGTCAATCACCCTCGGTCTGGGGCTCCATGCAAGATCTCACCTTGTGGGGCATCAATGATCATGAGGAAGGTGAGGGATCAGCCCAGAACTACACGGCAGGACCTGGTCAATGACCTGAAGAGAGCTGGGACCACAGTCTCAAAGAAAACCATTAGTAACACACTACGCCGTCATAGATTAAAATCCTGCAGCGCACGCAAGGTCCCCCTGCTCAAGCCAGCGCATGTCCAGGCCCGTCTGAAGTTTGCCAATGACCATCTGGATGATCCAGAGGAGGAATGGGAGAAGGTCATGTGGTCTGATGAGACAAAAATAGAGCTTTTTGGTCTAAACTCCACTCGCCGTGTTTGGAGGAAGAAGAAGGATGAGTACAACCCCAAGAACACCATCCCAACCGTGAAGCATGGAGGTGGAAACATCATTCTTTGGGGATGCTTTCCTGCAAAGGGGACAGAACGACTGCACCGTATTGAGGGGAGGATGGATGGGGCCATGTATCGCGAGATCTTGGCCAACAACCTCCTTCCCTCAGTAAGAGCATTGAAGATGGGTCGTGGCTGGGTCTTCTAGCATGACAACGACCCGAAACACACAGCCAGGGCAACTAAGGAGTGGCTCCGTAAGAAGCATCTCAAGGTCCTGGAGTGGCCTAGCCAGTTTCCAGACCTGAACCCAATAGAAAATCTTTGGAGGGAGCTGAAAGTCCGTATTGCCCAGCGACAGCCCCGAAACCTGAAGGATCTGGAGAAGGTCTGTATGGAGGAGTGGGCCAAAATCCCTGCTGCAGTGTGTGCAAACCTGGTCAAGACCTACAGGAAACGTATGATCTCTGTAAACAAAGGTTTCTGTACCAAATATTAAGTTCTGCTTTTCTGATGTATCAAATACTTATGTCATGCAATAAAATGCAAATTAATTACTTAAAAATCATACAATGTGATTTTCTGGATTTTTGTTTTAGATTCCGTCTCTCACAGTTGAAGTGTACCTATGATAAAAATTACAGACCTCTACATTCTTTGTAAGTAGGACAACCTGCAAAATTGGCAGTGTATCAAATACTTGTTCTCCCCACTGTACATGTGTGTAGAGGTAAAGTGACTATGCATAGATAATAAACAGAGAGTAGCAGCAGCGTAAAAAGAGGGGGTGGGAGGGGGGGTGAAATTGACTGGTCACCTGTGCTGGATAGTGTAGGGGTAGACAGTGCCTGGGAAGCCTTTAAATGTAGATTCCTTGATGTGGTGAATGTGACGGCTCCCATTAGACGGGTCAGGGTATAGCGGAGATCCAGCCCTTGATTTAATCATGCTATTCTAGAATCTATCCAAGCAAGGAATAAGGTCTTTAAGAAATGTAATAACTCTCAAGAGCAGCCTGATTTTGTCCTATATAAACGTCACAGAAATGAAGCACAGAGCAGGATGGATAAAATCATTGAGAACAAAAATGACGCTAAAACGCTTTGGAAATCATTTAAGGAACTAGGCTGTAGTAGTACTACCAAAAACAAACAAAACAGTATTGGATTGAACATCAGGGGAGGGATGGTTTATGAAAAAGCAGAGGTTGCCAATTAATTCAACTATTATTTTTACTTCTGTTGCCAGCAAGCTGGTTAGCAAGTTATATATTGGAGCCTCAGTGTGGAATGAGTTGCCTTTGCCCATAAAAATGACGTCCTATCTGGGCAGCTTTCAAAATAAAGTAAAAAACTGTTTGATGTCTGCTGTACCCATATGAATGTACCCTACGATGTAAATGCAATGATGAGATAATGTTCTTCTTCTTTGTTTTTACGTTTTATTATCTCGCTGTCATACTGTGTTCAACCGTGTTCGATCTTGCCTAGCCATCTTGTTTCAAGAGGACCACAATGGAAATAAGTCCCAGACTTTGTGTTTTTACTCATGTGTATGTATGGCTTTTTGAAGTTTTATGTGTGCTTGTTTTTTTAAATGGTCGAATTAATAAATTAAATGGAAAAGGAGACTCTCACGAGCACGATGGTTTTGCTCTATGATTATCACACGTCAGGGGACTTGTCTGAAGGTAACTGGTTTAAAAAAATTAATGGAAGTATGAAGGTAGTTTTGTGCCTACCCAAAAAGGGGTTAAATATATATATATATATATATATATATATATATATATATATATATACAGTGGATATAAAAAGTCTACACACCCCTGTTAAAATGCCAGGTTTTTGTGATGTAAAAGAATGAGACAAAGATAAATCATGTCAGAACTTTTTCCACTGTTAATGTGACCTATAAGGTGAACAATTCAATTGAAAAACAAACTGAAATCTTTGAGGGGGAAAAATAAAAACAAAAAACTCACAATAACCTGGTTGCATAAGTGTGCACACCCTTAAACTAATACTTTGTTGAAGCACCTTTTGATTTTATTACAACACTCAGTCTTTTTGGGTAGGAGTCTATTAGCATGGCACATCTTGACGTGGCAATATTTGCCCACTCTTCTTTGCAAAAGTGCTCCAAATCTGTCAGATTGCGAGGACATCTCCTGTGCACAGCCCTCTTCAGATCACCCCAGAGATGTTCAATTGGATTCAGGTCTGGGCTCTGGCTGGGCCATTCCAAAACGTTAATCTTCTTCTGGTGAAGCCATGCTTTTGTGGATTTGAATGTGTGCTTTGGGTCGTTGTCGTGCTGAAAGGTGAACTTCCTCTTCATCTTCAGCTTTCTAACGGACGCCTGAAGGTTTTGTGCCAAAATTGCCTGGTATTTGGAACTGTTCATAATTCCCTCCACCCTGACAAAGGCCCCGGTTCCAGCTGAAGAAAAACAGCCCCAAAGCATGATGCTGCCACCACCATGCTTCACTGTGGGTATGGTGTTCTTTGGGTGATGTGCAGTGTTGTTTTTGCGCCAAACATACCTTTTGGAATTATGGCCAAAAAGCTCAACCTTGGTTTCATCAGACCATAACACATTTTCCCACGTGCTTTTGGGGGACTTGATGTTTGTTTTTGCAAACTTCAGCCGGGCTTGGATGTTTTTCTTTGTAAGAAAAGGCTTCCGTCTTGCCACCCTACCCCATAGCCCATTCATATGAAGAATACAGGAGATTGTTGTCACATGTAGCACACAGCCAGTACTTGCCAGAAATTCCTGCAGTTCCTTTAATGTTGCTGTAGGCCTCTTGGAAGCCTCCCTGACCAGTTTTCTTCTCGTCTTTTCATACATTTTGGAGGGACGTCCAGTTCTTGGTAATGTCTCTGTTGTTCCATATTTTCTCCACTTGATGATGACTGTCTTCACTGTGTTCCATGGTATATGTAATGCTTTGGAAATTATTTTGTACCCTTCTCCTGACTGATATCTTTCAACAATGAGATCCCTCTGATGCCTTGGAAGCTCTCTGCGGACCATGGCTTTTGCTCTGAGATGCAACTAAGAAAATGTCAGGAAAATCCTACTAGAACAGCTGAACTTTATTTGTGATTAATCAGAGTCACTTTAAATGATGGCAGGTGTGTAAGGACTTCTATTTAACATGAGTTTGAATGTGATTGGTTAATTCTGAACACAGCCACATCCCCAGTTACACTTATGCAACCAGGTTATTGTAAGGTTTTTATTTTTCATTTTCCCCCCTCGAAGATTTCAGTTTGTTTTTCAATTGAATTGTTCACATTATAGGTCACATTAACAGTGGAAAAAGTTCTGACATGATTTATCTTTGTCTCATTCTTTTACATCACAAAAACCTGGCATTTTAACAGGGGTGTGTATACTTTTTATATATACTGTATATACTGAGATCATGTGACAGATCATGTGACACTTAGATTGCACACAGGTGGACTTTATTTACCTAATTATGTGACTTCTGAAGGTAATTGGTTGCACCATATCTTATTTAGGGGCTTTATAGCAAAGGGGGTGAATACATACAGTGAGGGAAATCAATTTATAACATTTTTGACATGCGTTTTTCTGGAGTTTTTTATCCACTGTATTTACTGAGCTTTCTTATATCTCCTAGATATAAAGCAGACACTTAAAAACCTTGTTTCTTATTATTTATTTTTTGACTGTCTTTTTTGCCATTTATGAATTTGTTATTCAATGAGTTTCTCTGTGCTATAGTAGTAAAGGCCAAACTCAATATTTTATCAAATAATACAAATAAAACAAATGTTTGATACCTAAAGTGATCCTAAAATCCTCAATCAAATAGCTAAATGATCCATAGTATGACCATCTTAAAACAATTCCATATATCAGCTTAGAACCCATCCCCCAACAGCTTAGACTTTTAAGAATTAAAATGGATCTAATTGTCATTTAATACTCTGTGATGTCAAAGTGGAAGAACATATGTATTTGTTTAATGGAAAATAAAATACGAATATATCTTGATTAGATAAGTATTCAACCCACTGAGTCAATACATGTTAGAATCACCTTTGGCAGCAATTACAGCTGGGTAACCTCTAAGAGCTTTGAACACCTGGATTGTACAATATCTGCCCATTATTCTTTAAAAAATGTGTCAAGCTCTGTCAAGTTGGTTGTTGATCATTGATCATTGATAGACAGCCATTTTCAAGTCTTGCCATAGATTCTCAAGCCGATTTAAGTCAAAACTAACTCGGCCACTCAGGAACATTCAATGTCGTCTTTGTAAGCAACTCCAGTGTATATTTGGCCTTGTGTTTTAGGTTATTGTCCTGCTGGAAGGTGAAATTGTCTCCCAGTGTCTGTTGGAAAGCAGACTGAACCAGGTTTTCCTCTAGGATTTTGCCTGTGCTAAGCTTTATTCCATTTATTTGTATCCTAAAAAATTCCTAGTCCTTGCCGATGACAAGCATATCCATAACATGATGCAGCCACCACCATTCTTGAAAATATGAAGAGTGGTACTCAGTGATGTGTTGGATTTGCCCCAAACATAACGCTTTATATTCAGGACAAAAAGTTAATTTCTATGATTATTTTTTGCAGTATTACTTTAGTGATTTATTGTAAACAGGAAGCATGTTTTGGGATATTTTTTATTCTGTACAGGCTTCCTTCTTTTCACTCTGTCATTTATGTTAGTATTAATTAGATTAGATTTATTAGAATCCCCATTAGCCGACGCCAATTGTGACAGCTAGTCTTACTGGGGTCCGACACATAACGAAAAAGACATTACAGACAAAATACTTTACAATTTACATACTGTACATTTAAAAATATTAACATGTAGTGTCTGTGTGCATCTATCAGTTACACATACTGTACATGTCAGTACATACACACAACATGTAGGTCACATTGTGGAGTATGTTGTTGATCCATCCTCAGTTACAGTGCTTTCAGAAAGTATTCATACCTAGGGCCGTAGCGGTCATGACATTTTGTCAGCCCGTGATTGTCAAGTAAATAACTGTTGGTCTAACGGTAATTGACCGTTAATTAACATAAATACATTTGCAGACCTTTTGAACATCTACATTTAAAAAAATCTAATAAATCCATGTAATATAGCCTACACTATCACAATAAATCCATTCTTTATTTTAGACAGGTCTAAAGAAACATGATATGAAGAAAATGTAGTCTATTTCAGAAGAACAGAATAGCATACTCTGAGTTGTCCTTATGTTAGGTCCTGATCTGGCTATGCCATATGGCTGTGGGATACACTAGTTCATTTAGCAGACAATATTTGCTTAGAATTATGTGGCATTATTTTATATTAATTTATAGTATGAAGAATACAATTCAACATAGCTGAATAAAATAGAAAGGATGCACATGCGGCTATGCTGTGTAGAGCGATTAACAAAGAAACAGGTCCTCCTATATGCTTAATTTAGAGTTATTTATACAACTTTAGTTGTAATACAAAAGTTGGGCTATATGTTTTGATTTTTAATCAATTCTAAGGCTGCATGATGCGACTCTAATGAGGATTTGAAAAAGGTTGCATGAAAGGCTCTTCTTAGTTTTTTGCGCAGGCTGCACACACGTCAGTCTCTCATTCACAATTTGACAAGCACTTGATAATGCCTCGAATTTCCCGGCGGCATCCCCTTTGTGTGGCCGTAGTGTCCCCTAAAAAAATCCATGCCTTTTGCAGCCAGTAGCCATTGCTCCCTTGGGCTGAATATAATAATTATAATTCCCTTCTCCCGGTTGCTGTGCTCCGATGCACCTCTCACTCACATGGCTCTCTCAGATAGCTCAATTCTTATTAGCCAATGCCCGTCATGAAATCGGGTCCTTCTCACGGGCTAGAAGTGAAGAAAGACACATCGAGGACGCAACTGCGCGCATCCTTATCCAATTCCGAGGCGCACATTTACTTTTCGTCAGACAACAAGATGAGTAGGCCTAACAAACAGCAAAAGCACTAGCCTATGTCAATCTACTATCCCCCATTGTACAAAAGTTGACCTATTCTATTCTGTGTGTGAACGGACCAAGTATTCTGTCGGTTGCTCTAAAGCTGAAAGGTGGAATAAATGAGTCGGGAGCAGGTTTTTGACATAGAACAAAGTTCTCTACTGAGGTATCTTTTCTTCTCAAACATGCCCACACAACCAAGGATGATCTCAAAAGGACAACACAAATCTTTTTCTTCACAGGAATAAGGACAACAAGGTGAGTAACCTTGAACTATAACATAAATCACGGGTGTGTCACCGTCTAAACTATACATTCGTGGAGAGCTCATTTCTGGTGGTGGTGAGAATCAGTGTTTGCCATTCCCAAGAGGTAGTCCGTTCCTTTCTTCTGTCGTCTGTCAGGTAAGTAATCAGTTTGGAGAATCAGCACGTCCTCTTTCCACCGAGCTCTTCCTTACTACTGGTTTTCCGTATCTTATATAGGAGGACGAGAATAGGTGATTAGTGCCGCCAGGTGTGCTTAACTGCCTCTGATCCCATCTACTCACATGCCGGGCTGGGCTACTATCAGTGGGCACAGACTGCCCCCTGGTGGTCCTTCCACATGTGCGACAAATACATATTTCTAACAAAGTCTGGGACAGTTGTGGGATGCGATAGATCCCAAATTAATACAACCACTAGCATCAAAAAACTGTTTTAAGCAATGAGGCTGACGCAACATATCAGAACGTTTAGCTTAAATGTTGATAAACTATTAGGCTATTTCTTCACATTATAAGCGCAGCAATGCGCAAACGGCAGTAGGCTATAAGCGTGAATGTTCCAAAATGCAATCAATTAGCGAAAAAACACCATTCTCAAAAGTGACAGCAAATGCGATTATGCATGTGATGCTTTTATTATATTTTTTATGGTGAAAATTATCTTCCCCAAACTTGAAACTCACGCGCTGCGTATGTATGCCAGTTAGGCTCTACACCCATTATAAAGCGGATTCATGTGCTTACATTTAAGAAGTTATTTGGCCACTTTAGTTGTGATACAAACCTGTTATGCGCCATGCCTCACATTTGTAACTTTCTAGCAAAGATGTGTAACATCAGCAACTGTAAATCATTTTACTAGCTAGCTATGTAACATAATTGACGAGGGTTGGCATTAGTTATGATTATGACCTTGGATGCATTTCAATCTCACAAAATTATAGGCATGATGAAAGGTAGGATTCCAAATAGATGTAAAAAACAAACAAGTATTGCATATCCAGCAAGCTAGCTAGCTAAGTTTACTACCATACAGTGAGGAAAAACAATAATGCAACAAATTGCTGTTGTAAATCTCTAAAACTGAAGCTGGTTTTACTATAAGAAATATTTGCCTAAGCATACCTGATAGACATGGCTGTAGGTAGATACTGTCTTCCTACCTAGGCTCATTTGTATGGTCTGGTCACTGTGCAAAAGTTGAGGGTTATGCCATATTTATTTATATTAGGCTAGATATTGTTGTAAATGTAATCTCTGTGCCTGTGCACATGTATGCATGTTCAACTAGTCTAACCTAATGTTGATGTTATGCTGGCACGGTTCAACTGCTGTTCAAACTGTACAATATAGTTATTTTAAAAAAATTACTGTGTAGTGCCTGGGCTTCTTCCTGGAGTGGATTCTAGACATAGAAACAGAATTCCTTTGCCTGCGTGTGTCATTGTAGCAGAACTGTATCTCGTGAACTGTATCCCTCTTGAGGGATTAGACATTATGCTGGATTTCAAGCTGATGACTCATGAGGAACTGAATGGCAGTTTGATCATGACAGCATTCCTCCCACAGCTTTACAAGTATTCCCTGAACTAACTGTATGTTTCTTTGGAATGGCAATTTCATCATGACCACCTCTCCCATCATTTGCTGATCACCAGTTCTCTTAGCTACAGAAAGGTTTTTGGTATCCATTACTGGGGGTTACAGGATAGGTACTGTTTGGTGTGGCACAGAGGATTTTTGACCAATCTTAGCAATGCCGTCTTCGTCCTTGATTCGGGGAAATAGGAGTCTCATAAAATGTCTGTGTCCAGTTGCAGAGGGTCATTTTGAATTTAGAAAATGCTCCATTTTTTTGCTCCATAAAGTAATCCATCGTATCTATTTCAAGTCTTCTCACTCATTAATCGGGACAGGTCTCTGTCAACATGACATGCAGCTCTTTGGGTGGACACCCACCTGTCTCGATCAATGAGAGAAGACTTGAAATAGACAAGATGTCGGCAAAAACCTTTGGGTAAATCACATTATCTGGTGTAACAATCTGTAACTACAGTTCTCTGCACTTGTGTGTGTCTACACCTGAGACACACTCGGACACAGTGAACTGTCCTACACTGTTCATACTACTATTTATTTATGTTACTTTTACCATATAACATTGTTGTTGAATACCCAGTTCTCTTGAGTTATCATTAAATAGTGTACACCCTCCTGTATTTTAGATTTTGCCAAAGAAACAAACAATATCTGAATGTCTAGCATGCTACAGAGCCCTGTACAGCTTATATAAATATATTATGTGAATCCAAAAGGGCAGACAAATTTCAAAGATTGATAAAAAAAATATCCATATTTATTTTATGGTGGTTCTCATCAGGACTCTCAAACCCTGTTCCTGGAGAGCTACCGTCCTTTAGGTTTTCACTCCAACCCTAATCTAGCACACCTGATTTGAATAATTAATCAATCACTTTTATACACAACATTACATTTACTGTCGAAGCACAACCCTGCACAACCAAAACCCCCTTCCTCATCTAAAAGTACTGTCTGTAAACCTCCCCCAGCCCATTGACATTGACAGATCATTCTTGGCAATAGTAGCCCTTTGCAGAGGCATTTTGTATTGTGTTTTGAGAATCAACAGAGAGAATAATGAGGTGATTGTGTCATTACTGTTGTAGTCATGAATTTATATCTTCAGTGTCCCTTGCTAGTTTCTGATCCACAAGCTTGTTGTGCTCCATAACTGCAAGGTGTGTCCGCTTTCTCAGCAGGGCACTGTGGAATGATTCCAGGTAACCTGAGTTTTACAAAAATAAAAGGTAAAAAGACAAAGGGGGATACCTAGTCAGTTGTACAACTGATGAAATTCAACTGAAATGTGTCTTCCGCGTTTAACCCAACCCCTCTGAATCAGAGAGGTACGGGGGGCTGCCTTAATCGACATCCATGTCATCGGTGCATGGGGAATAGTGGGTTAACTACCTTGCTCATGGGCCGAACGACAGATTTTTACCTTGTCAGCGCAGGGATTCGATGCAACAACCTTTCGGTTACTGGCCCAACGCTCATACCCGCCAGGCTACCTGCCGCCCCTAAGAGGGGTAAACTAAATTGATTATATGATCCTCAGGCTACCACTAACCACCTGTAACCCCATAACACAAACCATACAAACACTACCCAATTCATGTTTATACCATGCTTACTGTAAATTGAGCTATCTTAGCCGTCAGCTTGTAAATATTTTGGCCAACTTACCTTCACCTTGAGCAGAGGGGTGGAATCAGATTCTGTACCACCTACAACAAAATACACAACAATACACAATTTACCCAACCTACTAATTGTATTGATCTCTATTAGACTGGCTAGCTAAGCATATCTAACATGGACATTTCAATATTTTCAGCTTGAGGTTAGCAAACTAACGTAACTAAATTGGCAGCAAGATCGCTAGCCAGATGAGACTGGCTGAGAACCAACTAACCTACCATAGACGATTTATACACATTCATCATTGCTATCAACACACAAACAGAGTGAGTTAGCTATATCGACAATTCTATGTTTTCTAGACAAGGGTGGAATAATGGCTACCAAATTGAGATACTTTTTATTTGGTACCATTAGCTAGAATTAACAAACATGTTTATTCTGAAGAAGGTAGCTACTAGTCTAGGAGTGAGTACAATTGCATAGGCGATATTGATTTACAGTGTGTTTACCAAAAGATAGCTATATGATTTAGCTGATGGCTTTCAGAGTTCAATACAGGGCTGTAACGTTAGCTAGCTAGCTAACTTACCCAGCTAGGCTAGCAAGCTAGCTAACGTTAGGTTACCTCTAATTGAGAATCTTCCATTTTGTTGTGAAATTTTAAAAAACGCAGCACTTCTCCGCTGTCATCAAAGTGAATTCCCCATCAGTTCAGCCTGAAAATCCCTCTGATAGTCTTTGGTCACCGCATCATACTTGAAAGTGGCAAGCAACTGGGAGAATTGGGGTGAATCTGGTAGGTAGAATGGTGAAAGATAACTCGTTTTGGTGCTTGTTTGTAATTAGCACAGCCAGGCACAGAACACCACACGGGCATGATGACAATCAGTGAAAAACTAACGTTTTCAAAAACATCTTGCCTTGAGAAGTTCTGAGATTACTGTGTGTTGGTTGTTAGAAGTAAACAACACCATTATTCTAGTTTGTGGGAACGGTCCATCTACCTAGCAGGCGGTATTAGCATTCACTATGAATGCTGGACTTTGTGGTTCACTATGAGCAGACAAATACACAGGGAGTTGAAACTTCACGATTTTTCCAGTGAAATTAAAATGTGCTAGTTCTAGCTTGTGGTTTGGATATTTGTGATGTTTATAATAAAAACATAATGCTGTTAATATAGTAATGACTATATGCCGTGGCTGAGCCAGGGTGAAATTCCCCTTTAATATTAACTCCTGCAGAATTAAAATATAAAAATATACACCAAATGTAGGCTACATTTTGACTCGGGAACAGGAGTGGAGAAATATGATTTATTTCTTTCAGCATCTTGAGAGAATGTGAATGTGCTGTTAGATACCATCTGTAGAGGTGCTATCTTTATCAGCATCATAAAAGCTGATAGTATTTCAACCACATAAAATATGCATCCAAGCCGAACTGAAATCTTATCAGAAACATGTTGGGTCGTTTTCACAGCTTATCTCCTTACAATCTGTGAAACTGATGCCATTTGGACATTTTGCACAGAAAATCTTTCCTGTTTTTAATTGGGGTTATTGCATTTTCTCCCCGGTCCCTAAACGTATTTGCTCCGAGAAAGAAGCAGAGATAACAGGGACAACTATACCAATGTCAACTAGATTGTGCCATTCATTCTATCGATTTATTACATTACTCTGGTGAGAAGGGTTTATTTAGTCTTCAAGGGCAACATATAATAACAGAAGAGAAGCTGCATGTATCTAATTATAGACAAGTTGACTAACAAATAGCCTACCAAAATTATAAGTAGAAACCTATCTAAATCAGGCCAAAAAAATCCTCCACCCCCTTGTCAAAAAATCGCTCTGCTGTCTCCGACTGTAGCCTACAGCTAAGTTTCGAAATTAGCGGGTGAGTGTCGGGTGAGGGCCTCAGATTTTCACTTTATCACATATAGTCGGGTGGTTGCAGATGGGTTATTAGCATTTGCGGGCAGGTGTGGGTGAACAAACAGCTGACCTGCGCACCATTAACGTGAATGCATCCAACTGGTATTTACGACTTCACAGCTGGTAATTACCAACTTCCCACTTGGTTATGAACGCAGCAATATACCTATTTCCTGGCCCATCATGAATGTTTATCATGTTTTTGAAGCAGTGGATACAATAGCTGTGTTTGAGAGGATGAAAACTGCAATGTATCAGGGGTAAATTGTGACTGACTGACTGATCTACAAATAATAATGAGTCGTTATTTATGATGGAAGGTGATTTGTAGATCAGTCAGTCGGCAGTTGCCTGCTGTTGTTTTGATGTTCTCGAACATGGCCAATCACGTCACGTCAAAAGGCTGAGTTCCGGACGACTAGGTAAGGCGCCTGTGCAGTTGAGGAACTCACCCGTAATCTACTCTGAGGAACACTCCTGTAATCTAGTTCACATACTCCGTTTTGTGGTGGTTGCCTTCTGCTTTAAAGGCTTCTGCAGTGGCCATACAGCATTTACTGCAGTACGGCCTCTGTAGAAGTCAGGGCATTCATACTTCTTGTGCTTTGCGAAGCAGAGCAGAGCTGTTGTGAAGGAAGTGGTCAAAGAAGTGAGTTTGTGTTTATACAGGACCTCCCACCCCCACCTACCGTCAACCAATCATGTCAATGCGGAGCTATACGGAGCTATACGGAGCCCTCTGCATTGTTAATTGGGAGGTGCTCAATTTGGCCTCCGCAAGCCTCTAGAGGCTCCAAATCACATTTTATTTGTCACATACACATGTTTAGCAGATGTTATTGCGGGTGTAGCAAAATGCTTGTGCTTCTAGCTCCGACAGTGCAGTAATATCTAACAAGTAATATCTAACAATTTCACAACATATACACACAAATCTAAGCAAGGAATGGAATTAAGAATATATGCATATATGGACAAGCAATGACAGAGCAGCATAGACTAAGATACAGTAGAATATTATAGAATACAGTATGGACGGTGTGATGCACCGTATGGACGGTGCATCACACCATCCATACGGCGCCTCCGTAGCATAAATCAGCTAATACAGAGATGATTACGCCTGAGCGCTAGGGGCACGTTCCTCAGCTAAAACGAGGTGACACAACAACCAATGGGCGAACTCTGCTGGTTCACGCTGGAATCATAGCCAAAAAAAGTGTCCTAGCGGTCAAGACAAATGATGCCGCTGACGGAAGTAGAGTCACTGCCTGCATCAGTGAAATGGCTGAGAATTGCCTAGCATGGAGACTGACTGTTTGGCGGGAAAGAGGGGCCAAGCACTGAGAGTTATGCTAATATCCCCCATCTACAAGGGAGGTGTGAATTGCAGGCTCTTACAAAGTGCGATGTCCTCAGGTGCTTGAAGCAACATTAGCTTAGTCATAAGCCCAAACAAGGAAAGTTGATACATGCATCCAGGTATACTTATGTGGGTGAATCAACTTATTTTAATGACATTATTTCATATTATTTACATGTTAAAAATAAAGTAGGCTCCATTTGAAGTAACTTTATTACATGAAACAAAATGTTTAATAATTCTGAGACTACAGGAAATAGATTGACTGCTACACTAGATGTGGACAATCCTTCAAATTAGTGGATTCGGCTATTTCAGCCACACACGTTGCTGACAGGTGTATAAAATTGAGCACACCGCCATGCAATCTCCATAGACAAACATTGACAGTAGTATGGCCCATACTGAAGAGCTCAGTGACATTCAACGTGGCACCGTCATAGAATGCCACCTTTCCAACAAGTCAGTTCGTCAAATTTCGTCAAAGAGCTGCCCCGGTCAACTGTAAGTGCTGTTATTGTGAAATGGAAACGTCTAGGAGCAACAACGGCTCAGCCGCGAAGTGGTAGGCCGCACAAGCTCACAGAACGGGACTGCAGAGTGCTGAAGCGCGTAGCGCATTAAAAATCGTCTGTCCTCGGTTGCAACACTCACTACTGAGTTCCAAACGGCCTCTTGAAGCAACGTCAGTACAAGAACTGTTCGTCGGGAGCTTCATGAAATGGGTTTATATGGCTGAGCAGCCGCACACAAGCCTAAGATCACCATGCGCAATGCCAAGCGTCGGCAGGAGTGATGTAAAGCTCGCCGCCATTGGACTCTGGAGCAGTGGAAACGTGTTCTCTGGAGTGATGAATCCCGCTTCACCATCTGGCAGTCCGACGGACGAATCTGGAATTGGCGGATGCCAGGAGAACGCTAGCTGCCCGAATGCATAGTGCCAACTGTAAAGCTGGAGGAATAATGGGCTGGGACTATTTTTCATGGTTCAGGCTAGGCCCCTTAGTTCCAGTGAAGGGAAATCTTAACGCTACAGCATACAATGACATTCTAGACAATTCTGTGTTTCCAACTTTGTGGCAACAGTTTGGGGAAGGCCCTTTGCTGTTTCAGCATGACAATGCCCCCGTGCACAAAGTGAGGTCTATACAGAAATGGTTTGTCGAGATCGGTGTGGAAGAACTTGACTGGCCTGCACAGAGCCCTAACCTCAACCCCATCGAACACCTTTGGGTTGAATTGAAACGCAGATTGCGAGCCAGGCCTAATCGCCCAACATCAGTGCCCGACCTCACTAATGCTCTTGTGGATGAATGGAAGCAAGTCCCTGCAGCAGTGTTCCAACATCTAGTGGAAAGCGTAGACCAACTCAAAATATTAATGCAATGATTTTGGAATGAGATGTTCGACGAGCCATGTAGTGTATGTTAAACACCCACACCAGTAGAGATCCACTTTTTCGAGCTGAAAGACAATGGCCAGAGCTTACCATGGTGTTGCACAACGATTTAAGTCAATAATGAATTGTTTTAGTGGAAGTATGATATATTTGGGCTTGAAGTGAGAAATCCGAACTGCCCACTTCGTGCAAATCCACATGAATGCGGTGTCTTTTCCTATGATATGACATACAAATTATTTTCATCCTACGTTTCATTTCAGGGCTGGGTTTTATTTGAATGTTACCACCCACCAGCATGGCATTGTTTACTAATTAGAAACAACTGCAAAGTTATTCCTCTTCATGACTGAGATGAGCCAGACTGCCTTTTGTCCACTTGTCCAAATAAAAATAGGGGGTGCAAACTTGTTTTTTTGCACCTCCACTTTTTTTTAAACCAGAAAAGTATCCTAATCCAGCAGCCTACCAAAGGTTGCACAGTGTCCATTAGAATGTAGAAAAACACAGCTTTCAATAGTTATCCATATTACCGGAGCTTTATCTTATTCTTTCTAACTATTTCTATGTCAGATTCTCTGCCACAATTGATGGAAGATGCCAAAACTTTGGACATAACAATAGATGGCAAAGTCAAAGATAGTGGTTTCCGTCTGTGGTGAAGTTCTCTCTAAATCAATGCTTATGACAAATCCAGCATCAGAACCAGCCATAGAGCCAGCTGGCTGTAGTTAACAAAACAGCAACAACAGATAACATTAGCTAGCTAGATAAGGTTAGCATGCTAGGTAGCTTCAGTGACAGATGGCAGTGCCCTATTTGTTGATGTTTATCAACGCCAGATGGAAATTCCCACACCCAATTTGTAAATATGTATAAGTAGCCGTCATTCTTCGGAGGTAGAACCTGAACTTACTGTTTTTTTTTGTTTTGTTTTTTACTGCAGTAATGGTTGCTTTGGTTGTCAACAGCCTTGTGGCTATTGTAGTATTTTGATTGTAGAAAAACAGGGATCTCTACCTAGTTGGTCTGGAACTCACCCTAGCACTCAGTGTGCACTGGAGCAGCGCAAGCAGCACTGGAGCAGTGCAAGCAGTGATGACGTCATCACGTCATTCAGAAACATGACAGACATTGGATGAATATAAAATGTTAATATCTTTGGCAGTGAGTGATGTGAGAAAAAATTGGTCTCGAACAAAATTACTTGAATAATTTAATGGATATTTTTGGCACAAAAGTGATAACGAAAGTGTATTTATATGTATATATATATTTTTTCACCTTTATTTTCAACCAGGTAAGCCAGTTGAGAACAAGTTCTCATTTACAACTGCGACCTGGCCAAGATAAAGCAAAGCAGTGCGATAAAAACAACAACACAGAGTTACATATGGGGTAAAACAAAACATAAAGTCAAAAATACAACAGAAAATATATATACAGTGTGTGCAAATGTAGCAAGTTATGGAAGTAAGGCAATAAATAGGCCATAGTGCAAAATAATTACAATTAGTATTAACACTGGAATGATAGATGTGCAAGAGATGATGTGCAAATAGAGATACTGGGGTGCAAATTAGCAAAATAAAAAACAATATGGGGATGAGGTAGTTGGGTGGGCTAATTTCAGATGGGCTGTGTACAGGTGCAGTGATCGGTAAGGTGCTCTGACAACCGATGCTTAAAGTTAATGAGGGAGATAAGAGTCTCCAGCTTCAGAGATTTTTGCAGTTCGTTCCAGTCATTGGCAGCAGAGAACTGGAAGGAATGGCAGCCAAAGGAGGTGTTGGCTTTGGGGATGACCAGTGAGATATACCTGCTGGAGCGCATACTACGGGTGGGTGTTGCTATGGTGACCAATGAGCTAAGATAAGGAAGGGATTTGCCTAGCAGTGATTTATAGATGGCCTGGAGCCAGTGGGTTTGGCAACGAATATGTAGTGAGGACCAGCCAACAAGAGCGTACAGGTCACAGTGGTGGGTAGTTTATGGGGCTTTGGTGACAAAACGCATGGCACTGTGATAGATTACATCCAATTTGCTGAGTAGAGTGTTAGAGGCTATTTTGTAAATGACATCGCCAAAGTCAAGGATCGGTAGGATAGTCAGTTTTACGAGGGCATGTTTGGCAGCATGAGTGAAGGAGGCTTTGTTGCGAAATAGGAAGCCGATTCTAGATTTAACTTTGGATTGGAGATTCTTAATGTGAGTCTGGAAGGAGAGTTTACAGTCTAACCAGACACCTAGGTATTTGTAGTTGTCCACATACTCTAGGTCAGACCCGTGGAGTGTAGTGATTCTGGGCGGGTGCCAGCAGCGTTCGATTGAAGAGCATGCATTTAGTTTTACTTGCGTTTAAGAGCAGTTGGAGGCTACGGGAGGAGTGTTGTATGGCATTGAAGCTCGTTTGGAGGTTTGTTAACACAGTGTCAAATGAAGGGCCAGATGTATACAAAATGGTGTCGTCTGCGTAGAGGCGGATCTGAGAATCACCAGCAGCAAGAGCGACATCATTGATATACACAGAGAAAAGAGTCGGCCCAAGAATTGAACCCTGTTGGACACCCATAGAGACTGCCATAGGTCCAGACAACAGGCCCTCCGATTTGACACATTGAACTCTATCTGAGAAGTAGTTGGTGAACAAGGCGAGGCAGTCATTTGAGAAACCAAGGCTATTTAGTCTGCCAATAAGAATGCAGTGGTTGACAGAGTCGAAAGCCTTGGCCAGGTCGATGAAGACGGCTGCACAGTACTGTCTATTATCGATCGCGGTTATAATATTGTTTAGGACCTTGGTGACCGGGGTAGTGGTAGCCAGGTGGAAAGCATGGCCAGCCGTAGCAAAATGCTTGTAGAAATTCTCAATTATTGTAGATTTATCGGTGGTGATAGTGTTTCCTAGCCTCAGTGCAGTGGGCAGCTGGGAGGAGGTGCTCTTATGGACTCCATGGACTTTACAGTGTCCCAAAACGTTTTGGAGTTAGTGCTACAGGATGCACATTTCTGTTTGAAAAAGCTAACCTTTGCTTTCCTAACTGCTTGTGTATATTGGTTCCTAACTTCCCTGAAGAGTTGCATATCGCGGGGGCTATTCGATGCTAATGCAGTACACCACAGGATGTTTTTGTGCTGGTCAAGGGCAGTCAAGTCTGAGGAGAACCAGGGGCTATATCTGTTCTTAGTTCTGATTGTTTTGAATGGGGCATGCTTATTTAAGATTGAGAGGAAAGCACTTTTAAAGAACAACCAGGCATCCTCTACTGACGGAATGAGAACGATATCCATCCAGGATACCTGGGCCAGGTCAATTAGGAAGGCCAGCTCGCTAAAGTGTTTTAGGGAGCATTTGACCGCGGACCCGTTACGGACGCAGGCAATAAGGCAGTGATCGCTGAGATCCTGGTTGTAGACAGCGGAGGTGTTTTTAGAGGGTAAGTTAGTCAGGATGTTATCTATAAGTGTGCCCATGTTTACGGATTTAGGGTTGTACCTGGTAGGTTCCTTGATCATTTGTGTGAGATTGAGGGCATCTAGTTTGGATTGTAGGATGGCCGGGGTGTTAAGCATATCCCAGTTTAGGTCACCAAGCAGTACAAACTCTGAGGATAGATGGGGGGCAATCAATTCACATATGGTGTCCAGGGCACAGCTGGGGGCTGAGGGGGATCTGTAACAAGCGGAAACAGTGAGAGACTTATTTCTGGAAAGGTGGATTTTTAGAAGTAGAAGCTCAAACTGTTTGGGCACAGACCTGGATAGTATGATAGAGCTCTGCAGGCTATCTCTACAGTAGATTGCAACTCCACCCCCTTTGGCAGTTCTATCTAGACGGAAAATGTTGTATTTGGGGATGGACATTTCTGAATTTCTGGTGGCCTTCCTAAGCCAAGATTCAGACACTGCTAGAACATCAGGGTTGGTGGAGTGTGCTAACGCAGTGAATAACTCAAACTTAGGGAGGAGGCTTCTGATGTTAATATGCAAAAAAACAATGTTTTTATGGTTACAGAAGTCAACAAATGATAGCTCCTGGGGAGTAGGAGTGATACTGGGGGCTGCAGGGTTAACCTCTACATCACCAGAGGAACAGAGGAGGACTAGAATAAGGATATGGCTAAAGGCTTTAAGAACTGGTCTTCTAGTGCGTTGGGTACAGAGAGTAAAGGGGACAGATTTCCTGGCGTTGTAGAATAGATTCAGGGCATTATGTACAGACAAGGATATGGAAGGATATGAGTACAGTGGAGGTAAACCTAAGCATTGGGTGACAATGAAAGAGATAGCATCACTGGATGCACCGATTGAGCCAGTCTCCGCGTGTATGGGGGGGTGGAACAAAGGAGCTATTTGAGGAAGTTTGAGAGGGACTAGGGGTTCTACAGTGAAATTGTATAATAAGAACTAACTGGAACAGCAATAGGCAAGGCATATTGACATGGGAGAGTTGCATAAAGCAATCACAGGTGTTATTCGAGAGAGCTAAGACAACAACTGGTAATGACGATGAAAGTTTGGGCTGAGGCTATACAGATAAACAGGACAGGGTACCGTGTAAAGGAACAGTCCAGCAGGCATCAGTTGTGCAGCTGAGTGATCATAAGGTCCAGTGAACAGCAATATGTGAGTCCGAGAGCAGTTCGAATTGGTGCTACAGCACAGGCTAGCAGGAAGCATGGCTGTTGTTTGCGTATGCTAGCGGGCCGGGGCTAGCAGATGGATCTTCGTGGTCATCGCAATGGGAAGCCTGTTGAAACCACAGACGATTACGTCGGCAGACCAGTCGTGATGGATCGGCGGGGCTCCGTGTCGACTCTAGGAGGTCCCGTCCGGTTGACAGAGAGGTAGATAGCCGGGAGATGGGCCTGACTCGAGGCTAGCTCAAGGCTGATTAGCCAACAACAACATCCATTTGGTTGCAGCTAGCTAGTTGCGATGATCCGGAGTTAAAGGTCCAGTGATTCAGTGATTCCGGCAGAAAAAACGATATGTTCTGGGTCGATAACGCGCTGTGCATTCCTGTATTGTACTTATGCTAAAATATGTATTATTTTCTACTGAGCCATTTACTTTATGTTCGAATTCTTCTCTTTTATAATTATTGTTATTGCATTGTCGAGAAGGAACCTGCAAGTAAACATTTCATTGGATGATATACACTACCAGTCAAAAGTTTGGACACACCTACTCATTCAAGGGTTTTTCTTTATTTTTACATTGTAGAATAATAGTGAAGACATCAAAACTATGAAATAACACATATGGAATCACGTAGTAACCAAAAAAGTGTAAAACAAATCAAAATATATTTGAGATTCTTCAAATAGCCACCCTTTGCCTTGATGACAGCTTTGCACACTTTTGGCATTCTCTCAACCAGCTTCATGAGGTAATCACCTAGAATGCATTTCAATTAACAGGTGTGCCTTCTTAAAAGTTAATTTGTGGAATTTATTTTCTTCTTAATGCGTTTGAGCCAATCAGTTGTGTTGTGACAAGGTAAGGGGGGTATACAGAAAATAGCCCTATTTGGTAAAAGACCAAGTCCATATAATGGCAAGAACAGCTCAAATAAGCAAAAGAAACGACAGTCCATCATTACTTAAAGACATGAAGCTCAGTCAATACGGAACATTTCAAGAACTTTGAAGGTTTCTTGAAGTGCAGTCGCAAAAACCATCAAGCGCTATGATGAAACTGGCTCTCATGAGGACCGCCAGAGGAATGGAAGACCCAGAGTTACCTCTGCTGCAGAGGATACGTTCATTAGAGTTACCAGCCTCAGAAATTGCAGCCCAAATAAATCCTTCACAGAGTTCAAGTCACAGACACATCTCAACATCAATTGTTCAGAGGGGACTGTGAGAATCAGGCCTTCATGGTCGAATTGCTGGAAAGAAACGATTACAAATTAATTCAAATAGCCACCCTTTGCCTTGATGACAGCTTTGCAAACTCTTGGCATTCTCTCGAACCAGCTTCACCTGGAATGCTTTTCCAACAGTCTTGAAGGAGTTCCCACATACAGTGGGGTAAAAAAGTATTTAGTCAGCCACCAATTGTGCAAGTTCTCCCACTTAAAAAGATGAGAGAGGCCTGTAATTTTCATCATAGGTACACGTCAACTATGACAGACAAATTGAGAACAATAAATCCAGAAAATCACATTGTAGGATTTTTAATGAATTTATTTGCAAATTATGGTGGAAAATAAGTATTTGGTCACCTACAAACAAGCAAGATTTCTGGCTCTCACAGACCTGTAACTTCTTCTTTAAGAGGCTCCTCTGTCCTCCACTCGTTACCTGTATTAATGGCACCTGTTTGAACTTGTTATCAGTATAAAAGACACCTGTCCACAACCTCAAACAGTCACAGTACCTATGATGAAAATTACAGGCCTCTCTCATCTTTTTAAGTGGGAGAACTTGCACAATTGGTGGCTGACTAAATACTTTTTTCCCCCACTGTATGCTGAGCACTTGTTGACTGCTTTTCCTTCACTCTGCCATCCAACTCATCCCAAACCATCTCAATTGGGTTGAGGTCGGGGGATTGTGGAGGCCAGGTCATCTGATGCAGCACTCCATTACTCTCCTGCTTGGTAAATTGGCATAGCACTTACACAGCCTGGAGGTGTTGGGTCATTGTCCTGTTGAAAAACAAACGATAGTCCCACTAAGCCCAAACCAGATGGGATGGCGTATCGCTGCAGAATGCTGTGGTAGCCATGCTGGTTAAGTGTGCCTTGAATTCTAAATCAATCACAGACAGTGTCACCAGCAAAGCACCATAACACCTCCTCCTCCATGCTTTACGGTGGAAACTACACATGCGGATATCATCCGTTCACCCACACCGTGTCTCACAAAGACATGGCGGCTGGAACCAAAAATCTCCAATTTGGACTCCAGACCAAAGGACAAATTTCCATCGTTCTAATGTCCAATGGTCGTGTTTCTCTTCTTCTTTTTATTGGTGTTCTTTTGTAATGGTTTCTTTCCAGCAATTCGACCATGAAGGCCTGATTCACACAGTCCCCTCTGAACAATTGATGTTGAGATGTGTCTGTTACTTGAACTCTGTGAAGGATTTATTTGGGCTGCAATTTCTGAGGCTGGTAACTCTAATGAACGTATCCTCTGCAGCAGAGGTAACTCTGGGTCTTCCTTTCCTGTGGTGGTCCTCATGAGAGCCAGTTTCATCATAGTGCTTGATGGTTTTTGTGACTGCACTTCATGAAACTTTCAAAGTTCTTGAAATGTTCCGTATTGACTGAGCTTCATGTCTTAAAGTAATGATGGACTGTCGTTTCTTTTGCTTATTTGAGCTGTTCTTGCCATTATATGGACTTGGTCTTTTACCAAATTGGGCTATCGTCTGTATAACCCCCCTACCTTCTCACAACACAACTGATTGCCTCAAACGCATTAAGAAGAAAATAAATTCCACAAATTAACTTTTAAGAAGGCACACCTGTTAATTGAAATGCATTCGAGGTGACTACCTCATGAAGCTGGTTGAGAGAATGCCAAAAGTGTGCAAAGCTGTCAACAAGGCAAAGAGTGGCTATTTGAAGAATCTCAAATATAAAATATATTTTGATTTGTTTAACACTTTTTTGGTTACTACGTGATTCCATATGTGTTATTTCATAGTTATGATGTCTTCACTATTATTCTACAATGTAAAAATAAAGAAAAACCCTTGAATGAGTAGGTGTGTCCAAACTTTTCACTGGTAGTGTATATCATCCAATGAAATGTTTACTTGCAGGTTCCTTCTCGACAATGCAATAACAATCATTATAAAAGAGAAGAATTCGAACATAAAGTCAATGGCTCAGTAGAAAATAATACATATTTTAGCATAAGTATAATACAGGAATTATTATCTTTGACTACATTAACCTTAAGAGTCCATTGACGCACCCGTAGTAAAGAATCCCCATCAAAATCTGTTAGTTTAAGCTAGAGATGTGTTTTTTTTGTTGCATGGGCTGCGTCTCAATCCACCACATCCGTCTATGTCGGCCTTCCGCATCTGCGGTGGAAGGTGGCCAAGCAACAGCGGTGTTTGTCAGACCATGAGACATACCGAAAATCGGTCTTCTCACTAAAATGTCTGTAGCGTCCAAAGGGTTTGGCCTACAAACTAATAATATGACCACTCTATGGAAAGATGAGACTCGTTTTGCTCGACGACCCCCACAAGTGTCACGGGACTCATCTGAAGTTGGTAAGGCTGATGTGCCAACTTCTGTCTGTAGCGTCCGAACCGTTTGGGCTACAAACTAATACGTTTGGGCTACAAACTCTCGTGAACACGATGGTGTTATCTGTTTTGCTCTATGGCCCCCACAAGTGTCACGGGTATGTATGGAGGTAGTTTTGTGCCAACAAAAATAAGGTATTTCTTAGATCTCCTAGATATAGGACAGACAATCAAATCAAATCAAATCAAATCAAATTTTATTGGTCACATGCGCCGAATACAACAGGTGCAGACATTACAGTGAAATGCTTACTTACAGCCCTTAACCAACAGTGCATTTATTTTAAACAAAAAAAGTAAGAATAAAACAACAACAAAAAAGTGTTGAGAAAAAAAAGAGCAGAAGTAAAATAAAGTGACAGTAGGGAGGCTATATATACAGTAAAATAAAGTGACAGTAGGGAGGCTATATATACAGGGGGGTACCGTTGCATAGTCAATGTGCGGGGGCACCGGCTAGTTGAGGTAGTTGAGGTAATATGTACATGTGGGTAGAGTTAAAGTGACTATGCATAAATACTTAACAGAGTAGCAGCAGCGTAAAAAGGATGGGGTGGGGGGGCAGTGCAAATATTCCGGGTAGCCATGATTAGCTGTTCAGGAGTCTTATGGCTTGGGGGTAGAAGCTGTTGAGAAGTCTTTTGGACCTAGACTTGGCACTCCGGTACCGCTTGCCGTGCGGTAGCAGAGAGAACAGTCTATGACTAGGGTGGCTGGAGTCTTTGACAATTTTGACAATACAGTATAAGCGAATAAATTGGACATTGATGCGAATTTCTTGATCTGGTAGAGCCTGCTTTGAGGATAACACAGTGCCACCGACGCTACCCGCTCCCAAGGACTGTTGGCTCTCGTTCTCCGTGGCCGACGTGAGTAAGACATTTAAGCGTGTTAACCCTCGCATGGCTGCCAGCCCAGACGGCATCCCTAGCCGAGTCCTCAGAGCATGTGCAGACCAGCTGGCTGAAGTGTTTACGGACATATTCAATCTCTCCCTATCCCAGTCTGCTGTCCCCACTTGCTTCAAGATGCCCACCATTATTCCTGTACCCAAGAAAGCAAAGGTAACTGAACTAAATGACTATCGCCCCATAGCACTCACTTCTGTCATCATCAAGTACTTTGAGAGGCTAGTTAAGGATCATATCACCTCTACCTTACCTGACACCCTAGACCCACTTCAATTTGCATACCGCCCCAATAGATCCACAGACGATGCAATCACCATCGCACTGCACACTGCCCTATCCCATCTTGACAAGAGGAATACCTATGTAAGAATGCTGTTCATTGACTATAGCTCAGCCTTCGACACCATAGTACCCTCCAAGCTCATCATTAGGCTTGGGGCCCTGGGTCTGAACCCCGCCCTGTGCAACTGGGTCCTTGACTTCCTGACGGGCCGCCCCCAGGTGGTGAAGGTAGGAAACAACACCTCTACTTCGCTGATCCTGAACACAGGGGCCCCACAAGGGTGCGTGCTCAGCCCCCTCCTGTACTCCCTGTTCACCCATGACTGCGTGGCCACGCATGCATCCAACTCAATCATCAAGTTTGCAGACGACACAACAGTAGTAGGCCTGATTACCAAAAATGACGAGACAACCACATGGAGGAGGTGAGGGCCCTGGTGGAGTGGTGCCAGGAAAATAACCTCTCCCTCAACGTCAACAAAACAAAGGAGCTGATCGTGGACTTCAGGAAACAGCAAAGGGAGTACGCCTCTATCCACATCGACGGGACTGCAGTGGAGAAGGTGAAAAGCATCAAGTTCCTCGTCTTACACATCACTGACAGTCTGAAATGGTCCACCCACACAGACAGTGTGGTGAAGAAGGTGCAACAGCGCCTCTTCAACCTCAGGAAGCTGAAGAAATTTGACTTGGCCCCTAAGACCCTCACAAACTTTTACAGATGCACAATGAGAGCATCCTGTCGGGCTGTTTCACCAGCTGGTACGGCAACTGCACCGCCCGCAACCGCAGGGCTCTCCAGAGGGTGGTGCGGTCTACCAACGCATCACCGGGGGCACACTGCCTGCACTCCAGGACACCTACAGCACCCGATGTCAGGAAGGCCAAAAAGATCATCAAGGACATCAACCACCCGAGCAACGGCCTGTCCACCCCGCTACCATCCAGAAGGCGAGGTCAGTACAAGTGCATCAAAGCTGGGACCGAGAGACTGAAAAACAGCTTCTATCTGTTAAATAGTCCACTATCACTAGCCGGCTACCACCTGGTTACTCAACCCTGCATCTTAGAGGCTGCTGCCCCATATACATAGACATGGAATCACTAGTCACTTTAATAATGGAACACTAGTCACTTTAATAATGTTTACGTACTGCTTTACTCATTTTATATGTATATACTGTATTATATTCTACTGTATTTTAGTCAATGTCACTCCGACATTGCTCAACCTAATATTTATATATTTCTTAATTCCATTATTTTACTTTTAGATATGTGTGTATTATTGTTAATTGTTAGATACTACTGCACTGTTGGAGCTAGGAACACTGCTAAATATGTGTATGTGACCAATAACATTTGATTTTATTTAATACAGAACAATCCATTTAGTTACCGGTACCTTTTTAAGGGCCTGAGTTTTTCCTGACCACATGACCTGACCAGGACAAAATGGGCTGTAGTTATACCCTACAATTAGGCCCCAGAGTTTCTCCTGGTCACATGGCCATGAAAACTTTATCAACCCCCTTCATTTCTATTCATCTCTACACATGAATGATCAAATATATCCATTCAGTTCAAAAGCAGCATTAGTAGCCATTGGCATTGGGTCACGTATTAGGAGGAAAAACATTGTAGTTCTGTGGGAGTCACAATACTTGGGACACACACACACACATCAGAGTGGCAGTATTACCCTGAGGGTATTTACGTTTTGTTCTTTCACTCTGTTTTGGTCAGAGTTGTCTAGTTTGTCCTTGAGACTGTGTACTGTCTGGTAGTTTCCCCCATTCATGGATTTCCTAGATTAGTCTCTTTGTTTTTGCCTAATCTCTCTTATTATTCAGGCCCTTTCTGCACTTTTGGCAAAGCCTCCTAACCTTTGCAATGTCACACTGCATTAGTTCAGTGCATTAGTTGCATCATTCACCTCTAAATTCACATCCGGTCATGTTCTACTTTTCTACATCAGTTGCTTCTGTTTATTCTATGTCCTGCATTTATTGTAAAAAGTGCTCCTTTCAGAGCTCAAAACCATTACCAACATATACTGTATGGTCAACATGGAGTTAATTTAAAGGGAAATGGCAGTGCCCTACTTGGCATAAAAAGGCACGCACACACATACTCTCACACAGTACCCACTCTCACACAATCTCATATTGGCAGGTCCTATTGTTAGGCTAAACCCCCGTTTCTACATCAGTACCAACTGGCCAGGGAGCAGCTGAATTCCCTGAACAAAACCTCCTTCTGTTTCAGTATGCAGCTGCAGCTTCAGAGATGCCCTAGTCGGATTCATGACCTACTGTGGAAAGACCGGAACCCTCCACCATGAAGAGGGGGGACCATTTGTGACAAATTATAGTTTTAATCTGGATGACCTCTATTGTTAGGTTTTGAGTACCATCACAGTAATCAACCAGTCATTTTTACAGTACCAGTGGTTATTTTTCTTACAAGCCTTGGAAAATAGCTTGGCAGCCTGATGGACAATCTTTGTTATTGCAACTGATCTCCCCCTCTTCAGATGGACTATTCAATTTCACATCTGAAAAATCAGATAGTTGGAAAATAATTATTCATGTCAGGGACTGCTGTTGCCCCAGCACTGATAATAGCAGAGGACACCTGACCTGAGGTAATATCACATTATTATACGTTTTGAAATATAATGTACTTGCATTTAATTGGCTTAATTATTATCCATTATTATCATGTTATACTTGTATTATTCATTTATTTCATAGAATTGTAATACAACATAATATCTTCATAAAATCCTTAATGTGTGTTGTATGCCCATAAATTAACAAGTCAATTAAATATTTTAGTATTGTGCTTCATATAATGTTATGCTATTTTTTTCTTATTGTGTTATGATAGCTTGTCAATATTTCATTCTCGATTTAGCTCATCTCGCACCCCTAATTGTTTGTAAAGTCAGTCTACTCAAATGAGACTCTCATTTTTTGCAGATAAGCAAATGGATCATCAGGAGCTGAAAGAACCTGTGAATAATGTCTCTCTCATTAAAGGTAACACAAACCCTCTCTATATTCTTACTACATGAAATTGGACAGATTGGACTGGATATACTGTATGTTGGATCAGTTCTGATGTCTAGGACCAGTCACTCTTATCCTAATTCTGACTTTTGCAAGTCATCCCAGACCAGAGTGAGGAGGAAAGGGTCAAAGAGAGGCAGACTTTGAAAAGGAAATATTGGGTGTACAGGCAATTTGAGAGCTCACATTTCTAAGGCATTGTGCTAAGGGCCACAGTTCTCTGTGGAATCTTATATACTTAATACTTCTGAGAAAATAAAAAAGAGCCCTACTAACTTCTAATAGACCCTTATTTCATAGTTTTGATGTCTTCACTATTATTCTACAATGTAGAAAATAGTAAAAATAAAGAAAAACCCTGGAACGAGTAGGTGTATCCAAACTTTTGACTGGTACTGTACATAACGTTTCTGCTCTGAAATGCATTTACACTATATATACAAAAGTATGTGGATGCCCCTTCAAATGAGTGGATTCGGCTATTTCAGCCACACCCATTGCTGACAGGTGTATAAAATTTAGCACACAGCCATGCAATCTGCATAGACAAACATTGGCAGTAGAATGGCCTCACTGAAGAGCTCGGGGACTTTCAACGTGGCACCGTCATAGAATTCCACCTTTCCAACAAGTCAGTTCGTCAAATTTCTGCCCTGCTAGAGCTGCCCCGGTCAACTGTAAACGCTGTTATTGTGAAGTGGAAACGTCTAAGAGCAACAACGGCTGAGCCGTGAAGTGGTAGGCCTACAAGCTCACAGAATGGGACCGCCGAGTGCTGAAGCGTGTAAATATCGTCTGTCCTCGGTTGTAACACTCACTATAGAGTTCCAAACTGCCTCTGGAAGCAACGTCAGCACAAGAACTGCACAATAACTGTTAGTTGGGAACTTCATGAAATGGGTTGCTATGGCCGAGCAGCCGCACACAAGCCTAAGATCACCATGCGCAATGCCAAGCGTCAGCTGGAGTGGTGTAAAGCTCGCCGCCATTGGACTCTGGAGCAGTGGGAACGCGTTCTCTAAAGTGATGAATCACGCTTCACCATCTGGCAGTCCGAAGGACGAATCTGGGTTTGGCGGATGCCAGGAGAACGCTACCTGCCCCAATGCATAATGCCAACTGTAAAGTTTGGTGGAGGAGGAATAATGGTCTGGGGCTGTTTTTCATGGTTCAGGCCCCTTAGTTCCAGTGAAGGGAAATCTTAACGCTACAGCATACAATGACATTCTAGACAATTCTGTGCTTCCAACGTTGTGGCAACAGTTTTGGGAAGGCCCTTTCCTGTTTCAGCATGACAATGCCCCTGTGCACAAAGCGATGTCCATACAAAAATGGTTTATCAAGATCGGTGTGGAAGAACTTGACTGGCCTGCACAGAGCCCTGACATCAGCACAATCAAACACCTTTGGGATTAATTGGAACGCCGACTGTCATCACCCAACATCAGTGCTTGACTCTCAGAAAGGAGTGTCTTCTGTTTCCCTCAATCCGCGCAGGACTCATTAGAAAAGAGTGAACAAGACCAGGCACTAAATCAGACTGGGGTAAAAAATAAAATGATAAATGTTGATGTTCTTTTCTACATAGGATACCCCCCCCACCAAAACTTTGCCTGATTTTATTTCTTTTTTATATCACCTTTATTTAACCAGGTAAGCCAGTTGAGAACAAGTTCTCATTTACAACCTGGCCAAGATAAAGCAAAGCAGTGTGATTAAATACAACAACACAGAGTTACATATGGGGTAAACAAAACATAAAGTCAAAAATACAAGTGTCGCCCTGCAACAACCTCTCTCTCAGCAAACTCAAAGGACTTCTGACATGATGTCCAAACACGAGTTCATTCGGATTAAAACTGAGAGATTCCTTAACAACCTCCCATGCTGGAAACAGCACAAGACCCCTTCATAACAGTCTCTCAAACTCAAAGCAGTAAGCCCTCAACAGACTTCAAAGTCTGATGAAATCTCTCAAGAGCACCTTTTTTTTCACCTTTATTTAACCAGGTAAGCCAGTTGAGAACAAGTTCTCATTTACAACTGCGACCTGGCCAAGATAAAGCAAAGCAGTGCGGAAAAAAACAACAACACAGAGTTACATATGGAATAAACAAGACGTACAGTCAATAACACAATAGAAAATCTATATACAGTGTGTGCAAATGTAGTAAGTTATGGAGGTAAGGCAATAAATAGGCCATAGTGCAAAATAATTACAATTTAGTATTAACACTGGAGTGATATATGTGCAGAAGATGATGTGCAAATAGAGATACTGGGGTGCAAAGGAGCAAAATAAATAACAATGTAAATAACAATATGGGGATGAGGTAGTTGGGTGGGCTAATTACAGATGGGCTGTGTACAGGTGCAGTGATCGGTAAGCTGCTCTGACAACTGATGCTTAAAGTTAATGAGGGAGATAAGTGTCTCCAGCTTCAGAGATTTTTGCCATTCGTTCCAGTCATTTGCAGCAGAGAACTGGAAGGAAGGAGATGTTGGCTTTGGGGATGACCAGTGAGATATACCTGCTGGAATGCATACTACGGATGGGAGTTGCTATGGTGACCAATGATCTAAGATAAGGCGGGGATTTGCCTAGAAGTGATTTATAGATGACCTGGAGCCTGTGGGTTTGGCGACGAATATGTAGTGAGGGCCAGCCAACGAGAGCGTACAGGTCACAATGGTGGGTAGTATATGGGGCTTTGGTGACAAAATGGATGGCACTGTGATAGACTACATCCAATTTGCTGAGTAGAGTGTTGGAAGCTATTTTGTAAATGACATCGCCGAAGTCAAGGATCGGTAGGATAGTCCGTTTTACGAGGGCATGTTTAACAGCATGAGTGAAGGAGGCTTTGTTGCGAAATAGGAAGCAGATTCTAGATTTAACTTTGGATTGGAGATGCTTAATGTGAGTCTGGAAGGAGAGTTTACGGTCTAACCAGACACCCAGGTATTTGTAGTAGTCCACATATTCTAAGTCAGACCCGCCAAGAGTAGTGATTCTAGTCGGGCGGGCGGGTGCAAGCAGCATTCGATTGAAGAGCATGCATTTAGTTTTACTAGCGTTTAAGAGCAGTTGGAGGCCACGGAGGGAGTGTTGTATGGCATTGAAGCTCGTTTGGAGGTTTGTTAACACAGTGTCCAATGAACGGCCAGATGTATACAAAATGTGTCGTCTGCGTAGAGGTGGATCAGAGAGTCACCAGCAGCAAGAGCGACATCATTGATATACACAGAGAGTCGGCCCGAGAATTGAACCCTGTGGCACCCCCATAGACACTGCCAGAGGTCCAGACAACAGGCCCTCCGATTTGACACATTGAACTCTATCTGAGAAGTAGTTGGTGAACCAGGCGAGGCAGTCATTTGAGAAACCAAAGCTATTTAGTCTGCCAATAAGAATGTGGTGATTGACAGAGTCAAAAGCCTTGGCCAGGTCGATGAAGACGGCTGCACAGTACTATCATTTATAGATTGCGGTTATTATATCGTTTAGGACCTTGAGCGTGGCTGAGGTGCACCCATGACCAGCTAACCAGATTGCATTGCGGAGGTACGGTGGGATTCGAAATGGTCGGTGATCTGTTTGTTAAGTTGGCTTTCAAATACTTTCGAAAGGCAGGGCAGGATGGATATAGGTCTGTAACAGTTTGGATCTAGACTGTCACCCCCTTTAAAGAGGGGGATGACCGCGGCAGCTTTCCAATCTCTGGGGATCTCAGACGATACGAAAGAAAGGTTGAACAGGCTAGTAATAGGGGTTGCGGCAATTTCTGCGGCTAATTTTAGAAAGAAAGGTTCCAGATTGTCTAGCCCAGCTGATTTGTAGGGGTACAGATTTTTCAGCTCTTGCAGGACATCAGCTATCTGAATTTGGGTGAAGGAGAAGCGGGGGGCATGGGCAAGTTGCAGTGGAGGGTGCAGAGCTGGTGGCCGGGGTAGGGGTAGCCAGGTGGAAAACATGGCCAGCCGTAGCAAAATGCTTATTGAAATTCTTGATTATCGTAGATTTATCGGTGGTGACAGTGTTTCCTAGCCTTAGTGCAGTGGGTAGCTGGGAGGAGGTGCTCTTATTCTCCATGGACTTTACAGTGTCCCAAAACTTTTTGGATTTAGTGCTACAGGATGCAAATTTCTGTTTGAAAAAGCTAGCCTTTGCTTTCCTGACTTCCCTGAAAAGTTGCATATCGCGGGGGCTGTTCGATGCTAATGCAGTACGCCACAGGATGTTTTTGTGCTGGTCAAGGGCAGTCAAGTCTGGGGTGAACCAGGGGCTGTATCTGTTCATTTTTTGAATACGGCATGCTTATTTAAGATGGAGAGGAAAGCACTTTTGAAGAACATCCAGGCATCCTCTACTGACGGAATAAGGTCAATATCCATCCAGGATTACCCGGGCCAGGTCAATTAGAAAGGTCTGCTCGCTGAAGTGTTGTAGGGAGCGTTTGACAGTGATGAGGGGTGGTTGTTTGATGGCGGACCCATTACGGACGTAGGCAATGAGGCAGTGATCGCTGAGATCCTGGTTGAAGACAGCGGAGGTGTATTTAGAGGGTAAATTAGTCAGGATGATATCTATGAGGGTGCCCATGTTTACGGATTTAGGGTTGTACCTGGTAGGTTCCTTGATAATTTGTGTGAGATTGAGGGCATCTAGTTTAGATTGTAGGATGGCTGGGGTGTTAAGCATATCCCAGTTTAGATCACCAAGCAGTACAAACTCTGAGGATAGATGGGGGGCAAGCAATTCACATATGGTGTCCAGGGCACAACTGGGGGCTGAGGGGGGTCTGTAGCATGCGGCAACAGTGAGAGACTTATTTCTGGAAAGGTGGATTTTTAGAAGTAGAAGCTCAAACTGTTTGGGCACAGACCTGGATAGTATGATAGAGCTCTGCAGGCTATAGTAGATTGCAACTCCACCCCCTTTGGCAGTTCTATCTAGACGGAAGATGTTGTAGTTCAGGATGGATATTTCTGGATTTTTGGTGGCCTTCCTGAGACAAGATTCAGACACTGCTAGAACATCAGGGTTGGCAGAGTGTGCTAACGCAGTGACTAACTCAAACTTGGGGAGGAGGCTTCTGATGTTAACATGCAAGAAACCAAGGCTTTTACGGTTACAGAAGTCAACAAATGATAGCGCCTGGGGGGTAGTAGTGTTACTGGGGGCTACAGGACCTGGGTTAACCTCTACATCACCAGAGGAACAGAGGAGGAATAGAATAAGGATACGGCTAAAGGCTTTAAGAACTGGTCTTCTAGTGCGTTGGGTACAGAGAATAAAAAGGGCAGATTTCCGGGTGTTGTAGAATAGATTCTTGGCATTATGTACAGACAAGAATATGGAAGGATATGAGTACAGTGGAGGTACACCTAAGCATTGGGTAACTATGAAAGAGATAGCATCACTGGAGGTACCGATTGAGCCATTCTCTGTGTGTATGGGGGGTGGGACAAAGTAGCTCTCTGAGGCTGGTTGAGTGGGACTGGGGGCTCTACAGTGAAATTGTATAATAAGAACTAACCCAAACAGCAATAGGCTAGGCATATTGACATGGGAGAGAGGCAATCACAGGTGTTATTCGAGAGGGCTAAGACAACAACTGGTAATGGCGACGAAAGTTTGGGCTGAGGCTAAACAGATAAACAGGATGGGGTACCGTGTAAAGGAACAGACCAGCAGGCATTAGCTGTGTAGCTGAGTGATCAAAAGGTCCAGTGAACAGCAATAGGCAGTTCGTAGGCTACTACAGCACAGGTGAGCAGGAGGCACGGCTGTTGATTGCGCATGCTAGCGGGCCGGGGCTAGCAGATGGATCTTCGTGGTCGTCGCAACGGGAAGCCTGTTGAAACCACATCAGACGATTATGTCGGCAGACCATTCGTGATGGATCGCGGGGCTCCGTGTCGACACTAGGAGGTCCCGTCCGGTTGACAGAGAGGTAGATAGCCGGGAGATGGGCCTGGCTCGAGGCTAGCTCAAGGCTAACTGGTACGTCGGGACAGTGGTGATTAGCCAACAACAGCCATTCGGTTGCAGCTAGCTAGTTGAGATGGTCCGGTGTTAAGGTCCAGTGATTCTGTGATTCTGGCAGAAAATCCGATATGCTCTGGGTCGATAGCACGCTGTGCAGACTGGCCGATAATTGTCCAGGCTAGAGCTGGCTGGTAGGTAGTGCAGGCCACAGACAGTGGTGAAGACCGCTAACGGAGGCTAATAGCAAGTAGCTAGTTAGCTGGCTAGCTGGCTAGTTTCAGCCGTAGGTTCTTGATAAAAATTAAGAAATAATAGAATCTGTTCCACATTGAGTGAGGCGGGTTGCAGGAAAGTATATTTAGTTAAAGGATGGAAAGTGAGATAGAGAAATATATACGAAAAAGAAGACAAAAAAAAAAGGCTATTTACACGAGGACACAACACAATACACGACCACACTGCTACGCCATCTTGGAATGATGATCTTATGAACTTCCTAATACCTTTCTGATGCATTTCAGTCACTTCAGATTGAAATACTGTCAAAAGTACTGTCAAAGTGCCATAGCCCCAATTAAAAAAGTAAGCATTGGCCTTTGATTACATCACTTTTGTTTCATGGTGGGGTCGCAAAACAATGTTGATATCAAAAATGGGGTCGCGGGTCCCAAAAAGTTTGGGAACCCCTGATGTAGGGGATCTAGTTTCAGGCATTTATTTTATGCCTGCTATGTTAGGTTACGTGAAATAGATAAATGTGTCTGTCAACTGAGCCAGAAATACACATAAAAAATGTGCCTCTAAAAAGGCCAACATTGGAATAATATTCAAATCTATTTAGCAAAATATAAGTAAATGAGTTATACAAAGGAGGCTAAATTTAAAGCAGGTGCTTCCACACAGGTGCTTATTGAGTTAATTAAGCAATTAACATCCCATCATGCTTAGGGCCATGTATAACAATGCTCAGTTGCCCATTATTTTGGCTACCATGGCTAGAAGAAGAGATCTCAATGACTGAAAGAGGGGTCTCAAAGAGCATAGGGGGTTTAAAGTGTGTGTGTGTGTGTGTGTGTGTGTGTAGAATCTATGCCAAGGCGCATTGAACACTTTATGTTGGTGTTTCCTTTATTTGGGCAGCTATCTGTACATAAATAATTAGCCTACATCTCAAAGTGTAGCCTAGGTGATATGTCCACACCGATGCTGACATGAGGGAGGTACCAGAAAATATAGCCAAACTTGAATGAGACTTTTAATTACATAAATAAAGGTTAAACACCAGTCATGTTTGACAAATATAATGTAAGGAATTAACATTAACGTCTAAAGGCTTCTGTTGACATAGTTGAGGCACGGTTCGTTCAGACAGTAATGTTTAGATGTGTATTTCAATGAGCTAGCGAGTGTGAGAGGTTGTGTGTGTGCATGTGTATGTTGTGTCTGCTATCTGAAACACCCATATTATTAGTTTCTGCACTGATACAGTGTCTGCCACAGTGATGTCATATCCCCTTGATAAATCAATTTATAGTGCACAGGCTTGACCTGTTCTGGCGCCTTGTTTTTGCCTCTGCCAAACGTTTGATCTAGGAGGAGGTCATCTCTTTTCCCAGCCCTGGCAGATTAGAAGAAAAGTTTTCGCTGTGTTTTTTTCCGTCTATTTTGAGAGAGAGTTATGCATTGCTTTCTCCACTAGTCATCTTTTCGACCTATGAATTCATAGTCAGTAGAGGGCATTGTTTTGAAACTGTGAGAGATGTGATTGTTTTGAGAGTACATCAATGGGCTTGACTATGAGAGCCCACATATATGAGGGAGCCCTTATATTTGAGTTCAGATGAAATCATATTAATTATTCAAATTTTGGCACATCATCGTTTATGTACTAGGCCCATTTTTGGTCGTCTTGGGAAATTATTTCACATTTCCATGGCTAAATGTAATCTGTTGACTGTGAGTGGGGAGGCAAAATAGTCCAGAGATTAAGACATTCAGTCAAGTTTGATATTACCTTTGGAATCTCATGAAGGCCTTTAAAGAGTCACACAAAGTACCAGACAACTTGTTGAACTACACTGCCTAATGTCAGTCATCTTTAATATTGCAAGAAGGTTTGTCCTCATTTGCCCCTATACTGTAGATAAGTGCAGCTCAACCATCTCCACCCGGCCATGTTGGTCAGTTTGGTGTGTCCTCTGCCGAACACTGTATTCATCTCCATTCCTTTTCCCAGATGAGCTGAACCGATCCAACATGGGCACCAGTGACTCAGAAAAAGTCATCAAGCATCTGAACGAGGAGCTTCAAGAGGCCCAGGAGTTCTCCAAGACAGGAAAACTGAAATGCATGGAACTGCAAGGTACTGGAAAGGCTTTAGGAATGACACTCACACAACAGTGCATTACCCAATACTGTAAAACCATACATGCAAAAGCACACACACATTCACATAACATCTACAGCACTGAATGTTCTCTGTTAGAGAAGTTAACTTATTGTCCTTCTGTATTTGTGTCATACATTGCAGGGCTCCTGGAGGAAGAGAGGCGAGCCAACAAGCAGCAAGCTGGCGAGTCTGCAAAACAGATGAAAGTCCTACAGGGTAGGCCTAAGTGTGTGCGTGTTTCCTACAATTACTTTAGGGGTGTGTGAGCAATGTGCAGGAATGTGTGTGGTTAAAGCTGTGTTTGTGCAAGTGTTTCTGTACGTGTCTGTTCATGAATGTAGGCTACTATATCTGTGTAAGTTAAAGTTTGTGTGTTGGCCTAGTTATGTTGTTGGTTCACTCCTGTGAGATAGAAAGAGCTGCCATTAATAATATTACCCCCCTTAGTGTGAAAGATTAGATTGTATCACCCATCTGCACCCAGCTAGTGAAATAACCCTCCTCGCACATCCTTCTGTGTGAGCAGGCCAGCTGCGACAGCTACAGGACGAGCTGGGGGTCCTCAGAGAGCAGAAAGACAGCGATTTCATGAGTTCCCAAGATGAACTGCACAGAGCACGAGAAGAAGTGAAGACACTGCGTCACGCCCTGGATGCTGCCACCGCCGATCGGGAGCGGGAGGTTGCTGCTGTCCAGAGTAACCTAGCAACCGTCTCCAAGGAGATGGAGAAGTGGCGACAGACGGCCAGCAAGTACGAGCGTGAGATTAACGGCCTGCAAGGTGACCTACAGCAGCAGAGCAAGCAGTGGCAGAAGGCTGCAGAGTCACAAGGTATAGAAAATACATAATACATATTTATATAGCCTATATAGGGCTCTATGTTCGGCTGGCGTTAAGGCGGCGCTAGTGTCAAGTTAGTTTGCAATTTCGTCATGTAAGTTACCTGTCTTATATCAGCTCGCTTAAAAATATTATCCATAGTGCTAATTTCAGGCAGTGCTGATAGGATATTTAACACCAACCAAAAACTGGTTTTAGCAGTAACACAGTCTATCCAGCCGTGACGCACACTTCCCATATGCGCATGGAACAAGAGTAGCCTAATGTGCTTTTGGTGCCTGTATACTTCGTATTTAGAAACATTAAAAACTGTTTTTTTTCTTCCATTTTGTTTTGTTTGATTAAAAACCAAGCACTCCCCTCCTCTCAATTAAGGCTTTTTTTCTGCCCAATGCAATTGTGAAGTAGTCAAGACTGTCGATAAAGCGTTTGGCTCCTGAGACCGCTTGGAAATCAATCTTAATCACTAAAGATTTATTAAAATATAAAGTTTGAGAGGAATGAAACAGTGAGCTGACATTCCCTTTTTATCTATGCACTGTATGAAGGCCCACATTATTTTAGCCATGCAGGTTCCGTTTTGGACGTGCGTAAAACCCCCTCAAGGATGTAGGCTACGTGTCCACGCCCATCATGAAACGAGAGATGAGAACCTTCGGTGAATACCGGTGAACCTCGTATTTAAAAGTTGTAACCTTTAGAAATTGCGATCAGTTGTGTTGTGACAAGGTAGGGGGGTATACAGAAGATAGCCCTATTTGGTAAAATACCAAATCCATATTATGGCAAGAACAGCTCAAATAAGCAAAGAGAAACAACAGTCCATTTAAGACATGGAGGTCAGTCAATACGGAACATTTCAAGAACTTTGAAAGTTTCATGAAGTGCAGTCACAAAAACCATCAAGCACTATGATGAAACTGGCTCTCATGTGGACCACCACAGGAATTAAGACCCAGAGTTACCTGCTGCAGAGGATAAGTTAATTAGAGTTACCAGCCTCAGAAATTGCAGCCCAAATAAATGCTTCACATAGTTCAAGTAACATACACATCTCAACATCAACTGTTCAGAGGAGACTGTGTGAATCAGGACATGGTTGAATTGCTGCAAATAAACCACTACTAAAGGACACCAATAAGAAGAAGAGACTTGCTTGGGCCAAGAAACACGAGCAATGGACATTAGACCGGTGGAAATGTGTCCTTTGGTCTGGAGTCCAAATTGGAGATTTTTGGTTCCAACCGCCATGGCTTTGTGAGACGTGGTGTGGGTGAACGGATGATACCGCATGTGTATTTCCCACCGTAAAGCATGGAGGAGGAGGTGTTATGGTGTGGGGGTTCTTTGCTGGTGACACTGTCTGTGATTTATTTAGAATTCAAGGCACACTTAACCAGCATGGCTACCACAGCATTCTGCAGCGATACGCCATTCCATCTGGTTTGGGCTTAGTGTGACTCTCATTTCTTTCTCAACAGGACAATGACCCAACACACCTCCAGGCTGTGTAAGGGCTATTTTACCAAGAAGGAAAGTGATGAAGTACTGCATCTGATGACCTGGCCTCCACAATCCCGACCTCAACCCAATTGAGATGGTTTGGGATGAGTCGGACCGCAGAGTGAAAGAAAAGCAGCCAACAAGTGCTCAGCATATGTGGGAACTCCTTCAAGACTGTTGGAAAAGCATTCCAGGTGAAGCTGGTTGAGAGAATGCCAAGAGTGTGCAAAGCTGTCATCAAGGCAAAGGGTGGCTATTTGAAGAATCTCAAATATAAAATATATTTTGATTTGTTTAACACTTTTTTGGTTACTACATGATTCATTTACATTTTTACATTTACGTCATTTAGCAGACGCTCTTATCCAGAGCCAGTGGGATAACCACTTTACACATTTTTATTTTTATTTATTTATTTATTTTTTATTTTTTGGGGGGGGGGTAGAAGGATTACTTTATCATATCCCAGGTATTCCTTAAAGAGGTGGGGTTTCAAATGTCTCCGGAAGGTGGTGAGTGACTCCGCTGTCCTGGCGTCGTGAGGGAGCTTGTTCCACCATTGGGGTGCCAGAGCAGCGAACAGTTTTGACTGGGCTGAGCGGGAACTATGCTTCCGCAGAGGAAGGGGAGCCAGCAGGCCAGAGGTGGATGAACAAAATTCCCTCGTTTGGGTGTAGGGACTGATCAGAGCCTGAAGGTACGGAGGTGCCGTTCCCCTCACTGCTCCATAGGCAAGCACCATAGTCTTGTAACGGATGCGAGCTTCAACTGGAAGCCAGTGGAGTGTGCGGAGGAGGGGGGTGACGTGAGAGAACTTGGGAAGGTTGAACACCAGACGGGCTGCGGCATTCTGGATGAGTTGTAGGGGTTTAATGGCACAGGCAGGGAGCCCAGCCAACAGCGAGTTGCAGTAATCCAGACGGGAGATGACAAGTGCCTGGATTAGGACCTGTGCCGCTTCCTGTGTAAGGCAGGGTCGTACTCTCCGAATGTTGTAGAGCATGAACCTGCAGGATCGGGTCACCGCCTTGATGTTAGCGGAGAACGACAGGGTGTTGTCCAGGGTCACGCCAAGGCTCTTCGCACTCTGGGAGGAGGACACAACGGAGTTGTCAACCGTGATGGCGAGATCATGGAACGGGCAGTCCTTCCCCGGGAGGAAGAGCAGCTCCGTCTTGCCAGGGTTCAGCTTGAGGTGGTGATCCGTCATCCATACTGATATGTCTGCCAGACATGCAGAGATGCGATTCGCCACCTGGTTATCAGAAGGGGGGTTCCATATGTGTTATTTCATAGTTTTGATGTCTTCACTATTATTCTACAATGTAGAAAATAGTAAAAATAAAGAAAAACCCTGGAAAGAGTAGGTGTGTCAACTTTTGACTGGTGCTGTATATATCATTTCTGCTCTGAAATGCATTTACACTATATATACAAAAGTATGTGGACGCGCCTTCAAATTAGTGGATTCTGCAATTTCAGCCACACCCGTTGCTGACAGGTGTATAAAATTGAGCACACAGCCATGCAATCTCCATAGACAAACATTGGCAGTAGAATGGCCTCACTGAAGAGCTCGGGGACATTCAACGTCGCACTGTCATAGAATTCCACCTTTCCAACAAGTCAGTTCGTCAAATTTCTCCCCTGCTAGAGCTGCCCCGGTCAACTGTAAATGCTGTTATTGTGAAGAGCAACAACGGCTGAGCCGCGAAGTGGTAGGCCTACAAGCTCACAGAATGGGACCGCCGAGTGCTGAAGCGTGTAAAAATTGTCTGTCCTCGGTTGTAACACTCACTATAGAGTTCCAAACTGCCTCTGGAAGCAACGTCAGCACAAGAACTGCACAAGAACTGTTAGTTGGGAACTTCATGAAATGGGTTTCGATGGCCGAGCAGCCGCACACAAGCCTAAGATCACCATGCGCAATGCCAAGCGTCGGCTGGAGTGGTGTAAAGCTCGCCGCCATTGGACTCTGGAGCAGTGGGAACGCGTTCTCTAAAGTGATGAATCACGCTTCACCATCTGGCAGTCCGACGGACGAATCTGGGTTTGGCGGATGCCAGGAGAACGCTACCTGCCCCAATGCATAATGCTAAATGTAAAGTTTGGTGGAGGAGGAATAATGGTCTGGGGCTGTTTTTCATGGTTCAGGCCCCTTAGTTCCAGTGAAGGGAAATCTTAACGCTACAGCATACAATGACATTCTAGACAATTCTGTGCTTCCAACGTTGTGGCAACAGTTTGGGGAAGGCCCTTTCCTGTTTCAGCATGACAATGCCCCTGTGCACAAAGCGAGGTCCATACAAAAATGGTTTGCCAAGATCGGTGTGGAAGAACTTGACTGGCCTGCACAGAGCCCTGACATCAGCACCATCAAACACCTTTGGGATTAATTGGAACGCTGACTGTGATCACCCAACATCAGTGCTTGACTCTCAGGAACGCGTATGTGTCTTCTGTTTCCCTCAATCTGCGCAGGACTCATTTTTTATTTTATTTTTTATTTCACCTTTATTTAACCAGGTAAACCAGTTGAGAACAAGTTCTCATTTACAACTGCGACCTGGCCAAGATAAAGCAAAGCAGTGCGATAAAAACAACAACACAGTTACATATGGGGTAAAACAAAACAAAGTCAAAAATACAACAGAAATACAATTAATATACAGTGTGCAAATTTAGCAAGTTATGGAGGTAAGGCAATAAAATAGGCTATAGTGCAAAATAATTACAATTTAGTATTAACACTGGAATGATGTGCAAGAGATGATGTGCAAATAGAGATACTGGGTACAAATGAGCAAAATAAATAACAATATAGGGATGAGGTAGTTGGGCGGGCTAATTTCAGATGGGCTGTGTACAGGTGCAGTGATCGGTAAGGTGCTCTGACAACTGATGCTTAAAGTTAGTGAGGGAGATAAGTGTCTCCAGCTTCAGAGATTTTTGCAATTTGTTCCAGTCATTGGCAGCAGAGAACTGGAAGGAATTGCGGCCAAAGGAGGTGTTGGCTTTGGGGATGACCAGTGAGATATACCCGCTGGAGCGCAGACTACTGGGTGGGTGTTGCTATGGTGACCAATGAGCTAAGATAAGGCGGGGATTTGCCTAGCAGTGATTTATAGATGGCCTGGAGCCAGTGGGTTTGGCGACGAATATGTAGTGAGGACCAGCCAACAAGAGCGTACAGGTCACAGTGGTGGGTATTATATGGGGCTTTGGAGACAAAACGGATGGCACTGTGATAGACAACATCCAATTTGCTGAGTAGAGTGTTGGAGGCTATTTTGTAAATGACATCGCCGAAGTCAAGGATCGGTAGGATAGTCAGTTTTACGAGGGCATGTTTGGCAGCATGAGTGAAGGAGGCTTTGTTGCGAAATAGGAAACCGATTCTAGATTTAACTTTGGATTGGAGATTCTTAATGTGAGTCTGGAAGGAGAGTTTACAGTCTAACCAGACACCTAGATATTTGTAGTTGTCCACATACTCTAGGTCAGACCCGTCTAGAGTAGTGATTCTAGTCGGGTGGGCGGGTGCAAGCAGCGTTCGGTTGAAGAGCATGCATTTAGTTTTACTAGTGTTTAAGAGCAGTTGGAGGCTACTGAAGGAGTGTTGTATGGAATTGAAGCTCGTTTGGAGGTTTGTTAACACAGTGTCCAATGAAGGGCCAGATGTATACAAAATGGTGTCGTCTGCGTAGAGGTGGATCTGAGAGTCACCAGCAGCAAGAGCGACGTCATTGATATACACAGAGAAAAGAGTTGGCCCAAGAATTGAACCCTGTGGCACCCCCATAGAGACTGCCATAGGTCCAGACAACAGGCCCTCCGATTTGACACATTGAACTCTATCTGAGAAGTAGTTGGTGAACCAGACCAGGCACTAAATCAGACTAGGCTACGTGTACACGCCCATCATGAAACGAGAGATGAGAACCTTCGGTGAACCTTGTATTTAGAAGTTGTAACCTTTAAAAATGGCATGTTTTCCATTTTATACAGTGCATTCGGACAGTAATCAGACCTCTTGACTTTATCCACATTTTGTTACGTTACAGCTTTATTATAAAATGGATTATATCAATAAAAATCTATCTATACACAATACCCCATAATGACAAAGCGAAAACAGGTTTTTAGAAATGTTTGCAAATGTATAAAAAATTAAAACGTATTTAAATAAGTATTCAGACCTTTTGCTATGAGACTCGAAATTGAGATCTGGTGCATCCTGTTTCCATTGATCATCTTTGAGATGTTTCTACAACTTGATTGGAGTCCACCTGTGGTAAATTCAATTGATTGGATATGATTTGGAAAGGCACACACCTGTCTATATAAGGTCCCACAGTTGACAGTGCATGTCAGAGCAAAGACCAAGTCATGAGGTCGAAGGAATTGTCCTTAGAGCTCCGAGACCGGATTGTGTCGAGGCACAGATCTGGGGAAGGGTACCAAAACATTTCTGCAGCACTGACGGTCCCCAAGAACACAGTGGTCTCCATCATTCTTAAACGGAAGAGGTTTGTAACCACCAAGACTCTTCCTAGAGCTGGCCGCCCGGCCAAACTAAGCAATAAGCAATCGGAGGAGAAGGGCCTTGGTCAGGGAGGTGACCAAGAACCCGATGGTCACTCTGACAGAGCTCCAGAGTTCCTCTGTGGAGATGGAAGAACCTTCCAGAAGGACAACCACCTCTGCAGCACTCCACCAATCAGGCCTTTATGGTAGAGTGGCCAGACGGAAGCCACTCCTCAGTAAAGGGCACATGACAGCCCGCTTGGAGTTTGCCAAAAGGCACCTAATGGACTCTCAGAGCATAAGAAACAAGATTCTCTGGTCTGATGAAACCGATATTGAACTCTTTGGCCTGGATGCCATGCTTTACTTCTGGAGGAAACCTGGCACCATCCCTACGGTGAAGCATGGTGGTGGCAGCATCATGCTGTGGAGATGTTTTTCTGCAGCAGGGACTGGGAGACTAGTCAGGATCGAGGGAAATATGAACGGAGCAAAGTACAGAGAGATCCTTGATGAAAACCTACTCCAGAGCGCTCAGTACCTCAGACTGGGACAAAGGTTCACCTTCCAACAGGACAACAACCCTAAGCACAGAGCCAAGACAACACAGGAGTGGCTTCGGGACAAGTCTCTGAATGTCCTTGAGTTTCCCAGCCAGAACCCAGACTTGAACCCAATTGAACATCTCTGGAGAGACCTGAAAATAGCTGTGCAGCAACGCTCCCCATCCAACCTGACAGAGCTTGAGAGGATCTGCAGAGAAGAATGGGAGAAACTCCCCAAATACAGGTGTGCCAAGTTTGTAGCGTCACACCCAAGAAGACTCGAGGCTGTAATCGCTGCCAAAGGTGCTTCAACAAAGTACTGAGTAAAGGGTCTGTATACTTATGTAGATGTATATTTCCGTTTGTATTTTTTATAAATGTGCAAAAAAAAAAAAAAACAGTAGATTGATGAGGGGAAAAAACAATGTAATCAATTTTAGAATAAGGCTGTAACATAACAAAATGTGGAAAAAGTCAAGGGGTCTGAATACTTTCTGAATGCACTGTATGTTCAGAACCCAAGCCCTCCCTTAGGCCTACTATAACGAAGACTGGTTCAACAGCAATGTGTGTCTTTTTTATCCTGGCCATTTTATGATGTCATTACATTTTACATTTATTTATTGTTGTTTTTAAAAAACGGCTTGTTTTTCGTTACATTTTATTACAACCAAACTTATTAGAATGATTCACCTTCCTGGTTTTATGGTGACAACGTCCGTGGCGTGCTTGCAATGGAACTTCTGGAGATGTGTGAATGCCATCTGATCTGTAAGACGGTTCTGATGACCTTCATAAAACATAGGACTATTTGGTAGCAGTATAACGGTGATTGGCCATTCTCCCTTTCTATTTATATTGGATCTTTATCCAGCTACTGTGAAAAGTTTGGATGTTCGTAAAACCATCCATAGTCTGCGTTGTTTTACATTTATATATGCCCACTGGGAGAAATGATGGTGCCTGTAAGTGTGACATAGCCTATTTAAAACAATATTATTATTATTTTTTTGGAGGGGGGGTGGGGGATTTGATTATAATTATTTGTTCTCTTATCAATAATTAATGTAATCTTGCTTATTGACAATGTTTGGCATGTCCATGCTCAGCCATAATGCAATTTAAAGTAGGCCTAGCCCGTATATCAGTGTGAATGCTATTGAAGCCATGCAATTACTTAGAACAATGTGGACTACAAATGGGTTCAAGTTAGCATTTTTTATTTAGCAAAGATAGGTCTACATTTTGTTATTTTGTTTCTGTATGCCATTTAACAAACTATAATGGACTAACATTGGAATTGGAGTTGATTCCAAGACAATAAATACACAACTTGAAGCAACCACATATTTTGCCATGGAGCACGTTCTGATTGGCCAGTGAGGGGCCAAGCCTTGACAAACCCACAACTTGTTTATTCATCCAAACCCAGCCCTTTCGCGCTAACGCCAGCAAGTGCGCCGATAATTGTGATAGTTAAAATAGCAAAAAATATTTCTGACACACCCCTGAACCTATAGCATTACCGCCTGCGCTTAGATTTACCATTGCGTTAGGTTTGTTAAAATAGAGCCCATACTGTATATTGACAAACTGTAAAAGAAGCACAACTTTGCTTCACAGTTGCATTCATGTGAAAGTATGTCCACATCAACTTAGTTTGGGCAGTTAATCAGCCCGGAAAAGTAATCTGACTAAATAGCTTTACTGAAAGTATCAAGGAGTTGGCGAAAACAAGAACAGACTGGCACTCAGGCTGTGATATGATGCCATGTTGAGGCATGTATGAGCGTCCCCTATGGTTTTCTACAGCAGCTGAACTGGAGTCTATACAGAGGGAGTACACCAGCCTCCAGAGGGAGGTGTCGTCCCTGCGCTTGGAGAAACAAGAGGTGCTAAATAAACATCAGAAGGAGTGTGCTGCCCTCAGGGTGGAAAAGGAGGAGCTGCTCAGGGCTTACCAGAAGGAGAAGGGGAACCTACAGAATGAGAGTGCAGTCATGTGCTCAGAGAAAGAGGCCATGCTGAAGAAGCAAATGGTGTTAGAGAAGGATTTGGCCAGGTCAGTCTGTAATCTGCAACACAACTTGCAAGAACATCTGTTCAGAAACATCATACAGTACACTAAGTTGAGGGTACACAACCCAACTCCAAAATGGTCCCAAACGCTCTCACACTGCCCTTATTCTAATCCCTTACTCTAGTCAAATCCCTAATTATCTTTGACTCTGACTTTTACACTTTCTTTCACACACACACACTTATTGACAGACCAATAAAGTTGACATCAAAATGGTCACGATTAGAATACAACAGGCTACATATCATTCATATAAAGTAACACTGCTCCTGACCTCTGTCTCGCTCTATCTTTCTGCTTCTCTATCCATCTCTCTTCTTCATCTCTCTTTCTACCCCTCTCTCTCCCAGCTCGCTTGCCCAGAGTGCTGAGCTGAGCAGCAGCCTGAAGGCCCTGGAGCACCATCAGGGGGAGATGGAGAAGAGGTTGGGGGCCCTGCAGGAGCAGCACCTGCAGGACAACACCAAGCTTCAGAGCCAGCTGGACCAGTCAGACGGCCGCACCAAGGACCTGCAGAGAGAGGTGGGCACAGGATGTGCACGCTGTCTTCCTCCCTTCCTTGAAGTAATCACGGTCTGTGATTTGACATGACTGGATAGGCTATAAAAGCTACAGTAAATAATGCACGTGTCAAACTCAAGGCCGAATCTGGCCTGCGGGTAGTTTGAGTAAAATCTAAAATACATATACTATATATTTTCTTTAACCTTTTTTTGTCTGTGAAAAACATTGAAAAGACTAAAACCAAATGGAAACTGTGTAGAAATTATAATGGACCTACCTTTATACTCTCTTCACTCTGTCCAGCTTGCAAATAGTCATCGAAAACGAAAGCTAGATAATCAGGGACCATCGAAAATTGCAAAAGCGATAGAGGATTATTCTTTGCTAATTTTGACTTACAGGAAATATAATACATTTTAAGTGTGGCCCTCCAGAAAATGTGTTCAATACCCTGATATAATGTAACCCATAATGGTCAGATCCGACCGTGTTAGCTCAGTGATCACTTCATGGCAAGGGGGAAGGAAGGATGTATGTTCAAAGTATTTGAAGATGGCCTGGAATTTCACAACCACAGTTTTATCCCATTTGAAACAGAAGCCTTATGCTTGCTCTTTGAATGTTTTATGAATGCCTGTGATATTTATAACCTCTCTGTTCTCAGTATGAGGAGACACAGACCGAGCTGTCAGACCTGAAGGAGAAGTTTGAGACGACTGAGCAGGAAAAGCAGTCGATCACTGATGAGCTTGGGGAGTGTAAAGCTGACCTGAAGATGCAGCGGGAGAAAGGAAACAAAGTGAGTTATCCACTATCAAGACTGTCCATACGGTACTGCCAGTAAGGAGAGGGAGAGGTTTTGCATGAATCGTCTTCAACATTTATGTTTTGTAAATGTTGGGTTGAAGTTGAATTCAAATGTTCAGTTCAGATTAAATTGAGTTCAAGCAGCACCAGTAGTAGACTACCCCTTCCCTTTAGCCTGAGTTCTGCATATCCCACAAAGACAACACAATCTTAGAGACATGGAAAGCAGAACACATGATGGCAGTCCTGCTAGAGCTAAACTCAATTCCATTCCACATAGCACAAGAGGGTTGGAATATTTTTCATTGCGAAATAACCTGACACAAACATGAATCGTGAGAGGAAGGATTCACCAGAGCATTTCTTATCAAACCACACCTGCTCCCTCCCTTCTCCCCACCTGCTTGTCCCTTGACCATGGGCGGATTGGCCATCTGGCAAATGCCAGATGGGCTGGCCCATTTTTTGTTGTTGTGTGGGCTGGTCGAAATTGACACACACATATAAAAATAAAACAATGAGAAAGGTGACATGGCCATACTAATCTATACTAATCTATAATGAGCCTTTGGCTGATCAGTGGGCAACGGCTGGACCTTACCAAGATGGGCTGGCCCGGTTTTCTGATAGGCTGAGCTGAGGTCACGCAAACATACATTCAAAGTCAAACGGGGCATCAGCAAAGAGATCTACTCCGACTCTGTCATCAGTTAGACCGCCAAGATCATGGATCATAAAAAAACTAAAAGGTTGCCTATAAATGTAGAAAGAGCACATTCTACATTGTCACCTCACTCAAAACGTCCTATATTTTGGGGCGGCTAAAGCCATGTTTTGGTCAAACAGTAAAGCGCTTTATCCTCATGATTCCTGTAATGAAGGCTCTCGCTGAGGCCTACTGCTGTGATGAGCGAGCCTCTCTCCTCTCCCCCCATGAGCTTGAGAGAAAAATGCGTTCTGATCGTATAGCATTTCAAACTGCAATTGTGGGAAAACACAGCTTTGAAAGCTTTGTCCCCTTGTCACTGTAGAGGAGAGGAAGGTCTCAGCTTTCTGTTGGTACAGAACATTTTTAATATTCAGCTCAATAGCAACTATTTTACAACCAAGATATGGCTTTAAGATAAGGAGTGACGCACGTGCGGAATGAGCACCGGCTGTTGCAAGGGCATAGTCCTACACAGTGCATTCGGAAAGTATTCAGACCCCTTTACTTTTTCCACATTTTGTTACGTTACAGCCTTATTCTAAAATTGATTAAATATTTTTTTTCCTCATCAATCTACACACAATACCCCATAATGACAAAGCGAAAACAGGTTTTTAGAAATGTTTGCAATTGTATAAAAAAAAATAAAAAAAATAACAGAAATACCTTATTTACGTAAGTATTCAGACTTTTTGCTATGAGACTCGAAATTGAGCTCAGGTGCATCCTGTTTCTATTGATCATCCTTGAGATGTTTCTAAAACTTGATTGGAGTCCACCTGTGGAAAATTCAATTGATTGGATATGATTTGGAAAGGCACACACCTGTCTATATAAGGTCCCACAGTTGACAGTGCATGTCAGAGCAAATAACAAGCCATGAGGTAGAAGGAATTGTCCTTAGAGCTCCGAGACCGGATTGTGTCGAGGCACAGATCTGAGGAAGGGTACCAAAAAATGTCAGCTGCATTGAAGGTCCCCAAGAACACAGTGGCCTCCATCATTCTTAAATGGAAGCAGTTTGGAAACACCAAGACTCTTCTTATAGCTGGCCGCCCGGCCAAACTGAGCAATCGGGGAGAAGGGCCTTGGTCAGGGAGGTGACCAAGAACCCGATGGTCACTCTGACAGAGCTCCAGAGTTCCTCTGTGGAGATGGGAGAACCTTTCAGAAGGACAACCATCTCTGCAGCACTCCACCAATCAGGCCTTTATGGTAGAGTGGACGGAAGCCACTCCTCAGTAAAATGAACATGACAGCCTGCTTGGAGTTTGCCAAAAGGCACCTAATGGACTCTCAGACCATGAGAAACAAGATTCTCTGGTCTGATGAAACCAAGATTGAACTCTTTGGCCTGAATGCCAAGTGTCACGTCTGGAGGAAACCTGGCACCATCCCTACAGTGAAGCATGGTGGTGGCAGTATCATGCTGTGGAGATGTTTTTCTGCGGCAGGAACTGGGAGACTAGTCAGGATAGAGGGAAAGATGAACGGCGCAAAGTACAGAGAGATCCTTGTTGAAATCCTGCTCCAGAGCGCTCAGGACCTCAGACTGGGGCGAAGGTTCACCTTCCAACATGACAACGACCCTAAGCACACAGCCTAGACAACGCAGAAGTGGCTTCAGGACAAGTCTCTGAATGTCCTTAAGTGGCCCAACCAGAGCCCGGACTTGAACCCAATTGAACATCTCTGGAGAGACCTGAAAATAGCTGTGCAGCGACACTCCCCATCCAACTTGACAGCGTTTGAGAGGATCTGCAGAGAAGAATGGGAGAAACTCCCCAAATACACGTGTGCCAAGCTTGTAGCGTCATACCTAAGAAGACTCGAGGCTGTAATCGCTGCCAAAGGTGCTTTAACAAAGTACTGAGTAAATGGTCTGAATATTTATCTAAATGTGATATTTCAGTTTTCAATTTATAAAAACCTGTTTTTGCTTTGTCATTATGGGGTATTGTGTGTAGAATGATGAGGGGGGGAAATTATTTAATACATTTTAGAATAAGGCTGTAACGTAACACAATGTGGAAAAGGTCAAGGGGTCTGAATACTTTCCGAATGCACTGTAGGTCTCGTAGCATACAACTGCAAATATTTTCTACCGACATAGCGCTTTGCATTTAGGCCAAAGAGTTCAATTTCTGTCAGACTACAGAATCATCAGACCACAGAATCTTTTGCCTTATAATCTCAGAGTCTTTCACGTGCCTTTTTGCAAACTCCAGACGTGCTGTCATGTGCCTTTTTCTCAGGAGTGGCTTCCGTCTGGCCACTCTCCCATAAAGATGAGATTGGTGAAGTGCTGTAGATACTGTTGTCCTTCTGGCAGGTTCTCTCATCTCAGCCAAGGAACTCTGTAGTTCTGTCAGAGTGGTCATTTGGTTCTTGGTCACCTCCCGGATCAAGGTCCTTTTTGCCCGGTTGCTGAATTTGGTTGGATGGCCAGCTCTACATTTACATTTTAGTCATTTAGCAGACGCTCTTTTCCAGAGCGACATACAGTTAGTGAGTGCATACATTTTATTTTTTCATACTGGCCCCCCTGGGAATCAAACCCACAACCCTGGTGTTGCAAGCGCCATGCTCTACCAACTGAGCTACACGGGGAGCAGAGTCTGGGTAGTTCCATATTTTTTCCATTTCCCAATGATGGAGACCACTGTGCTCTTCAACTGTGGGACCTTATATAGTTTCTTTCTAATGTCCAAACAATTGAATTGGCCACAGGTGGACTCCAATCAAGTTCTAGCGGCATCTCAAGGAGGATCAAAGGAAAGTGAATGCACCTGAGATCAATTTGGAGTGTCATAGCAAAGGGGTGTGAATACTTACAGTACCAGTCAAAACTTTGGACACACCTACTCATTCAAGGGTTTTTCTTTATTTTTCCTATTTTCTACATTGTAGAATAATAGTGAAGATATCAAAACTCTGAAATGACACATATGGAATCATGTAGTAACTAAAAAAAAGTGTTAAACAAATCCAAATATATTTTATATTTGAGATTCTTCAAAGTAGCCACCCTTTGCCTTGATGATAGCTTTGCACACTCTTGGCATTCTCTCAACCAGCTTCATGAGGTAGTCACCTGGAATGCATTTCAATTAACAGGTGTGCCATGTTAAAAGTTAATTTGTGGAATTTATTTCCTTCTTAATGCGTTTGAGCCCGTCAGTTGTGTTGTGACAAGGTAGGGGTGGTATACAGGAGATAGCCCAATTTGGTAAAAGACCAAGTACAAATAACCAGAGAGAAACAACAGTCCATCATTACCTTAAGACATGAAGGTCAGCCAATCTGGAAAATGTCAAGAACTTTGAAAGTTTCTTCAAGTACAGTCGCAAAAACCATCAAGCGCGATGATGAAACTGGCTCTCACGAGAACCGCCACAGGAAAGGAAGACCCAGAGTTACCTCTGCTGCAGAGGATAAGTTCATTAGAGTTAACTGCACCACAGATTGCAGCCCAAATAAATGCTTCACAGAGTTCAAGTAACAGACACATCTCAACATTAACTGTTCAGAGGAGACTGTGTGAATCAGGCCTTCATGGTTGAATTGCTGCAAAGAAACCACTACTATAACCAAAAAGAGCTTCTGGATATTAGGACAGCGATTACTCACTTCGTATTGGACGAAGATTTTTTTTTCAACGAGGCGGCCGCGAAGGATATCCTACAGACACCCGACAAGGCCCAAATCCCCGTCATTCGCATGAGGAAGAGACGGAGATATCGTGGACGTAGGTCGGGGTGCCTTGTAAGGATCCGACGGCGAGCGAGTAAACTGCCGCTCCCATCAATCCTATTAGCCAATCTTCAATCATTGGAGAACAAATTGGATGATCTAAGATTACGGTTATCCTACCAACGGGACATTAAAAACTGCAATATCTTATGTTTCACCGAGTCGTGGCTGAACGACGACATGGATAACATACAGCTAGCGGGCTATACGCTACATCGGCAGGATAGAACGGCTGACTCCGGTAAGACAAGGGGTGGCGGTCTGTGTATATTTGTAAACAACAGCTGGTGCTCAAAATCAAATACTAAGGAAGTCTCGAGGTTTTGCTCGCCTGAGGTAGAGTATCTTATGATAAGCTGTAGACCACACTATTTACCGAGAGAGTTTTCATCTATATTTTTCATAGCTGTCTATTTACCACCACAAACCAATGCTGGCATTAAGATTGCACTGAATGAGCTGTATAAGGCCATAAATCAACAGGAAAACGCTCATCCAGATGCAGCGCTCCTAGTGGCCGGGGACTTTAATGCAGGGAAACTTAAATCCGTTCTACCTAATTTCTACCAGCATGTTAAATGTGCAAACAGAGGAAAAAAAACTCTAGACCACCTTTACTCCACACACAGAGACGCATACAAAGCTCTCCCTCGCCCTCCATTTGGCAAATCTGACCATAACTCTATCCTCCTGATTCCTGCTTATAAGCAAAAACTAAAGCAGGAAGCACCAGTGACTCGGTTAATAAAAAAGTGGTCAGATGACGCAGATGCTAAGCTACAGGACTGTTTTGCTAGCACAGACTGGAACATGTTCCGGGATTCTTCAGATAGCATTGAGGAGTACACCACATCAGTCACTGGCTTCATCAATAAGTGCATCGATGATGTCGTCCCCACAGTGACCGTACGTACATACCCCAACCAGAAGTCATGGATTACAGGAAACATCCGCACTGAGCTAAAGGGTAGAGCTGCCGCTTTCAAGGAGCGGACTCTAACCCGGACGCTTATAAGAAATCCCGCTATGCCCTCCGACGAACCATCAAACAGAAAAAGAGTCAATACAGGACTATGATTGAATCGTACTACACTGGCTCTGATGCTCATCGGATGTGGCAGGGCTTGAAAACTATTACAGACTACAAAGGGAAGCACAGCCGCGAGCTGCCCAGTGACACAATACTTCCAGACGAGCTAAACCACTTCTGTGCTCGCTTCGAGGCAAGCAACACTGAAGCATGCATGAGAGCACCAGCTGTTCCGGATGACTATGTGATCACGCTCTCCATAGCTGATGTGAGTAAGACTTTTAAGCAGGTCAACATTCACAAGGCCGCAGGGCCAGACGGATTACCAGGACGTGTACTCCGAGCATGTGCTGACCAACTGGCAAGTGTCTTCACTGCCCTTTCCCACCTGGACAAGAGGAACACCTACGTGAGAATGCTATTCATTGACTACAGCTCAGCATTCAACACCATAGTGCCCTCTAAGCTCATCACTAAGCTAAGGATCCTGGGACTAAACACCTCCCTCTGCAACTGGATCCTGGACTTCCTGACGGGCCGCCCCCAGGTGGTAAGGGTAGGTAACAACACATCTGCCACACTGATCCTCAACACGGGGGCCCCTCAGGGGTGCGTGCTCAGTCCCCTCCTGTACTCCCTGTTCACCCATGACTGCATGGCCAGGCACGACTCCAACACCATCATTAAGTTTGCCGACGACACAACGGTGGTAGGCCTGATCACCGACAACGATGAGACAGCCTATAGGGAGGAGGTCAGAGACCTGGCCGTGTGGTGCCAGGATAACAACCTCTCCCTCAACGTGACCAAGACAAAGGAGATGATTGTGGACTACAGGAAAAAAAAGAGGACTGAGTACGCCCCCATTCTCATCGACGGGGCTGTAGTGGAACAGCTTGAGAGCTTCAAGTTCCTTGGTGTCCACATCACCAACGAACTATCATGGTCCAAACACACCAAGACAGTCGTGAAGAGGGCACGACAAAGCCTATTCCTCCTCAGGAGACTGAAAAGATTTGGCATGGGTCCTCAGATCCTCAAAAAATTCTACAGCTGCACCATCGAGAGCATCCTGACTGGTTGCATCACCGCCTGGTATGGCAACTGCTTGGCCTCCGACCGCAAGGCACTACAGAGGGTAGTGCGTACGGCCAAGTACATCACTGGGGCCAAGCTTCCTGCCATCCAGGACCTCTATACCAGGCGGTGTCAGAGGAAGGCCCTCAAAATTGTCAAAGACTCCAGCCACCCTAGTCATAGACTGTTCTCTCTGCTACCGCACGGCAAGCGGTACCGGAGTGCCAAGTCTAGGTCCAAAATACTTCTCAACAGCTTCTACCCCCAAGCCATAAGACTCCTGAACAGCTAATCATGGCTACCCGGACTATTTGCACTGCCCCCCCCCATCCCATCCGCTGCTACTCTGTTAATTATTTATGCATAGTCACTTTAACTCTACCCACATGTACATATTACTTCAACTACCTCAACTAGCCGGTGCCCCCGCACATTGACTCTGCACCGGTACCCCCCTGTATATATAGCCTCCCTACTGTTATTTTATTTTACTTCTGCTCTTTTTTTCTAAACACTTTTTTTGTTGTTGTTTTTATTTTTACTTTTTTGTTAAAAATAAATGCACTGTTGGTTAAGGGCTGTAAGTAAGCATTTCACTGTAATGTCTGCACCTGTTGTATTCGGCGCATGTGGCCAATAAAATTTGATTTGATAAGATTTGATTTAAAGGACACCAGTAAGAAGAAGAGACTTCTTGCTTGGGCCAAGAAACACGAGCAATGGACATTAGACCGGTGGAAATCTGTCCTTTGGTCTGATGAGACCAAATTCAAGATTTTTGGTTCCAACCGCCGTGTCTTTGTGAGACGCAGAGTAGGTGAACGGATGATCTCCGCATGCATGGTTCCCACCGTGAAGCACGAAGGAGGAGGTGTGATGGTGTGGAGGTGTTTTGCTGGTGACACTGTCTGTGATTTATTTAGAATTCAATGCACACTTAACCAGCATGGCTCCCACAGCATTCTGCAGCGATACGCCATCCCATCTGGTTTGGGCTTAGTGGGACTATCATTTGTTTTTCAACAGGACAATGACCCAAAACACACCTCCAGGCTGTGTAAGGGCTATTTGACCAAGAAGGAGAGTGATGGAGTGCTGCATCAGATGACCTGGCACCCACAATCACCCGACCTCAACCCAATTGAGATGGTTTTGGATGAGTTGGACCGCAGAATGAAGGAAGAGCAGCCAACAAGTGCTCAGCATATGTGGGAACTCCTTCAAGACAGTTGAAAAAGCATTCCTCATGAAGCTGGTTGAGAGAATGCCAAGAGTGTGCAAAGCTGTCATCAAGACAAAGGGTGGCTACTTTGAAGAATATAAAATATATTTTGATTTGTTTAACACTTTTTTGGTTACTACATGATTCCATATATGTTATTTCATGGTTTTAATGTTTCCACTATTATTCTACAATGTAGAACATAGTAAAAATAAAGAAAACCCCTTAAATGAGTAGGTGTGTCTAAACTTTTGACTGGTACTGTATGTAAATGTGATATTTCTGTGTTAAAATGTCAATACATTTGCAAAAATTTCTGAAAACCTGTTTTCACTTTGTCATTATGGGGTATTGTGTGTAGATGGGTGAGAGAAAAAAAATCTATTTAATCAATTTTGAATTCAGGCTGTATCACAACAATATGTCAAGGGGTGTGAATACTTTCTGAAGGCACTGTAGTTCCATCCATGCCATTTTTGTTCCATTTATCTTCCCCACAGCTAAAATGCCAGGGTTGAATTCTTATCTCAGTCCACCCCTACCCTTGACTGTTGCTTCTAGATTTAGACTCGCTTGGACACGCTTGTAGTCTGTTAGAATATGGTCAGAGACATATTGTGTTGTGTATTTTATGTACCAATATCAATATATTTCATGAGTTGACCCTCTCTCCTGGGGTCAACTTCACCCATTCCCAACTATTTATGTTACTGTGATATCCCTTCCCTCCTTTAGACCTCCCTATTGCTGCATGTCCAAGCCATACTCATCAGCCTTATCCTGGTTTTGTTGTATTGGTGCTTTGGCACATTGTGGTACAAAGGTCAACCCGGCCTACATCTCACATTGTTCATCTCTTTCAGCACACTGCATGGAAACAATCTCAAATCTGTCTCAAAATTCAAGAGTGTCTCATTCCTTAGAAATATTGTGGGAAATAGTGGTGGCTCCCCATGACAGATCTAACATTTCTAATCAGACAGTGCAACATCTGACATATTCCTGTCTTGCCTAGATCATTAATATCTAAAGAATCTCTCTTTCTATGGGCTGATTTTTTTCCCGTCTTTCTCTATGTGAAGATGGTGCTTTTAACCGTCATTGCTCTCTCTGCATTCAATGACAGCTTTGGCCAATCAGGTGCTGTTAAAGGGCTAAAGCAGGCTATCAGACAGTGCTGATGTCAGTGTTTCTGTTTATGTCACTATTTCAGAGTGGGTGGATCGTCTGGGTGCCTCATGCAGTTGCCATGGTAGCGACTATGACTGCTGCCGTGCTCTACACCAGGACCTGAGTGTGACACACAGACACACACACACACAAGGATACATATATGAGTACAAACATGCACACATACGTACATATGGTCAGACTTCTGTACACTAAACCCATTTCCTCCTAATCTGTTCAGTTATTTACTGATGTTCAGATGTTGTAGCAAGGAGAGCCCTTTAGTTAAATACTTATATAGTTTAACTAGAGAGAAATTAGAGAAGTGAATGTCAAATACATTGTACAATAGAAGACAACTTCAATCTTCCTAAAGTTATAATATCAGGAACTCATACATTTGTTTTCTTCTTTATGTTTTACATTAGGACTCTAATATTATACTGTAGGTTCTTCTGCAGTATAATATTACTGCAGAAGAACCTTCTAGCCTTCGAGGTCCAACTGCCCGCATCACTTTATTTATTTTACTTATTTTAATTTTCTGCATTGCAACGCCTAGGCTATGTGTGAATACATGGTGAATGATCTTAGATCATTTTCATACACTCATAATTGTGGTAAAAAGGGTAAAGGAACACCTAGAGATTAATGCTGATCTTGAGCCCATAAACTGCTAACTATTCAGTAGGCCTACCTTAGAATCAATGTTTGCATGCATTTTAAACCTCTAGGATCAATTGAATTATCATCCAATTAACTTCTCTGCAAAATATACTGTAATTCAAGCATTGCTTTTTCCAATATAAATAATAGTGCAAAATGTACTGTATATTGTAAAGATATGGAAAGTGATAATATAGTTAATTGAGTTTTAAGTTGAACTATTTGCTCTAAAATGTACTGCATGTGTGACCTCAATTAAACATTCTAAATCTCATGATCATTATACTTTTTCTCCATTACCCTGATATACAGTAGTACCACATATTAGACATTAGACATGCTAAGTTTGGGTTGTTATCCTACACACAGCATGGTAGAAACCTCTCATTGACTGTATGAAATCTTAATGTCTACAGTATGGCATTTGAGTCATGTTGAGCAGTTGTTGATTTTGCCATATAGACACTATGTATCATGCCAGGTTGTTTGACCTACTCCAGACATTTCTGATCGGTATTACCATACTTTTGATAATCAGAAAGGTGCTTTCTGAAGAAGCAGCGAAAAGTACCTTAAACTTGGACATGTGTTTGGCATTTAGAGGACTATCTTGTTTCAGTATTGTGCAATGGTGTGTAGAGTCAAGATTTTTCAATAACATACAGCAGCACACACACACCATAATGGCGTCATCCATCTCAATGACACAAGCCCATTTTGCTACACCGGAAACCTAATGTGAGATGTTGCTAGCCCATCAAAAGAATATGTGTAATATAAGTCTTATCCTGATACACATAACGAATAACGTCAACATAGGCAGGGGGTGTAGTATATTAAGTTAGGCCTGGATGTTAGTCATAGGTCCCCCGGTTGGGGATCAGCTTTACACCCGAGGGATAGTCTTACTGACCTCCATCCATAAGAATCAATACATTTCCATCCCAGTGAGGTCATCAAAATGAGTGTCTGATACCCTTCTTTCTCCATAAAAAGACTCCATATGATGATGACACTGGGTAGATATGTCAGAGGGACTGTTTTTCCTCCGTGCATTGTACTCCCTCACTGTAAATGCTAACGGTTTGGACAATGTTTTGTTAAGAAAACAGGGAGGGGGAGACTTTGTCCCTCCCCTCCAACGAAAACTCTTGAACTCTGTGAGGCTATGGCTTCTCATATGCCACATCTAACCCTCCTTTAAAAGCTCACAGCACTACAGAGGGACAGACAGATCAGATTATAAACAAAAGACAATTGTAACCTGGCAGACGATGCACCATGGAAGAAGATCCAGAATAACACCTTCACACAGTGGTGCAATGAGCACCTGAAGTGAGTGAACAGGTTTATAGGTGACCTCTAGTTTGACCTGAACAACAGGCTGACTCTCATTGCTCTGCTGGAGGTCTTGAGCCAGAAGAAGATGTTCAGGAAGTACCACACCAGGCTCACCTTCAGGCAGATGAGGCTGGATAATGTCTCTTTGGGGCTGGAGTTTCTGGACCAGGAGAATGTCAAGATGGTGTCTATAGGTGAGTAAGATGGTGAAAGGCTCAGTGATGAAGTTCAGTCTGAGGATGAAGTTAATTAAATAATGTTACACTTTTTGGTCACGCTTTACATAAGGTTGCATGGGGTTGCATTACACCAATACAGTATGTATTTTTTATTTCTAGGTGCCATTACTTGTAACTATACAGTAGCTATACTTTAACTGACTTGAAACAATTTGGCCAGTTTCCTATGATTCAGTTCAGTCATTGTTTTATGTACCCCACCTGCAGTTACCGTGTACAGCTTAGTAATTACAAAGTAATTGGGTATAATATAGTGTTGCCCCTACAGACAGTAAAGCCATAGTAGATGGGAATATGACGCTGGTTCTAGGGTTGGTGTGTACCCTGATCCTACACTACTCCATCTCTTCTCCTCTACTGGAGGATGGGGGCCAGGACAAGACCAAGAAACAGACCCCTGAGCTTAGGCTGCTGGGGTATATCCAGGACAAGGTGCCCGAACTGCCTATCACCAACTTCAGCCAGGACTGGCAGAATGCCAAGGCTCTGGGAGCACTGGTGGACGGACTGGCCCCAGGTGAACTATTAGTGTATTCATGAAAACAACATCCTGCTTTATTGTTACTTGACAACGGATACTTCCTATAGCTTATATAGTCCAGAACCTGATTTTGATTCCCTGTCTTTCTCCCTACCTGCAGTGCCCAGACTGGGAGAGCTGGGACGAGGTACAGTGGGTAGACAATGCCAAAGAGGCCATGCAGCAGGCTGACGAGTGGCTGGGAGTGCCAAAGGTGAGTCCTCGGACTGTCATCACTCTGGTGGTTTCCATAAATTACAGAATGGATAAACCACTAAATCACAGGTGAACAGGGCTGACATTTCAAAATGTATGTGCCCTAATTTGTTATGAGAGTGCTCAGCACCGGTTCTGGTGGCATGCATTGAAACGTGTGACTTTCTTGTGGCTTTCTTTTGTAAAATAACTTATGAATTAACAGACTTAATTTCAAATGATTGTTAACATATAACACCATATTAAGGTGTGGGACATTCACTGTATTACAAGGAACAATAGCAGGTCTATTTCGCTCCCCCAGCTGGCATATTCTGTCCGTTCACAATTCACCTGTGGGAACATGGCGGCTCTCAACACCCAACAACAGAAAGAGTTGGCCACTACTATCTGAGAGATTGTTCGTGAGGAAATTACCTCTACCCTCAACTTGCAATTAAAACCGGTAAATTAATCGCTTGCACTGCTCACTTCTAAAGTGGATACCTACTCAGCTAGAGTGGAAAGTTTGGAGACAGCGGCCAATGTGATATGGAAACAGCGTGAACTAAGCTAGAAGGGGAAATCAATCTCTTAACAAAGAACAGAATCAGAATCACTCGAAAATCCTTCCCTTAAATTAAATTAAAACTGGTGTGGAAGTGGGAAACCCAACTTCCTTCATGAGCAATCTTTTCTATTAACTGTTTGGGCAGGAGAAGCTGGGTCCCATGCCGCTGATGAACATTGCACACCGCAAGGGTCCTCTCCGCAACGGATCTTGGTGTATGATTGTATGAATCCACAGTTTTGAAGACAAATGGCAAATTGTTCGCCTTGCAGCAGAATCGGGGACTCTGACCTATGCGGAGAAGAGGATCAGCATCTACCCAGATCTGAGTACCGAGTACTCTGCTGAAACAGAGGGCGACCTACAACAAGGTCAGATTCCAGCTACGCAAGCTAAACCTGAGATGCGGATTTATCCACTCGGCAAAATTCATATTGACCTTCCAGAATACAACACACACGTTTTCCACTGCCAAGGAGGCTCAAGACTTCTTTGAGAAGCACATCAAGCCCAAGACAGATAAGGGGACGAGCCGACAGATCTAGCCTAGCCTGTGGCTGTGATTCTGCCCTCCGCATAAGACAATTATGAGGACACCCCCTCAATTGGGTAGAATTAACACTATTATTAATATTATTATTATATTTATTATTATTATCATCATTGCTGAACATTGGATTTTGTTATTATTATATTGCCTATGGTCCAGGACGTTTAGCCAATGATGACACATTGCCAATTAATGAACAGTCTGTATGACAATATATAAATGTCATTCAGACTGGGGCTGCTTCCTTGTGGGTTTACAGCGCATTGCATCGCTATATGGGGTAAACATAGCAATATAAATTGGAAGCTATTTCTCTACAATTTTTTTCGTACTACTGTTTAGGATAGAAGACCAGTCCCATATAGCAATGCTACGACACAAATCCTTATTATTTGTAAAGTTTTTTTTATGGCTGTCCCCCTCCGTTTACGCTACTGAATTTATCTCCCAGGGAGAACTTGGCCTACATGCCATGATTCATTTTTGTGAAGATCTAGATTATAGAATGCATTTTTTGTACATACCCTCTTCCTTTTTTGGTACATACTGTAGTATAGAGCACATAAATGCTGAGGGTACATTTATTTTTAAGGTCATTTAAACCATATTACTAATAATAATAATGAGGATAATGGATCAAGCGCTATTGCTCCTACAGCCTTCCTATTTGACTGTTTAGGCATTTCTTCACTCTATTCCCCCTTTTATTTATTACCCACCCTATCTCATCGAGTCAGCGAACTTGAAGGTTCACCCCAGCCATTTTAGTTTCACTTGACTTCAATAAACAATGATCTTGAAGTATCATCAAGCTGTTACATGCCATTTAAAAAAAAAATATCATACTCGTCAATAAGTATTTTAAAAACAGCTTTTACTGAAGCCAGAATCTCTCCTGGAAACACACTTGGAGAAAGGTATGGTCGTGGGGATAACATTATACATTTGAAGGTTTCTTACTTCTGATTGGCTGAGGCAAACCAAAACAAATTCACCACATGGCTACTTAATCAGAAAAGCAACTGTAATGTTAGCCCAGCATTGGAGAAAGGTAGTATACAGCCAGCCTTTCATGTACAGTGCCTTCTGAAAGTATTCAGACCCCTTGACTTTTTCCCCATTTTGTTAGGTTACAGCCTTATTCTAAAATTGATTTAAAAAATCCTCATCACTCTACACACAATACCCCATCATGACAAAGCAAAAACAGTCAATTTGAAATTTTTGCTAATTTATGTTATTTACTTTTTTACAAAATATCACATTTACATTAGGTTTCAGACCCTTTACTCAAAACTTTGTTAAAGCATCTTTAAAAAAAATCATGTTTTTAACCTTTATTTAACTAGGCAAGTCAGTTAAGAACAAATTCTTATTTACAATGACGGCCTACACCGGCCAAACCCGGACGACGCTGGGCCAATTGTGTGCCGCCCTATGGGACTCCCAATCACGGCCGGTTGTGATACAGCCTGGAATCGAACCAGGGGGTCTGTAGTGACGCCTCAAGCACTGAGATGCAGTGCCTTAGACCACTGCGCCACTTGCAATTACAGCCTCAAGTCTTCTTGGGTATGACGCTACAAGCTGTATTTGGGGAGTTTCTCCCATTCTTCTCTGCAGAGCCCCTCAAGCTCTGTCAAGTTGGATGGGGAGCGTTGCTGCACAGCTATTTTCAGGTCTCTCCAGAGATGTTAGACCGGGTTCAAGTCCGGGCTCTGGCTGGGCCACTCAAGGATATTCAGAGACTTGTCCCGAAGTCACTCCTGTGTTGTCTTGGCTGTGTGTTTAGGGTCGTTTTCCTGTTGGAAGGTGAACCTTCGCCCCAGTCTGTCCTGAGCGCTCTGGAGCAGGTGTAGGATCTCTCTGTACATTGCTCCGTTCATTTTTGCCTCGATCCTGACTAGTCTCCCTGCCGCTGAAAACACCCCTACAGTGTAGGGATGGTGCCATGTTTCCTCCAGATGTGACGCTTGGCATTCAGGCCAAATAGTTGAGTCTTGGTTTCATCAAACCAGATAATCTTGTTTCTCATGGTCTGAGAGTCTTTAGGTGCCTTTTGGCAAACTCCAAGCAGGCTGTCATGTCTTCCGTCTGGCCACTCTACCATAAAGGCCTGATTGGTGGAGTGCTGCAGAGATGGTTGTCCTTCTGGAAGGTTCTCCCATCTCCACAGAAGAACTCTAGAGCTCTGTCAGAGTGACCATCAAGTTCTTGGAAATGTGTTGGTACCCTTCCAGATCTGTCTCGACACAATCCTGTCTCGGAGCTCTACGGACAATTCCTTCAACCTCATGGCTTTGTTTTTGCTCTGACATGCACTGTCAACTGTGGGACCTTATATAGACAGGTGTGTGCCTTTCCACAGGTCGACTCCAATCAAGTTTTAGAAACATCTCAAGGATGATCAATGGAAACAGGATGCACCTGAGCTCAATTTCCAGTCTCATAACAAAGGGTCTGAATACTTATGTAAATAAGGTATTTATTTTGTATTATATTATAGCAAATATTTCTAAAAACCAGTTTTCGCTTTGTCATTATGGGGTATTGTGTGTAGATTGCTGAGGATTTTAAAGAAAAATCAATTTTAGAATAAGGCTGGAACGTAACAAAATGTGGAAAAAGCCAAGGGGTCTGAATCCTTTCCGAAGGCACTGTATGAGCCAGAGTTTGACCCTGAAATTAATGAGAAAGATAATGAGGCAGTGCAAACCCGAAGAGATCCTGTATGCAGGACATAACACAGTACTAAGTCTATTTGGAAATCGTTGCAACCCCTAACGTTAGTGTGGATATAGCTAGTTAGCTTGCAGTTAGCTTAGCTTGATCCCAGTGCATACTACATTTTACATCACCTGAAACTTCAAGCGGACGATAAAAAAAGTTTTGCAAATCCTTCATATGAAAATTAGTTGTGATGCTATTGTAAAAGCTGATACATCATGCATGCCTATAGCTTGTTAGATGGCTAATTATTCGATTTGACATTAAAGTATATCCCAACAAATAAGCTATACTATATCACAATCAATGAGCCAACGTTATAGCTAGCTAGCTATCATCTTGGCTTGATATGATTTTGGCTGAATATGCTTTCCATAGCAAACTATACGTGAATATAATTTGAGCATTTGGTGGACAGCAGTGTTATAGGACGATATTGCCTGGAATTTTTGCATTCTTACTGGAGATTGTCTGATGTAAAAAAAAGTAAAATTATGTAGGCGTACCTGTGGGCATTCTCAGACAATGCCAACCGAAGTGGAGTTTGGACTGGGCTGAGCGGGTGGCAGAACGGAGTGCTCAGGTTGGGGTGTAGGGTTTGAGCATAGCCTGAAGGTAGGAAGGAGCAGTTCCTCTTGCTGTTCCGTAGATATGCCCCATGGTCTTGTAGTGGATGCAAGCTTCAACTGGAAGCCAGTGGAGTGTGCGGAGGAGCAGGGTTATGTGAGAGAACTTGGGAAAACCAGGCGGGCTGCAGCGTTCTGAATAAGTTGCAGGGGTTTGATGGCACAAGCTGGGAGCCCAGCCAACAGCGAGTTGCAGTAGTCCAGACGGGAGAGGACAAGTGCCTGGATTAGGACCTGCGCCGCTTCCTGTGGGAGGTAGGGTCGTACTCTACAGATGTTGTAGAGCATGAACCTGCAGGAGAGGGTCACTGCTTTGATGTTTGCAGAGAACGACAGGGTGTTGTCCAGGGTCATGCCAAGGTTCTTTGCACTCTGGGAGGGCGACACTGTGGAGCTGTCAACTGTGATGAAGAGGTCTTTGAGCGGACAGGACTTCCCTGGGAGGAAGAGCACTTCCATCTTGTCGATGTTGAAGTTGAGGTGGTGGGCCGACATCCAAGTTGAGATATCTGCCAGGCACACGTGTCGCCACCTGGGTGTCAGAAGGGGTGAAGGAGAAAAGTAGTTGAGTGTCATCCGCATAGCAATGATAAGAGAGACCATGTGAGGATATGACAGAGCCGAGTGACTTGGTGTATAGAGAGAAGAGGAGAGAGCCTAGAACTGAACCCTGGAGTCTCCTGTCCTGTTCAGATTGCAGGTCCAGAGTCAGTATCCCTGTCAGGTCCAGAGTCAGTATCCCTGTCAGTTCCAGAGTCAGTATCCCTGGCAGGTCCAGAGTCAGTTTCCCTGGCAGGTCCAGAGTCAGTTTCCCTGGCAGGTCCAGAGTCAGTTTCCCTGGCAGGTCCAGAGTCAGTTTCCCTGGCAGGTCCAGAGTCAGTTTCCCTGGCAGGTCCAGAGTCAGTTTCCCTGGCAGGTCCAGAGTCAGTTTCCCTGTCAGGTCCAGAGTCAGTATCCCTGTTAGTTTCAGAGTCGTTCTCCCTCTCAGGTTCAGAGTCAGTTTCCCTGTTAGTTTCAGAGTCGTTCTCCCTCTCAGGTTCAGAGTCAGTTTCCCTCTCAGGTCCAGAGTCGCATTCCCTGTCAGGCCCAAAGTTATTAGCACTATACTCCCAGCCCTAAGCCGTTCTAGTTTTGCTGTCTCCAGCTCTAGTCGGCCCTCAGTCCAGGCTATAGGTTCTCTGCCCCACTAGGTCTGCAGTCTCTCCCCTCAGTTGGTCCGCAGCCTCCAGCCTCAGTCGGAAAGCAGTCAGTTCCCTCAGTGCTACACGCCAAACCCCCTGCCCTAGTTCTAGGCCCTGGGTCTCCTGTCCCACTAGGCTCTGAGTTATCTGCTCCTCTGGGTGTGCAGTCCCTGCCCCTAGCCAGTTCGCAGCCCCCAGCCTCAGTCTGTGCCCAGCGCCTATAGTAGCGCTAGGCTACAAGTTCCCTGCTCAGCTAGGTTCGCAGCCTCCCGCCATACCTGGCTTGCAGTCTTAGTAGCAGGTTCCAAGTTCCCTGCCCTATCAGGCCCTGAGTTTCCGGCCCTGGCACTTGGGGAACCAACTGATCCTGTCTCTGGTGCCCAGCCGGCCCTTGCCTCCAGATCCCTGATGAGCCTCACCCAGGGTTCCCCACCTGCTCCACCATAGCAGTGCTGAAAGAATCACCAGCCTCAGCCGCATCCACTGAGCTGCTACCGACAGTTGTGGCCGGCGTGCCACATTCATCCGCCGCAGAAGGCAAGTCTCCATCTCCAGCCTAGGCCAGCCTCCGGCATCATACTCAGTGCCAACGGATGGGCCCCAGCGGCCCTGCACCAGCTGAGTTAGAGGGTCCTTCACCTCACCCGTTGTGTTCCATGGGGCGGCCCAGAACCGTCTCTGCGCCTCTGTGCACCTTCCTCACAGGGCGGCCCCTAAGCCCCTTAGGTGTACCAGAGATGGTACCTTCCTGGCCCCATGGTCCTCTCAATTGACACTGGTTATCAGCTACCCTTCTTGTTCGGCTAGTTGCACAGTACGACTGGATCCCACCTTGTCTTGTCCCTTCGCTGCTCTGCCCTTCTGCCCTGCCTGTCCTGCCGGATAGGACTAGGCCATTTCAGGACTAAGCCCCCCACTGAGGCCTTTTAAGATGTGTGAATTTCCACAGTTTGGGCATATTCACTGGGGGATATCTGGGTTAATGATTAATAGTGTTATACCTGCCCTGCGCTAAGATAAGTTTACAAGATACATTTGTAGTAGTGTTTGCTAGCTTCCAGATAATGCTAGCATTGTTTGTGCATGTGCCCTGTGCATGCTAATTCATAGTGGTGCTGTTATCATTGCTAGGTGTGGGTTTATTGAGTGCAACATCGAACCATTTTGTGTACTAGCAATGTGTATTTATTTGCATGCTACCTCTGCAAGCTGTATAGCCTCAAATATTATTATTATGGTCGCTGGCGCCATTGTACAGTTTCTAGAAGTTTCCAGTGCCATCTAGCTCTTTCTATGTGCCAGCGCATGCACAGTTGCCATGCCTTAGATAAAATCCACCCCTAGCCAAGCCAGAGAGAGAGGGCTACAAAATGTATCTAGTTTCTCTCTCTGGCAGTATGTATATATCCTGTTTCGGTATGTGTCTGTACTCAGTGTAATATTATTGCACCCTTTACATTTGACATTTTAGTCATTTAGCAGGCACTCTTATCCAGAGCGACTTACAGTTAGTGAGTGCATACATTTTCATACTGGCCCCCCGTGGGAATCGAACCCACAACCCTGGCGTGGCAAGCGCCATGCTCTACCAACTGAGCTACAAATATATCATATTTGCACATCTCTATTATTATTGCATGCTGTATATTAATGTCTTAGTTTCTTAGAAATGGATCCTCATGATGTACTGTATCTGTTTCCCTTTTAGACCACACCTACATAAGACCCTTCAATGGAAGCAGCTGTGTCCACGTGTGTGTGTGTGTGTGTGTGTGTGTGTGGCAACAATTAAGACAGTAATGGGACTCAACATCGTGTTCTAACCGGACAACACTGTAGTGAGCAGAACCTAAGCGATCAGCATAAGTTAATAGCGGTTGAGGGCATTCACAGCCGACCGCTCAGACGAGCTCCAGCTAGCCATTTTTTAATGGTCCTAGGTCGCCGGATTTAGCGACCAGCAGTTTCTCTCAACACCACTGCTCCTCAAGTCCAAAAAACGCATATGTGACTAAGTATTTTTTTTAAATATAAAACGTTGTACATGGAAGTGTAGCCTACACTAGGTCTGTTACGGTGACCGTATTACCGCCATACCTGTCACGAGTCATGACTGCAGTCAAATTCCACTGTGACAATTTAGTCACGGTAATTAGGCTTCTCCGAGCTCTGATGCTGATCATGTTTATTAGTAGCCTACCAAACTTGCTAACTGTCTGGTACTCAGCACTCTATTGTCCCTCTAATAACTCTGACATTAATGCAAATGCTTTCGAAAAATCTAATCAAACATTTCATGAGAGCCCATGAGCTCCTATTGCACAACATTTCTATAGGCTATGCAATTGCGTGAGAAAACAGAATGATGGCCTCTTTTAAAAAGAGGAGGATCCCATCAGCTTTCTCTAGGCTTACTATATTTATTTCTCGACTTTCCAAATATTAAGCACATTACTTCTCTTTAAAACAGGAGTATAGCCTACCTTGCTAGCATGAAAATGAACCACGGGAAAAGCGTCTTCCATTTGCTATATAAGTGCATAGATGACATGTATTTTTTCCCCTGCCCCTGTTTATGAGAAATCACAGATACAGTGGGGAGAACAAGTATTTGATACACTGCCGATTTTGCAGGTTTTCCTACTTACAAAGCATGTAGAGGTCTGTAATTTTTATCATAGGTACACTTCAACTGTGAGAGACGGCATCTAATTAATTTGCATTTTATTGCATGACATAAGTATTTGATACATCAGAAAAGCAGAACTTAATATTTGGTACAGAAACCTTTGTTTGCAATTACAGAGATCATACGTTTCCTGTAGGTCTTGACCAGGTTTGCACACACTGCAGCAGGGATTTTGGCCCACTCCTCTATACAGACCTTCTCCGGATCCTTCAGGTTTCGGGGCTGTCGCTGGGCAATACGGACTTTCAGCTCCCTCCAAAGATTTTCTATTGAGTTCAGGTCTGGAGACTGGCTAGGCCACTCCAGGACCTTGAGATGTTTCTTACGGAGCCACTCCTTAGTTGCCCTGGCTGTGTGTTTCGGGTCGTTGTCATGCTGGAAGACCCAGTCACGACCCATCTTCAATGCTCTTACTGAGGGAAGGAGGTTGTTGGCCAAGATCTCACGATACATGGCCCCATCCATCCTCCCCTCAATACGGTGCAGTCGTCCTGTCTCCTTTGCAGAAAAGCATCCCCAAAGAATGATGTTTCCACCTCCATGCTTCACGGTTGGGATGGTGTTCTTGGGGTTGTACTCATCCTTCTTCTTCCTCTAAACACGGCGAGTGGAGTTTAGACCAAAAAGCTATATTTTTGTCTCATCAGACCACATGACCTTCTCCCATTCCTCCTCTGGATCATCCAGATGGTCATTGGCAAACTTCAGACGGGCCTGGACATGCGCTGGCTTGAGCAGGGGGACCTTGCGTGCACTGCAGGATTTTAATTTGTGACGGCGTAGTGTGTTACTAATAGTTTTTTTTTAGACTGTGTCCCAGCTCTCTTCAGGTCATTGACCAGGTCCTGCCGTGTAGTTCTGGGCTGATCCCTCACCTTCCTCATGATCATTGATGCCCCACGAGGTGAGATCTTGCATGGAGCCCCAGACCGAGGATGATTGACCGTCATCTTGAACTTCTTCCATTTTCTAATAATTACGCCAACAGTTGTTGCCTTCTCAATTACCGTGAGACTGGACGTTATTTGCTTGACAAGCACCTGCTGACAAGATTTCATGACTGCCACAGCCCTAGCCTACACGTCTATGTAATATAGGCTATAGTAGCGACGATTATTTATGTAGCAGTGCCAGTAGCCTATGTGTCGGTCTGCAAGAGGGACTCCAACAAGAAGCTCCTCATAAAATGTATTCATAAGGTTTTGCCTGCACTTCTCTTCCCAACACACTACCAAAATTAGTGTAGGCCTAATATTGGAAACTACATCCCCTCCAAGATGCTTCTCTCCTGGCTATCATACTGGTAACACAGCCTCCATTGCATTGCTGTTTTGATGGCCCCCAGCATTTAATCGCATTAATCGCATTGAGTAAATGGCGTATGCATGCTTCAGTTCAGCTGCGAGTGTGCTTGCATACTCACAAAAAAAAACTGTTTGTCCATTTTGAGACGCCATAGCCAGTATACACTTCTTCAGAATAGTCAGAAATAATCTTAATTGTATATTTCTTTATTGGAATCTTTTTTTTTCATTTTTTTGTATTCATTTTTTTCTTGTTTGAGTTGTATTTTTTTTCTACACCTTTTTCTCCCCAATTGGTAGTTACAGTCTTGTCCCAACGCTGCAACTCCTGTATTGTCTCAGGAGAAGTGAAGGTCCAGAGCCATGCATACTTCGAAACATGAACCTGCCAAGCCGCACTGCTTCTTGACACACTGCTCGCTTAACCCGGAAGCCAGCAGCAACAATGTGTCAGAGGAAACACCATACAACTGGCGACCAAAGTCAGCGTACATGCGCCGGCCCGCCACAAGAGCACGATGGGACAAGGATATCCTAGCCGGCCAAGAACTCCCCTAACCAGGATGACGCTGGGCCAACTGTGCGACGCCTCAAGGTTCTCCCGGTCGCGACACAGCCTGGGATCGAACCCGGGTCTGTAGTGAGGCCTCATGCACCGGCGACGCAGTCCCTTAGACCCTTTAGACATTTTAGCAAATGTATTAAAAATAAAAAACTGAAATACCTTATTTACATAAGTATTCAGACCCTTTGCTATGAGACTGAAACTTGAGCTCAGGTACATCCTGTTTCCATTGATCATCCTTGAATTGTTTCTACAACGTGATTGTAGTTCACCTGTGGTAAATTCAATTGATTGGACATGATTTGGAAAGGCACACACCTGTCTATATAAGGTCCCACAGTTGACAGTGCATGTCAGAGCAAAATCCAAGCCATGAGGTCAAAGGAATTGTCCTTAGAGCTCCGAAACAGGATTGTGTTGAGGCACAAATCTGGGGAAGGATACCAAAAAATGTCTGCAGCATTTAAGGTCCCCAAGAACACAGTGGCCTCCATCATTCTTAAATGGAAGAAGTTTGGAACCACCAAGACACTTCCTAGAGCTGGCCGCCGGCCAAACTGAGCAATCAGGGAAGAAGGGCCTTGGTCAGGGAGGTGACCAAGAACCTGATGGACATGTTGACAGAGCTCCAGAGTTCCTCTGTTGAGATGGGAGAACCGTCAAGAAGGACAACCACCTCTGCAGCATTCCAAAAATCAGGCCTTTAATGTAGAGTGGCCACTCCTCAGTAAAAGGAAAATGACAGCCCGCTTGGAGTTTGCCAAAAGGCACCTAAAGGATTCTCAGACCATGAGAAACAAGATTCTATGGTCTGATGAAACCAAGATTGAACTCTTTGGCCTGAATGCCAAGCGTCACGTCTAGAGGAAACCTGGCACCATCCCTACGGTGAAGCATGGTGGTGGCAGCATCATGCTGTAGGGATGTTTTTTAGCGGCAGGGACTGGGAGACTAGTCAGGATCGAGGGAAAGATGAACAGAGCAAAGTACAGAGAGATCCTTGATGACTGGGGCGAAGGTTCACCTTCCAACAAGACAAAGACCCTAAGCACACAGCCAAGACAACGCAGGAGTGGCTTCGGGACTAGTCTGAATGTCCTTGAGTGGCCCAGCCAGAGCCCGGACTTGAACCTGAACTAACATCTCTGGAGAGACCTGAAAATAGCTGTGCAGCGATGCTCCCCATCCAACTTGACAGAACTTGAGAGGTTCTGCAGAGAAGAATGGGAGAAACTCCCCAAATACAGGTGTGCCAAGCTTGTAGTGTCATACCCAAGAAGACTCGAGGCTGTAATTGCAACCAAAGGTGCTTCAACAAAGTACTGAGTAAAGGGTCTGAATACTTATGTAAATGTGATATTTACGTTGTTGTTTTTTGTCTAAATGGTCCTTCTGGGACTGGTATGTGACCTATAGACGTGGTTATGCCTTTACACACATTATTTTGCGCACAAACTTCACATTTTGCCAATGCATCATCTACCATTGCTTGCAAATATGAAGTAACAGTCAGTATCTGGTGTGGCCACCAGCTGCATTAAGTACTGCATTGCATCTCTTCCTCATGGACTGCACCAGATTTGCCAGTTCTTGCTGTGAAATGTTACACCACTCTTCCACCAAGGCACCTGTAAGTTCCCAGACATTTCTGGGGGGAATGGCCCTAGCCCTCACCCTCTGATCCAACAGGTCCCAGACGTGCTCAATGGGATTGAGATCCGGGCTCTTCGCTGGCCATGGCTGAACACTGATATTCCTGTCTAGCAGGAAATCACGCACAGAACGAGCAGTATGGCTGGTGGCATTGTCATGCTGGAGGGTCATGTCAGGATGAGCCTGCAGGAAGGGTACCACGAGGGTGGAGGATGTCTTCCCTGTAACACACAGCGTTGAGATTGCCTGCAATGACAACAAGCTCAGTCCGATGATGCTGTGACACAGAATATGACGGACCCTCCATCTCCCAATCATTCCCGCTCCAGAGTACAGGCCTCAGTGTAACGCTCATTCCTTCGACAATAAACGCGAATCCAACCATCACCCCTGGTGAGACAAAACCGTGACTCGTCAGTCCTGTCTGGTCCAGCGACGGTGGGTTTGTGCCCATAGACAACGTTGTTGCCAGTGATGTCTGGTGAGGACCTGCCTTACGACATGCCTATTGACACATGACAAGCAGTACGGGCGTAGCCTATTGTCTTCTGAATGATAGGCATACAACATCTCTCAGTTTATATACGGCTTTGCAAGCTAATTCCATCCAACAGTTGCCAACCATTATTGAGTGTCACTCCCAACAACAATAGTATCACCCCATATGGTATTGTGTTGTACCCTAGTCAGTATATTCCATCACATACTCCTTCTAAGATTAGCACCAGTGGCCCCCAAGCTATCTTGGCACGCAGACCTTCTGGCACCCACCAGTGACAGAAATAAAACATGGAATGTCCTCATCCTCCCAATCCCTATGCAGCTCCTAAGATCAAAGACATTAACAAATACTGTATAAAAAGATGTCATATCGATTGGGTATTGTGCACCAAGTCTTGTAGGTTTTTTCAGTGTCTTTCTATCTCGCAGCCCTCCTCTTTCTCTCTCTCTGCCATACATTATGTCCCTAAAGCTGGCTGTCTCTTCTCCGCTCTCCCCGTCTTGTTCCTTACAGGCCTGTTCTCTTTGTTCTCTTTGTTCTGTTCTTTCCCTCTTCCTGCTTAGCTGTTTTTATTTCTCTCTCTACTTCCCCACTTTTTATTTCAGTATCAGTTATCATATATCCGTCCATGGATTCCTCATCTTCCTCCTTTCTCACCTTCATTTTTTCCAAGGCCTCTCAATCCTTCATAGCAATTAAACTTTTTCCCTGGGTTCCTCCCTGTTTCTTGTTCTTTCTCCCCTGTCCTTTCCAGGTCATTTTCTCTCCTCTGAGTGGATGCAGCATACATTTCCCACTCATTTTCCAACTCTACTTCTCCCTTTATCTTCACCACCCCAGATACCAGGGGATATTGCCCGCTGAACCATTCTACTTTCTTTCCACTAGTTTTTTCATTATCCTTTTTCAACATGTTTCTAGCTTCCCGTATGTTTTTCAGCAGTCCTTCTCCTTCTGCTTTAAACATTTTTAGTACCTCTTTTTCTCTTGGCCTTTATTTTCTTTCCTGTGTCATTGTTTTATAGTTTTTAATTAGTGTTTCCATTTCCTCACACACCGAGACGTCAAGCGTTCCTCCTTCTGGCCATTTGGTGCCCATCTTTTTGCTGCGCTGTTCCCAATTTTTGGATATCTTTATCAGCTCCTCTTTGCACAGAGGATACCTGGCCCTTAAAATGTATATTGCTGTTTTACTCATTTCTACTGTCAGTCCCAAGTTCAACCTTTTTTTTCCTTCCTGTATTCTTCTTTGTTCCCTAGTTTCTTTTTATCCTGTTATTCACTTTTCCTATTGGTAATTTGTCCACAATCTTGATTCTCCTAGCCAAAACTCAGTTATTGTAAATGTGTGTGTTCGTTTTTCTCGTAGTTCGCTTACTTCTCCTGAGATCCACCACCTTTTTCTAGCTAATCTCATAAATCGTCTTTTTACTCTTATTGTTCTTATTTCTAAACCGCTTGGCAGTGTGTATCTTTCTACTCCCAGTACTTCAATTGACATTCACGCACCGTTCACTCTTTCTCTCCTAGTGCGAGACTGGGTGCGTCCTCTCTGCCAGGTTACACTTAAGCAACGGTCCAGGAGTGGTGCGCAGCCCCTTCCCCACCAGAGACAGAAGCTTTCACACTTTCTTTATGTTTCTCCCACAAACAACCTGCAAATTCAGGCCTTAATTGATTCACTTCCTCAACACAATAAAGCAGTATCCACAGGACTTTTGCCTACCCATGCAGCCCCCTAGTGATACACTTCTCAACACACTAGAGCGGTATCTGCAGGACTTCTAAATTATTTTCTGATCACCTCAAACAGATATTTAGCCGCTCGCGCCGAAATGAATCAAACAGAACGATCTGCAGGATGAACAGATGAATCAGACGATTTGAACAAATGTACCAGATGAACAACTGAGTGACCCCGATGAGTTGAATGCCCGAACTGAGTCAGACTGATTGAATAAGATGAACGGGTTGCATTCGCAACTGGAACAGGTTGAACAAGACAGGTCTGGTGAAAACGAACAGATAAAACAACCGGATCAAACAGATTGATCAAACTGATCAAATGAACAACCTGAATGAAACAGGTGAACAGTCCAACTTAACCGAACTGAATTAAACAAAACCACACAAGCAAACCATGCACCCAAATTATCTGAGCAGATCTACTTCTACCTGGGCTTTTTCTACTTATTGCAACCCTCAAGGCTTTTTATTCCTTCATTGTTTTGCATGCATTTTGAATTCAAAAGCTCACAGTTTATATTTTTCTAGTTCTTGAATTTGGAGAGACCTACTTCGTGTCCTGCTGCTGAGGCCAGGCCCCAGAGCGAACCCCACAAACTCTATACTATCAAGCAAGAATTTCGCTTACCTTTTTTAGTGCCCACTTGTTTGTGCAGTTCGCCCAAGACGTCCACAGCCGCAGGTTTTCACCGTTTCTGGTCCCTTTTAGCCAAAATTATTTGTGACGCCAAGATATGTAGTGGAAATACTTCTCAAAGATATCTCTCAGACACCGGAGCTTGTGAATTCAGTATAGACTTTATTACAAAGTAACAAGCCAAGCTGGTCCATTGAGCAACTGCCCATCCTGACTCGGAGCTCTTGTTTTATACAGTTTCATTCTTACACAACATACATACAGTGGGGAAAAAAAGTATTCAGTCAGCCACCAATTGTGCAAGTTCTCCCACTTAAAAAGATGAGAGAGGCCTGTAATTTTCATCATAGGTACACGTCAACTATGACAGACAAAATGAGGGGAAAAAATCCAGAAAATCACATTGTAGGATTTTTAATGAATTTATTTGCAAATTATGGTGGAAAATAAGTATTTGGTCAATAACAAAAGTTTCTCAATACTTTGTTATATACCCTTTGTTGGCAATGACACAGGTCAAACGTTTTCTGTAAGTCTTCACAAGGTTTTCACACACTGTTGCTGGTATTTTGGCCCATTCCTCCATGCAGATCTCCTCTAGAGCAGTGATGTTTTGGGGCTGTCGCTGGGCAACACAGACTTTTAACTCCCTCCAAAGATTTTCTATGGGGTTGAGATCTGGAGACTGGCTAGGTGTCAGGGCGTGCTGTAGGTGTAATGGTGGAATCAAATGCAGGACTCAGAACGATATTCCAATCTCTTGTATTACTGCCCATACATAGGCAAAAAGGACAACTTGGCCCGAAGGCGAAAATTACGCACAACGGCGAAAAGAAACAGCGCACAAACAGGTGCGACAAAATGTAACCGCGCACAAACAGGTGCGACAAAATGTAACCGCGCACAAACAGGTGCGATAATACTCCAGCGTAGTGGAGAGAAGCTCAACCGAGCAATACACACAACTGACGGAAAATAATTACACACAACACTAGACAAACACAACGAGAAACTTATAGGACACTAATTACGCCAAAACAGAAACAGGTGTGGAAACAAACAGACAAAAGCAACGAACATGAAACTTACAGCGGTGGCAGCTAGAATTCGGAGACGACGAACGCCGAAACCTGCCCGAACAAGGGAGAGAGGCAGCCTCGGCCGAAACCGTGACAGTACCCCCCTTGACGCGCGGCTCCAGACGTGCGCCGACTCCCGGCCTCGGGGCGACCAGGAGGACGCGGAGCAGGGCGCGTCGGATGCCCCCGATGGAATTCCGTCAGGAGCGACGGGTCCAAAACGTCTCTCCTCGGCACCCAGCACCGCTCCTCCGGACCGTACCCCTCCCACTCCACTAGATACTGGAGACCCCCATCCGACGTCTCGAATCCAAGATGGATCTCACGGAGTACGCCGGTGCCCCTCGATGTCCAACGGGGGCGGAGGAGTCTCCAAGATCTCATTTTCTTGGAGTGGGCCCGCTACCACCCGGCCTGAGAAGGGACACATGGAACGAGGGGTTAATACACTTATACTCCACAGGTAGCTGTAATCTATAACATACCTCGTTCAACCTTCTCAGGACTTTAAATGGCCCTACAAACCGCCGACCCAGTTTCCGACAGGGCAGGCGGAGGGGCAGGTTTCTGGTAGAGAGCCAGACTCGATCACCAGGTGCGTACACCGGTGCCTCACTGCGGTGGAGATCAGCGCTCGCCTTCTGACGTCGGAGGGCCCGCTGCAGGTGGACGTGTGCAGCGTTCCAAGTCTCCTCCGAGCGCCGCGCCCACTCATCCACCGCAGGAGCCTCGATCTGGCTCTGCTGCCAGGGTGCCAGAACCGGCTGGTAACCTAACACACATTGAAATGGAGTTAGGTTAGTGGAGGAATGGCGTAGGGAATTCTGGGCCATCTCGGCCCAGGGAACGTACCTTGACCACTCCTCCGGCCGGTCCTGGCAGTATGTTCTGAGAAACCTACCCACATCCTGGTTTACGCGTTCCACCTGCCCATTACTCTCCGGGTGGTAACCCGAGGTGAGGCTCACCGAGACCCCCAACCGCTCCATAAACGCTCTCCAGACTCTGGAGGTGAATTGGGGACCCCGATCAGCCACAATGTCCTCGGGTACCCCGTAGTGCCGGAACACATGGGTAAACAGTGCCTCGGCAGTTTGTAGGGCAGTAGGAAGACCCGGCATGGGGAGCAAACGACAGGCCTTAGAGAACCGGTCCACAATGACCAGGATGGTAGTATTCCCTTGGGAGAGGGGAAGGTCTGTTATAAAGTCCACTGAGAGGTGGGACCATGGTCGTTGTGGAACGGGCAGGGGTAGCAACTTACCCCTAGGTAGATGTCTAGGCGCCTTACACTGGGCGCACACCGAGCAGGAGGAAACATAAACCCTCACATCCCTTGCCAACGTGGGCCACCAGTACTTGGCACTAAGACAGTGCACTGTCCGGCCGATACCCGGATGTCCAGAGGAGGGTGACGTGTGAGCCCAATAGATCAATCGATCCCGAACCTCGAGCGGAACGTACCTCCGACCCTCCGGGCACTGTGGTGGACTAGGGTCGGTGCGTAACGCCCGCTCGAGTTCAGCATCGACCTCCCACACTACCGGTGCCACCAGACACGACTCAGGCAGTATGGGAGTGGGCTCCACGGACCTCTCCTCCGTGTCATACCGCCGAGACAGCGCATCTGCCTTGCCATTCTGTGACCCAGGGATGTACGTGATCTTAAAAGTAAACCTGGTCAAGAACATACTCCATCTTGCCTGGCGAGGGTTCAGCCTCCTCGCCGCCCGGATGTACTCCAGGTTACGGTGGTCCGTCAAAATGAGGAAAGGGTGTTGAGCCCCCTCAAGCCAGTGCCTCCACACCTTTAGAGCCTGTACCACGGCTAACAGCTCCCTGTCCCCTACGTCATAGTTCCGCTCCGCCGGACTGAGCTTCTTAGAATAAAAAGCACAGGGGCGGAGTTTAGGTGGCGCGCCAGACCGTTGTGAAAGCACGGCTCCTAAACCGGCCTCCGACGCGTCCACCTCTACCTGGAACGGCAAAGAGGGATCCGGATGCGCCAGCACCGGGGCCGAGGTAAACAGGTCCTTCAGCCTCCCAAACGCCCTGTCCGCCTCGGCCGACCACTGCAGACGCACCGGACCCCCCTTCAACAGAGACGTGATGGGAGCTGCCACCTGTCCAAAACCCCGGATAAACCTCCTGTAGTAATTTGCAAACCCCAAAAACTGCTGCACCTCCTTCACAGTGGTTGGTGTTTGCCAATTACGCACGGCCGACACCCGGTCTACCTCCATCTTCACCCCTGACGCAGACAACTGATAACCCAAAAAGGAGACCGACTCCTGGAAAAACAGACACTTCTCTGCCTTCACATACAGGTCGTGCTCCACCAGCCTCCGCAACACTCTACGCACCAGGGCCACATGCTCGACACGGGTAGGTGAGTACACGAGAATGTCATCAATGTACACCACCACCCCCCTGCCCCTGCATGTCCCTGAAGATCTCATCCACAAATGATTGGAAAACTGACGGAGCGTTCATCAACCCGTATGGCATGACCAGATACTCGTAATGGCCCGAGGTGGTACTAAAGGCTGTTTTCCATTCATCACCCTCCCTGATGCGCACCAAGTTGTACGCGCTCCTGAGATCTAATTTCGTGAAGAAACGCGCCCCATGCAACGACTCAGTCATGGTCGCAATCAGCGGGAGTGGATAACTATACTTCACCGTAATCTGATTGAGACCACGGTAATCGATGCACGGGCGCAAACCACCATCCTTTTTCTTCACGAAAAAGAAACTCGAGGACGCAGGGGAAGTGGAAGGCCGTATGTATCCTTGTCTCAGCGATTCGTCTATGTAAATCTCCATAGCTTTCTTCTCCTCCTGAGACAGAGGATACACATGGCTCCGTGGGAGCGCAGCTCCTGCCTGGAGGTCTATCGCACAATCTCCCTGCCTATGGGGTGGCAACCGCGTCGCCTCGCCTTACTAAACGCAATAGCCAAATCCCCATACTCAGGTGGAACGTGCAATGCGGGCACCTGGTTTGGACTCTCCACCGAGGTAGCCCCTACGGAAACGCCCAAACATCTACCCACACACTGAGCAGACCACTCCATCAGAGCCCTCTCCTGCCACGAAATAGCTGGGTTATGGGTACTCAACCAGGGCATGCCCAGCACCACCGGATACGCAGGAGAGTCAATCAGAACAGCTGAATCATCTCCTGATGATCCCCCCTGCGCACACATCCTAAGTGGCGCCGTGACCTCCCTGATTAAGCCCGTACCCAACGGACGACTATCTAGGGCGTGAACGGGAAAAGGAACATCAACAGGAATGAGGGGAATCCCTAACGCTAAACAAAACTCTTTATCAATCAAATTCCCAGCCGCGCCTGAATCTACCAGCGCCTTATGCTGGGAATGAGGTGCTACCTGTGGAAAACGTACAGGCATACAAAAATGGGCAACAGTGAGCTCTGGGTGAGTGGGGCGCCTACTCACCTGGAGGGAATCCCCAGTGCGGGACCTGTCGTCATCTCCCCTAGGAGGCCATCCCCAGCACCTAGCCGCGGTGTGTCCTCCCCGACCACAGTTGGTGCAGTGGATGGACCCCCTAGCCTGCCGACTCCTCCTCTCTCTAGCGCCAGCACCCCCGAGCTCCATAGGACACGGCTCGGAGGCGCTGGAGGGTGAAATGGACGGACCCTCCGCAGGACGTCCGCGGGTAGCCAGTAGGTTATCCAGCCTGATGGACATGTCAACCAGCTGGTCGAAAGAGAGGCTGGTGTCCCTACAAGCCAGCTCCCGACGGACGTCCTCTCGTAGGCTACATCTGTATAGATCGATGAGGGCCCGATCATTCCACCCCTGCATCTGCCGCTAGAGTACGGAATTCGAGCGCGAATTCCTGGGCACTTCTCCTCCCCTGCCGGAGGAAGACCAGACGCTCCCCCGCCGCTTTCCCCTCCGGGGATGGTCAAACACCGCCCTGAAGCGGCGGGAGAACTCGTTGTAAGTAATCGTCGTGGCGTCGATCTTCCTCCACTCCGCGTTGGCCCACTCCAACGCTTTTCCGGCCAGGCAGGAGATCAGGGCGGACACGCTCTCATGCCCTGAAGGTGCCGGGTGAACTGTGGCCAGGTATAGCTCCACCTGGAGTAGGAATCCCTGACACCCAGCCGCGGTTCCGTCGTAGGCCCTCGGGAGAGATAGTCGGACTCCTCGAGGTTCCGGCGCTGGAATGGGCGGGCTGGCCGATGGTGCTGGCAGGGCGGGAGGCGGTGGAGGCGTACCCCAGCCTCGGAGGGTGGAAATCACCTCCTGCAGGGCGGTCCCCATCTGCAGGAGCTGATCTTGTTGGTCCCGAACCTGGGCCTCCAGTCTCGTCTGGGCTGCTTCGGCTCCTGCTGATTCCATAGATGGTGTGTAATTCTGTCAGGGCGTGCTGTAGGTGTAATGGTGGAATCAAACGCAGGACTCAGAACGATATTCCAATCTCTTGTATTACTGCCCATACATAGGCAAAAAGGACAACTTGGCCCGAAGGCGAAAATTACGCACAACGGCGAAAAGAAACAGCGCACAAACAGGTGCGACAAAATGTAACCGCGCACAAACAGGTGCGACAAAATGTAACCGCGCACAAACAGGTGCGATAATACTCCAGCGTAGTGGAGAGAAGCTCAACCGAGCAATACACACAACTGACGGAAAATAATTACACACAACACTAGACAAACACAATGAGAAACTTATAGGACACTAATTACGCCAAAACAGAAACAGGTGTGGAAACAAACAGACAAAAGCAAACGAACATGAAACATACAGCGGTGGCAGCTAGAATTCCGGAGACGACGAACGCCGAAACCTGCCCGAACAAGGGAGAGAGGCAGCCTCGGCCGAAACCGTGACACTAGGCCACTCCAGGACCTTGAAATGCTTCTTACGAAGCCACTCCTTCGTTGCCCGGGCGGTGTGTTTGGGATCATTGTCATGCTGAAAGACGCAGCCACGTTTCATCTTCAATGCCCTTGCTGATGGAAGGAGGTTTTCACTCAAAATCTCACGATACATGGCCCCATTCATTCTTTCCTTTACACGGATCAGTCGTCCTGGTCCCTTTGCAGAAAAACAGCCCCAAAGCATGATGTTTCCACCCCCATGCTTCACAGTAGGTATGGTGTTCTTTAGATGCAACTCAGCATTCTTTGTCCTCCAAACACGACGAGTTGAGTTTTTACCAAAAAGTTCTATTTTGGTTTCATCTGACCATATGACATTCTCCCAATCCGCTTCTGGATCATCCAAATGCACTCTAGCAAACTTCAGACGGGCCTGGACATGTACTGGCTTAAGCAGGGGGACACGTCTGGCACTGCAGGATTTGAGTCCCTGGCGGCGTAGTGTGTTACTGATGGTAGGCTTTGTTACTTTGGTCCCAGCTCTCTGCAGGTCATTCACTAGGTCCCCCCGTGTGGTTCTGGGATTTTTGCTCACCGTTCTTGTGATAATTTTGACCCCACAGGGTGAGATCTTGCGTGGAGCCCCAGATCGAGGGAGATTATCAGTGGTCTTGTATGTCTTCCATTTCCTAATAATTGCTCCCACAGTTGATTTCTTCAAAACAAGCTGCTTACCTATTGCAGATTCAGTCTTCCCAGCCTGGGGCAGATCTACAATTTTGTTTCTGGTGTCCTTTGACAGCTCTTTGGTCTTGGCCATAGTGGAGTTTGGAGTGTGACTGTTTGAGGTTGTGGACAGGTGTCTTTTATACTGATAACAAGTTCAAACAAGTGCCATTAATACAGGTAACGAGTGGAGGACAGACGAGCCTCTTAAAGAAGAAGTTACAGGTCTGTGAGAGCCAGAAATCTTGCTTGTTTGTAGGTGACCAAATACTTATTTTCCACCATAATTTGCAAATAAATTCATTAAAAATCCTACAATGTGATTTTCTGGATTTTCTTTTCTCAATTTGTCTGTCATACTTGACGTGTACCTATGATGAAAATTACAGGCCTCTCTCATCTTTTTAAGTGGGAGAACTTGCACAATTGGTGGCTGACTGAATACTTTTTTCCCCCACTGTACTCACTCCTCTTTAAGGGAAATGATTGACATATTTTAGTCCCACGCCACTATTGTTTCCAAAGTCTAAGTGGTTTCTCTTTAGGTGGGGTTTCCCCTCCACTTGGACTCTTAACACAGTTACAGTATATTGGTGGTGTGATACTAGCAGTATCATAAAAAATTATATGAGTACATTTTTAAAGATGATTAGATTACAGGGTGTGCTGACTGTCATTACTATCCAGGCATGCATCTGGATTACAAAGTGTCAATCATGCTTTATTCTGTTTTTCCCTTCTCCTATACAAAAAGCTGTGGTTACAGCTTTCCCTTAAGCCCATAATGATTCTGTTATTTCATCTTAATATTTAATCATATACATACTGGAAAATTATCCATACCTGAATGCCAAGTGTCACGTCTGGAGGAAACCTGGCACCCTCCCTATGGTGAAGCATGGTTGTGACAGCATCATGCTATGGGGATATTTTTCAGTGACAGGGACTGGGAGACTAGTCAGGATCGGGAGAAAGATGATTGGAGCAAAGTACAGAGAGATCCTTGATGAAAACATGCTCTGGAGTGCTCAGGACCTCAGACTGGGGCGAAGGTTCACCTTCCAACAGGACAATGACCCTAAGCACAGGAGTGGCTTCGGGACAAGTCTCTGAATGTCCTTGAGTGGCCCAGCCAGAGCCCGGACTTGAACTCGATCGAACATCTCTGGAGAGACCTGAAAATAGCCGTGCAGCAGCGCTCCCCATCCAACCTGACAGATCTTGAGAGGATCTGCAGAGAACAATGGGAGAAACTCCCCAAACACAGTTGTGCCAAGCTTGTAGCGTCATACCCAAGAAGACTCGAGGCTGTAATCGGTGCCAAAGGTGCTTCAACAAAGTACTGAGTAAAGGGTCTAATACTTATGTAAACATATGATTTTAGTATTTTTTTACATAAATTGGCAAAAATGTCTAAAAACCTGTTTTTGCTTTGTCAGTATTGTGTGTAGATTGGTGGGGGGAACAATTTAATCCATTTTAGAATAGGCTGTAACATAATAAAATGTGGAAAAGGTCAAGGGGTCTGAATACTTTCCGAATGCACTGTATGTATGGCTACTATTTAATTGTGCTATGTAAACTATTCTGTATCTTCAGAACAAATAACCTTAGATTTTATTACTATGCCTACTTAAATATTTGATACTGTGAAAGATGAATGTCTATTACTACGACTTTGAATATTATTGTGAATGACTTAAAGGGAAATCTGTGAATCTGAATAAAGGGAAAAAGGCCATTCTTGAACATTGGGTGAGACAAGTCTATTGTGAAAGACTGTGATATTGTGAGACGAATATATCGCATTATAACATGTTTACTTTCCCAACAAATGAGAGCCGAAATGAGAGAGCAAAAATTATACCTTTTGAATTTAAGCCCCTAGAGTCGATTGACATGCCCGTGCATCACACGGTGATGTCATATTGAATAGCTCCCTGTGTGTTTATGCTAGAGCAGCATTTACCAAACTCTGTGCACGTTTTGTTTTTTGCCTGACCACTAAACAGCTGATTCAAATTATCAAAGCTTGATGATTAGTTGATTATTTGCATCAGCTGTGGAGTGCTAGTGCTAAAACCAAAATGTGCACCCCTTGGGGTTCGAGGACCGTGTTTGGGAAACCCTGTGCTAGAGATGTACTATTTCTTGTAGTGGCTGCAGCTCAATCCACTCTTTCCGCCGTAATTAATTTTGCGCATATTCCATAACATGGGGCTTGTGAAAGCTGCTTTTTTCTACAGACGTGAGGATCTGGACAAGAAAATCGTCTGTAAAACACGAACCGTGTGACAAGTTATGACTGAAGAGAAGCTGCAAGCCTATTTGACTAGCATTAATATTGCAGAGAGATTGTGTCTTCCATCAATGTCATTGTCTGCATCATTTCCAATCCTCCTTTTTTTTTAAAGTCAATATACAGTATATATACACTACCGGTCAAACGTTTTAGAACACCCACTCATTCAAGGGTTTTTCTTAATTTTTACTATTTTCTACATTGTAGAATAATAGTGAAGACATCAAAACTATGAAATAACACATATGGAATCATGCAGTAACCAAAAAAGTGTTAAACAAATCAAAATATATTTTATATTTCAGATTCTTCAAATAGCCACCCTTTGCCTTGATGACAGCTTTGCACACTCTTGGCATTCTCTCAACCAGCTTCACCTGGAATGCTTTTCCAACAGTCTTGAAGGAGTTCTCACATATGCTGAGCACTTGTTGGCTGCTTTTCCTGTACTCTGAGGTCCGACTCATCCCAAACCATCTCAATTTGGTTGAAGTCGGGGGATTGTGGAGGCCAGGTCATCTGATGCAGCACTCCATCACTCTCCTTCTTGGTAAAATAGCCTTTACACATCCTGGAGGTGTGTTGGGTAGTCCCACTAAGCCCAAACCACATGGGATGGCGTATCGCTGCAGAATGCTGTGGTAGCCAAACCTCCTCCTCCATGCTTTACAGTGGGAAAAACACATGCGGAGATCATCAGTTCACCCACACCACGTCTCACAAAGACACGGTGGTTGGAACCAAAAATCTCTAATTTGGACTCAAGCCCAAAGGACAAATTTCCACCCGTCTAATGTCCATTGCTCGTGTTTCTTGGCCCAAGCAAGTCTCTTCTTATTATTGGTGTCCTTTAGTAGTGGTTTCTTTGCAGCAATTCGACCATGAAGGCCTGATTCACACAGTCTCCTCTGAACAGTTGATGGTGAACTCTGTGAAGCATTTATTTGGGCTGCAATTTCTGAGGCTGGTAATTCTAATGAACTTATCCTCTGCAGCAGAGGTAACTCTGGGTCTTCCATTCCTGTGGCGGTCCTCATGAGAGCCAGTTTCATCATAGTGCTTG